>NC_140106.1:1200000-1611000 GCF_964237585.1 Gallinula chloropus
TAGTGTTGTGTAAGCATGATTTTAGATAGTTTAGATACTTTTTCCAGTACATGAAACAGAGGTGAACTGGAAGATCATTTATTATTTAAACAGGTAGAATACCTTATGTTATGATGTGTACACAGAGCCATGTCTCATCAGAAGTAGGCATAATAAAGGTGAACTCTGAAGCGATGTTCTATTCACTGATGCAAGAATTCGATATTGAAGTGCACAGAGTAGACAGAATTAAGGCGATGAAGGAAAAATACAGCTCTTCTGGATATTGTAAAAGAATGCCTGGGAATGCCAACATGAGTCCTTAATGGAAATACATAAATAAAGAGCAAGTGCCTTAAATGGAAACTAGTATCCATGCAATACAGTCTGTATTTACTAAGTTTATTCCAGGTTTATTGTGAAGTTTCAGCTTTAAAGTAGAAATTTTTTTGTTGGAGGTTGTTGTAGATGCAGCCAGTCAAAGAAAAATCATCTTTGTGAAGCCTGTTGCTGAAGAGAATTTTGTGAGATATATAAGCTTCAGTGATACATAATACATTGTGAAAAATGCAGCCTTCAGAATGGGCAGCAGTACAGTAGCCAATCACTTTATTCACAGTGAAGATCACTGGTATCAATAGAGTTTGGTACCACAGTAAAAGAACTGGCTTTTTTACCGTGCATTTTCAAGGCTCAGAGTGAGTTAGAAAACTAGTCCAATTTTGCATGTAGATGGTGTAACTGATTGCTTAGTAACCTTGATTTCCTATTTGGCTTCTCTCTGTTTTCCAGCACAAAAGCTGTCAGCCGTTTCCACTCGCCGTTTGTTATAGAAAATGACAAACATCTGACTCAGCTCCGGGAGCAGCTAGTCCTTGACTGCAACGCTGAATGGCTGAACTTTTTAGAGTGAGTTGACAAAATAGACTCATTTTTTATTATTTTATTTATTGCTGTAAGAACAGAAGAAGAAAGAGTTTTATCTTAACAAAAAAAAAACAACCAAAGGAAAAAACGCAGCTGATAACTCAGTTATGCTGCCCATGGTAAAATACTGTTCTTCAACATAAAGCATTTGAAAGCGAGACCTTTACACACTAAGTCCTGAAGGCAGCAGTGATGTCTCTAGATTTTAAAATCCTGATGACAGCACACTATTAAATATATACAGTGGCTCTCAAAATTTGAAAATGGAGTGAAACTGAATCTAGTACAGTGTAACTGAGAGGAGAATAGAATTTATTATACAACAATTGCAGTGTTACAGTTTTTCAGTTAGGAATGTTCAGGGTGTTTGGGCAGTTGCTTGTGTGAGTGTGATTCTCCCTACCCCTGTATGGAAAGCGGCCTGGTGAGCACTTCTGCTAGCTCCTTCAGCACCCTGGGATGGATCCCATCTGGCCCCATAGACCTGTGTATGTTAAGTTGAAAATCTATTTCTCAAACTTCTGAACACCTTTAATTTTCAGGTGTCAGGTTATAAATCACTGCTTTACTTCCAGGAATTACTAGCACACTGAAATTATCCCTCAATTCTTGCAATAATAATTAACTCACTTGTGCTTTTTTCCATACCACAAAAACCTCCTTCTGAAATTGCCTCACTGGATGTAACTGATGCCAAGTTTTGCCTCTTGGTAGGAACCCAGAGGTTCTGTAAACTTTATTAGAAACTGAAATTCCAATTCACTCTTCCAGATGTATTGCCTTTGCAATACCATAAAAATAGTTACATTATTTTTTTTGTTACTATATTAGCCATATAAGTTTTAGTAGACCTTTCTTTACTTAGATCTGCTGCTTTTCATGTTCACTTTGATGATTTCAATAGTGTCATATGATAGCAGCGTACAGCAAGGAAAGATGTGTAGAGAGTGATCTTCCCCAGCCCTCCATTTATTGATTTATTCATTTTTGCTCCCTTACTTGCTTTATATTCCCCAATTGTATCTTTGAGGCTAGGAGTGGAGAGAAATAAATTCTACAGTACTAAAAGAATGAACTCTGCTTTCTCCTGGTAATGTTATTGTTGTACTAGGGGCATCGGTACCATAAATGGAAGGTGAATTCTTGAATTTTCTATTGTACTTACCATATTTTATTGATATTGTAGACAAATCCTGTATTCAGGCACTTCAGGGTTGGAGGGGTTTTTTTATTGTTTGGAGGGGGGGTTATTTGACTGTAACTTACAGCTGAAGTGAATTGGCAGTTGCGATTCAGCTGCCACTGTGATAAACAGTGGCATTTTCAGAGACCTTATTTAGGCAGCAGGGATCAACTGTGGACCCTTTATATGCTATTAAATGAGTTTCATTTTGCCGCCTTTTTGTGCTTAAAAATAATGCCCTGTTACAAGGGAAGCACGAAGTCTGCTGTGAGCAAGATTGTGTCCTCATACTGTAAGTTAATACACTGCTGGGAGATTGGAATTCAGAGTAATTTAGAGACTGTAGAGAGCTCTGTGAGAAGCATGCACGAGGTGTATTTTGACAGTACATTCCTATCTGTATGAAATGATTTTTTTTTTCCTCTTTTCTTCCTCCTGTTATTTTCCCCTGTTTTGGTGTAGCCATTTCAGTGAACATTATCACCCCGTGTCTAAAGCAATGGGTCACCTAGCAACTATCGACTGTCTGTTCTCATTGGCTCAGGTGGCTAAACAAGGAGACTACTGCAGGTAATAAATGTTTAATTTTTATGTAAGATTTTATAGGGAATTATGAGAGAGCTTTTGAAATACATTTGATTTTAATATGTGTACCGGGATAAAATGCATTATTGAAATTGTTTGCAGTAGTTTCGACTTGATCTGATTTTGCAAAGCGGCACTTCTGGGCTTCATTCAAGTCTGTAAACACTGCGGTTTAAATTTGACATCTCATGTTTGTCTGGTTTTCAAACTGTGTGTGGTTGGTAGATGATATCTCACAAACATAAATAGATGTTGGACTTTGCATGGAAATTTTTTTCCTCCTATTTCTTTTCTCCTCATCAAAGTCTGACTTTATAGTGTAGAATACCTAAGATTTTAAGGTGTATGAGGTATGTTTCAAAGATGTATTTCAGGTAAATAATAGGTAATTAGAGCCAGCTTCCAGAGCAGGGATGGTGCCTTACCTAGGAATGTGTGTTAAATCTGATGAGCTGTGCCCTTCCCTCTGTGCAAGACCCACACGTGCACACCAGGCACCACAGCCTGCTGCATTCTGCCATGAGGAAGCATGAACCCTTAAGGCTTTCTGCCTCAGAGATTGGTCCAGAGCTGGCTCCTGAGTGTGTACAATCTGCAACTTGGGTCTTCCTCCCCCTCACAAACCCACATCCCTTGCACCTACACAGAGATAGTCAGTCTTATTGGTGTGTTTTCTTCTATATCACGAGGTCTGTGTCCCCAGAGAGACTCGACGCTCGCTGAACCACTGCTTCAGCTTGCTGAGTGCTGTCCTAGAGATTGGCATTTACTGTTTCTGAGGCTTACTGTGAACACCCTTGTGAGGGCTATCTGTTTCCAGTCCTCAGCCATTCCTTCTTCCATACAGTCCACATACTCTTTTTTTGAAAAGTGCTGTGTGGTTTTTAAATGTCCTTGTGGGGCTACATTGCAAGTAATTGGGCAATTGCTTATGTATAACCATATGAATTGGTAACATTTGTGACCCGTGGAAATAACAGCAAATCATGTATTAAATGTGTGTGGAGAAAGGGAAATCCACTTAGATATCCTTCTGCATTTATACAGCATTAAAGACAGTATTGATCACTTCTGGACTCTTGATCATGCCTGCTGCTAATCACAATCTCTTTAAAAGTAATTGCTCGTTTATTTCTGTGTACTGAGATGAGAAAACAAACTGAAATTTTATTAATTCACTGTGCAGTGTTTAAATAATTCACTGAATTTTAAAGAGTGGCTTAGAGCTTATAAACTGGCAGGAAGGAGACTTCTCAGTGAAACTTCAGCTGCAGGGAAGGTGTCAATAATTAATTTTGGAGGACTACTGAAGGAAAGACGGGACATCCATAGTAACCAACTCCAGTATTTCGGGAGAATGTTTTTTTGATGGAGGATTGTTTCATATCATCCTACCTGAGGCAGGTAAACAAGTTGTGAGGTTGGGAGCACTGGTGCTCCACATGGTTGTTGGAGAGTAGTAAGCATATCTTGGAGTTTCAACCTGTCTCTGGAACCCTGCTTTGGGAGACTCAACCCTGACATGGACAATGTAAGGCATTGGGCTCCCAGGACACAAAGTTAGATGCCTAACTGGTGTAGGTAGCCCAGAGATCATCATCTGAAGTTGGAGTATCCATTCTGCAAGCAGCGAGTTTGTTTAAGGAGCACCATTGAAAAGATGCATGAATAAAGGACGTTCTACATTCCAGAGCAATTTCCACCCCCGTCCCCCAGTTCTCTCTTACTGCATGACATGTGATTGTCTAACTGGGACAGGGAAGAACTTTTAAATGACTGTGGCTGAGGGCCTGCCTCTGCCAGCCCCATTGTGTGAAACCAGAATAGGCAGAGTCAGCAAGGCTCATGGCATCTGAAACTCACATCATATTTCACAGTTACGTGTATGGAGGCTTGAGCAGTCAGGATAAAGACAATTATGCCCAAAGTAGAGGGCAGAATTATAAAATGGCAAATGGATCATTCAGCTGTTATGCCTCTCTTCTGAATGCAAAGTGGAGAAATCCAGAAGGAAGTGCTTCTAGGGACGTTCTCCCTTTTAGGACTATCCTATTACAGCTCCAAACAGCTTACCAGTTCATCAAATGGAGGGTGACATTTCCTTTCTTTATCCCAAAGGCCTAAGACTCTGTCCATATTGGTTTAATCTCAGCTATTCAGCTGCTGGAAATATCTTCGTGCTAAAAAGAAACCAACCCACACCATTCTTAACTTGCACCTCTTTCTCCAGTGCATTGTGCTCCTAATATGTCATTTCTTTTATCTCCATGTTCTTTTCAAATTGCATCCTCATTCTTCCACTCAGGAAAAATCACGCTCCTCGCGTCTATTCTTCCCTCCCCTCTAAAGTCCATCCAAAGTGTTAGTTAATTTCCAGTAAAAAAAATAGGTGTCTTTATTCCAGTATTACTCTTTTACTCAGCTGTCGTCACTTTCCTAAATTACTGCTCTTATTTCAGAGTGATGATACTTCTTGTGTAACAAAATGTTGCTGAGACATGACACCACATTTACCTCTCCATTGAACGCTGCACTTCAGTTTGCAATGAAAAAGTAAATTTAAGTTGCAAGAGAACCAAAGGAAATCACAGTCATAATTTAGTGGAACATGCTTCTTTTGCATTTTTCTCTCTGTGAAGAGCACACAGCTCTTGGAGGTAGAACTTTGTTGATGTGAAGATGTATAACGTGGAATTACACATGTATGACTAGACACATAGATAAATTTGTAGCTAAGGTGGAAGCATTAAAGGCAAAACTTTTTACATGGTTTGGAGATGAGAGAAGAAAGTAAGTAGTATTGATCTGGTTTGCATACTAATCTCTGAAAAGGTACTGTCATTTCAGTATGTCAACTGAAATAGTAAGCTCTTTCTATAGACTGTTATGGTTTGATGACTCACATGTTTGGGAGTTGCTGTCACATGATGAGAGCTGCTAATGTTTATAGGAGAGTTACAGCTCTGTCATACTGTACTCTTTGATTTATATCATTTAATGTGTTATCAGTCATAATATACAAAGTTGGACAATTATTTTTCCACTCCCCACACTAGTTAGGGTTTAATGCAGTAGCAGGTTGGGCTAGTTCAGCAAGATCATTCTGAGAGTATGAAATGTGTCTGCAAAAGGTGGCACTTGCAGAAGCCACTGTAGTGGTGGGAAGAAAGCAGTCCCCTCCAGTTTGCGTATTTTTGCTACTGCTTGTTCATTTTGTAGTTCCTAGTATTCCTTTAGAATACAACTAAACAAACGAAAACATTCCCCAGGTAGTGGAAAAATGAAGAATTCTAAAATTTTGTTACCCAATCTGCTAATACTTTTTTATCACTGAATGAAACCAGGGAAGTCCTTAGAAATATTTGACAGCATTAATTAATTTTTGTCATTTCTATTTTTTTCCTACCCTTCTTCAGGCTTTAGCTGCAGTACTTCTAAGTAATCAGTTACAATGAATGTTGAAATTAATGTTTCTTCCTTTCTGCAGACCAACTGTGCAAGATAATCGTCGAGAAATAATTATAAAAAATGGGAGGCACCCTGTGATTGATGTGCTACTGGGAGAACAGGATCAGTATGTTCCAAATACCACTAACCTTTCAGTAAGTACTGAGAAATGGTTTGAGCTTCAGCATCATCCAAGGGGGGGAATTTGGCATCTGCATCCTGGCCACGAAGTTAAAATAAATAATTTAATCATACAGCTTTCTGCTTGGTTACATTTCAGAGAGAGATGGCTAGATGTGATCACATCTGTTGTGTCCTTTTTCTGCTCTCTAGCAGCCAGACACTCTCTTGACAACGTTGTTCGCTTTTCACGGCATTAAGAAAGATCACAGGATCACAGGGTTGCAAAAGACCTTTGAAGATCATCAAGTCCAACCAATCCCTTCCTAAGCTAAAACAGATGATCTCAAAACTAGGAAAATAAAAGTTTAAAGTGGCTCTTTTTGAAAAACAAATTAATAATTCCAGGGGTTTTACCAGTGTTATCAGAAGAAGTCTACATTTTGTCATAACTTCATGTGAGATTAGTGGAACTTTTTAATGTTCAAATGCACAACAAATGTTTCCATGTCTTACAGGCTCACTTTCCAAGACAGTTCTAAGATAGCTCAGATCATTTTTGGCGGTATTACTTTACTATGTGTTTTCCTTTCTTTCTGGAGGTATTGATTTCATGCAGCCTTTTTTAATCTGACAGAGCAGATTTGGAGCTCTGACTCTTGACTGTGTAGTGGCAAGTCCATTCTTTGTAGATTGCACACTGGTTGGAAGAAGCCTTTCATATTAACATATGCTAAAGATCCCCCATGCTTAGCTTGCAGGCAGTGAGTTGCCCCTGAGTCTCCTTCTGGCTGTTGTTTTCTGCAATAGAGAGTGATGTTGAGAAGTAGTAAGACTCTTGCTTGTTATTGTTGCCAAGTCGTCAAAGAAAGTGGGTAGGTTATTTCCTGACATTTTCTATGCAACATTACCTAAATTGCATGACCTACATTACCTAAAATTGCTATAAATACACAATTACCACAGGTAGGAAGTATTGTCATATTTTACTTCACTTAATCTGTTTCTGATAAACATCTTTTATTTTGTTTCCTCCTTTTTTTTTCATCAAAACCTAAATTTGTTTTTTTAAGTGGCGTTTTTTATTAAATATTTACCTTTCTGAACCTTTTTTTAAATACTGTGTTTCTGTTCTTAATACAAAAAATGCACTGAACTGTGTATACGTAACTGCTTTTTCATACAGTTGATATATAAAAGGTATGTCAGTGTGGAGCATGGGCTGTGATAAATACCATTCATATGTGTATGTATTTCTCTGGAGATATTTTTAAACCATGTTCTATACTGAACAATGATACAGATACTGTGCAATACATCAGGGAATGTTTTCAAAATTATTTGTCAACTCCAAACAAACGACAGATGGCATTGACAGAAAACTCATCATTTCATTCAGTAATCATCATGCACTTTCCCCTGTTAGCCCCATTCTTATGTTGGCTTTCTAAATACTGAATATTACAAAATCAACTGATCGTGGTGGAATCGTTTTTGCCTCTACTGTTAGAGTTCTGTCTTTTTTGAGAGAGGTAGGTGGGAACCCAGTTTCTTAAAACGTGTCTGGTTTTAAGCTGATGTATTTGAATCAACAGTAAAATGCAATTGCTGTCATGTTTTCAGCTGAAATGTTGTCAAATAACTAACTTTAGGAAAAGCTTTCTTGCAGTGCCCTGAAATAAACATCTTATTTTTCAGTTCTCCCTCTCTCATCCAAATATTCATGGAAATTCTTATGGACAGGGTTTGTTTTTTTTTCCCAGCAAAAGCTAAACAGTTTTCTGCATTGACCTAAGACTGATTCCATCCATCTTTTCTATGATGTGGATTATGACATGTGACATATAAATCTTATTTGCCTCCCTCTTAACAAAATGAAATCCCTGTAAAGATAATCATGTTTATGCCTCAGAGATATGTTGTTGTCATCACAGTGCCTGGTCAGTTCCAACTTCCCTAAGTAGTGTGTCTAATGTTCATTATGCTTGTCCTGTCTGACATGCCCCGCCTGTGGAGCAGTGAAAGATGCTGACTTTTGGTTAGTTCATCAGTTGTTGGATTTCATTGTATGTATGTAGTAGAAAGTAAAAACTCTAGTTATTCAACATCCTTGCATAATCTAATTTCCTAGTTTTGATGCAGGCTGTGATAAGGCTTTATAGACTCATTGATGAGTTTTAATTTTGTATTAGCAACTGTCTTCCACCAGAAGATGACAGTTTTATTCTGGAGCCATAGACCTACAGCAGTACTGTAGGGACTTTTACAGCTGAGACAAGCTCTTGCATCTGATTCATTTTTCTGTAAGATTTCAGTGGTTGGATGCACCAGTCAATCAGAGATTGGATACAATCTGCTCACAATATCTGTGTTGCAGTCAAGTATTGCCAAACTCAAAAATGTCTTGATTTCTTCTTGTAGCCCTTCTGTTTGAATGTGTGTGTGTTGTACCAAGGCAAGCAGTTATGAAGGGGTCTAGGTCTGATCTTTGGCTGCCAGATTTCCCCCCCATTTGGCAATGAGAACTCCTTAACTGGAGCAGAATCCAAATTAGGACAGCACTGGCTGTGCTGAAAGCTGGTGAAGTTCCCCCTTCAAATGAAATTGTACAGATGCTTCATGGATTCTCTTGGTTCCTTGATGGACCAAGAAGGTTCTCCTCACTTTGTTTTGCTCAAGAGTAATGAAAGATGATAGTGATGCTCCTCTCTTATGAGCCTGGAGAGGACTTAGGAAGATTTTTGATACATGGCATCATAAACTCTTGAAAACTGAATGCTGTGAAGGAAGCTTTTTCAACTACAGACTGTGTCCTGAGGGCTTGTCCTTTATCCCTGTAGGCACGTACACTCAGCAGCCTTTCTTAGAACAGCACCATGTGCAGGACAATATGTTTCACCAATGTTTTATGTTTCCAGGGAGATGGTGAAAGGGTCATGATAATAACTGGACCCAACATGGGAGGAAAGAGTTCATATATAAAGCAAGTTGCATTGATCACAGTCATGGCACAGATTGGTTCTGATGTTCCCGCAGAGGAGTCGACGATTGGTGTTGTGGATGGTATTTTTACCAGGTAATCTTTCAAACTTTGCTGTATGTTTATGAAAATGTTACTGTGGTGGGGCACGTGTGTGCACATCAAAGTATAATTTAATGTTTCACTTAGAGCTTTAGAATTTATATTTGATGTTTCCCTTTTTCATTTGAAACACGTGCATTGGTTGTTGGGTTTTGGTTCTGATTTCCTGCTAAGCTATGGTACTTGTTTTGGAGTCTTTGAATCTCTAAAGGATAAAAATGTTAATGTGTCTCTCTTGATTAAGATGCAGGTATTGAACATCATGTGTCTGAATGGACACCTCAGCCAAATTTATTCTGCCAGGTGATAGCCAAATGATGTTTCCCCTAAAATGAATACTGTCACCTCTAAAAATCAGATCGGTTTCTGCAGGGCAGCACAGTTGTACATACAGTATTTGACACTGAGAATTTTGGGGTTTTGTCCTTTCTGTACTATCAGTCTTGAACACACTTCAGGTATTTTAAAAAAATTAATAATGGCAGTTCATTTCACTTAACATGTCTCATTTTCAGGACAGTGCTGAGTAATTTTTGAAGTCAAAACTTCCCTATTTTACTGTCTAATGTTTGCCAAGGATCATCCAGCTGGTTTTCCCCCCTTTTTTTTAGTCTGTTTTTGTAATCAGCAGAAGTTCTGTGTTACTGGTGCTACTGGAGATGGAAACTTATTTGTGGTTTTAAGTTTCACAACAATTATAGATCTGTAGTAGGATTATTTTTTCTGAAATTCTAGTTCTGTGATGGCAGAGTGCATTTCTTAATTTTACAAGGAATCTAAATACTGGTCATTTGGGATTGCTTCATCATATAATGATGATATGTTCTTAGGCCTCACTGTGTCATGACAAAAATGACTGCAGTTATGCTTTGATGCACTTTGGTGCTAAGCAGGTGAATAAATTAGAAAACAATTTCTGTTCTCTTTATAAAATTAATTGGAGCTGAAAATTCAAAATGGTTACCTTTTTCCCTGCCCTGCGTTGAAAGTAATTGACTGGTTGATTGGATGAGCTTTTCTCAAGGGAATATAGGACACACAAGATCTGAATTACTTTACAGAAAAAAATTACAACATTATTAACAATTTGAACATTATTTTTGTTTTCCTTTGTAAGTGAACAGAGTACTTCTCTTGTGTTCACACTGACAATTTCTAACCATACTTGCAAAAGTCTGTTACTCTTAAGCTTAAGCTCCCCTTTTCTCTATTTTGATTTGGCTGTAATTGCTTATTTTTGCAGAAAAATTAAGAAATGTGACAGAGTCACTGGGCATGCCATTTCATTTTGTACCTTCTAGAAAGAGAATAAATTGGTTCTTATCCTCTACAGTACCTTGAAATTTATGTATCTGAGTTCCACCTGTTCTGCACTGCATTTCTCTGATTCTACTTGGCTTTTCTCTACATTATTGATATTGTTCAGATCTGTTCTGATAATGTAGTGTGGTTGAAGATAGAATTTATTCTTTCAGGTTTCAAGCCAAGCAGACACAGAGCATGTTACTTACTGACTGAGGTTTCAGACCATTAATTTGGAGCCCAGACAAATTCTAACACAGGGGATTGATTGATTTATTTTTTTTCCCTTGTCTAAATTAGCTTTGGAAGCTCAGCTAGATATGCCATTCTTCATTTAATGTGAAATGTGTCAAACACCAGATGAATATAGTAAAGAATTACTTAAAATCTTGTCATTGTGCTGGCAATTAAGAGTAAGCTAATTGGCTCAATATTAATCAAGAAGAAATTGAACATACATTGAGATAGGAAGAGTCATGCATTAGTTAAAAGGTTAACAGGAAGGATAAAAAAATAGAAAAGAAGCTGAGCTTATGTAATGCATTCCTTCAGAAATCCAGGGTGGTCACTTCAGTTTGTAAAAGACTGTAAGTGGATCTGCTTGTCTGCATCTCTTTAAACTTCTCTCTTCTGTAGAGTGTATTTTGAGGGAATTGATTGTACTGGTGGGACAGGCATTAACTGTGGTGTTCTTACAGGATCTTGACCCAGTTGTAGCTTTTCTTTCAGTAAAAATGCTTAAAATACTTGGATCATTTTGCTTCAGCCTATGGAGTGTAGCCCTTCCTTGCTGTACATATCCAAGTGATCATCATCCATGCTGATGATTGTAGGTCAGTTGTCAGTGCTCTTTTCTCTTCTGCTGTGTTGGATTGTCAGTAGCCACAGAGTGGTCTTTTGTCCCCAGTCTGGGCATGCCTACTTCCTGCTTTGTCCACATCTTCTCCAAATCGTGAACTTTGCTCTCTGCCATGAGAAAAGGAGAAACTGAGCAGATTCTGCAACTCAGAGGGAAAACGTGTACAGAGACTGTCCAGAAAGTTGGTGCCTCTGTTTTGGTTAGTTTGAGAGTTTGGGGTAGGGTTTTTTGGGGTTTTTTTTTCAGTGTTCTGGGAAGGCCTTAAAGTATGTAAGTCTAGGTTAACGTGGTGTTACACTCATAGTATTTCTTAGCCCTAGGAAGTAATTGATGAGTAGTTTTTAATGCCTGGTTGGAAGAGAAAACCAATAAGTTCAGCTACCATGCAAAATGTCTTACATTGTTTCTTTAGTGCTCTCACTGAACAGACATGTATAAAGCCTTAGAAAAAGTTCTCTGCTTTTGCCAAGAACTCTGCTCTAGTAGGGAATGAGCTTGAAATTATTAGATTTTTCTCTTGACTTGCCCCCAGTTTTGGTTTGGCTTTTTTAGTTGTTTTCTTCTTCTGTGTTTTGTTGTCAGAAGGGCACATCTATGCTGACCTCCTTTTTGCACTGCCACACCAGACCACATACATGTCTTTCTGGAGAATGAGATTTTTTTTGTTGTTGTTGATGATTTTGGTATCTTTTTAATCTTTAAAAAACATTGCATGGGAAGATGTCAGTTTCCAAGTTCTTTTCATCACTGCCATGGTGTGTTGTTTTCTAGCACCCCTGCTGTGAGGGATGCTTTACAGGCTGACTCTGAGGAGTTCTGTGCATAAGGAGCACCAACAGTTCTGCTGCTTGCTAAAGTTTTTGAGATACTGGTGCTTTATATTGCAGACTCTTTTGTTTGTAGACTGCATCTTTGAAGTGTGAATTTATATAGATTTAAGAGATTAACATTCATGTAAGATTTGATCATGTGTTGTAAGTAGGGTTTCCATGGAAATGGAGAGGTTGCTACTATGGTTATTCCTTTGGATCTGCCTAGTATTTATGTATGACAGCTTCTCTAAACTGGCTTTAAATACAGCATTATATTAAACATTTTTAAAGATGCAAAAGGCATTATATTGGTTACAGGTACGGTGAAAATAAAAGTGATTAATCTTCATTACTGGGTGTATACACACAGTAGAGTGCTAAGGCTGCTCTGAACATTTCACAGTAGTGTTGAGCATTCCATCCTAAAGAGGTATAATAGGAGAAAATCTTCTACTGCAAAATGTCCCTAAGCCCAGATGATATGCTGTTACAAGTCTGTGAATTGAAAATTTGGAGGGGTGGGGGTGAAAATATTCAGCTCGTGTTATTCACGTAAGTATCTTGAGTGCTCTGATGGACTCTCCCAAATCTCACCATGTTTTATGCTTAAAAATAGCCTTAAGTGTTTCCATTGATAGGATTTTGTTCCTAAACCTGAGAAGAGGGTGATAGTGGTTGTTAGTAAGCAAAAAGTTTGCATTACTGTTTGGTGGTCCGAGCTTCATAACATCAGACTAAAAAAACCACTGAAATATTCTTCATATTGCTGTATTTCAAGCTGTGTTTAGCGTAGTTTTGGAAAGATCAGTGCTCAATTTCTATTGACTTTCAGTGTGATTTGAGTACTTAGTTCTCTGATGTTTGAAAATTCCTAATCAAGTTTCTCCGTTCAGTAAATGGGTTGAATTTCTGCTTCAAATTTGAACATTCCATTTGTTCTTCTACTACAGTCATTCAAACATGGGAATGAACATGTTTGTGTTTGTGTAGAAAGACAAAGCAAGTGTGGAGATGTACATATGGAGGAGCTAATGAGAGAAATTCTGTTGACCTAATCATGTGGTCAGAAGAGATGATGTTTAGCTGCTGAAGAAATCTGACCTTTAAAAGAGGTCTCACTTAATTACTAATGCAGTTTCTTAGAGCTAGAAAAGTACCTGTAAGTCACCAGGAGCTTTTCATGAGGGTCAATTTTCAAAATGGAGAATAAGAATGCTAGAACAACTTCAAGGTAAAATGTGTTCAAATAAACAAGGGAATTAATAATTCAAATTACTGAGTGCCTTGTATTCAAGATTCTGACTCAATTTATTAAATCACAAGCTGCCATTAGAAAGAATACTGTGAAAGAGGCCAACTCCTACCAACTCTAGATGATGGTGAAGGGACAAGGAAGAATTTCCTTCCTAGAGCGCCTGCCTGCCTGGCTCTCCCTGTGTGCTGAATTAAAAGCAGTTTCACTTCTATTCAGTGATCAGATGCACAGTCACACTTTGGGGACATGCATCTTCCAAGGACATTTAACACCATCAGTCAAATGGGGCTTACTGTTGAAGGTGCAGCTTCAGTTGACTGAGCTAATACATTGCGTTGTGCTTCAGTTTGGAAATTGCCTCTTGCAGGTTACGTGCCACATGCTTAAACCTTGCAGGAATAAATAGAAGCCTCAGTAAGATCCATGTAGATTATCCTTTTGTGCACTTTGTCTCTTCTGAAAGTTATCCTGCTGTCTACTGATTCTCAGCATGTCTTTAATCTTCATGATAGCAAAGAAATAGAGAGTTTGAGTTGTCTATGGAGGTGTATTAAGAAGAGAGAGAGGTGGTGGAGGTTGGCAGTACAGGTTAGTGAGTGATAGTGGTGGGTTGCCTGGGTAAGCAGCAGTTTAATGCTTTTGCTTTATGTAAGACATGCAGTTGCCTGCACTTGCAGGCAGTTGTCTTGGTAGAGGCTCTGTGCATTGCGTGATCTGTATGAAGGTTTACAGAACTTTGTCCTACATTTTATCCTTGTAACAGATGATTTAAATGTATTTTTAACATGGAGGGCACTCCTTATTGCTAAATCTATAGCTAGGAGATGCTCAGCTCAAATTCCCCTGTGTATCTGAAAATGCTGTGAAAACAGATGGTAGTTGTTCACCTCAGCTGGGGAGGAATGGTTTTGTTCTTCTGGCTTGTACTGAGTGTCTGTATACAGGGTCTTTCTTCTAGACAAGGCCACAGTGGAATCCTGAATCCGTTCTTGGGCTTAAGTGACAAGGCTGTGTCACTGGCTTGTCTGTCTGTCTTTGTATAATGATTTTGAACATGTGTAATAGTTGCTCATTCAACTACAACTGGAGTGCAAAGATCTTCAGGCAGCTGATCTTTCACACGTCTGTTTGGCATAACAAAGTTGCAGAGCCATATAAATGAGGCCCTCTGACTTTGAGCTGTTGCCATCATACAGTAACTTGATGCTTCTGATCGATGCAGCAGAAGCTGTTTCCTGCTGAGGTACTTGTGTGTGTCCCTGGCTTGCACACAGCCCACTTGTGTTTGCAGATATGGAAACCAAGGGAAAGCATCAGGTTCAGGCTGAGCTTCTGAAAGGTGACTTTGAAGGCAGTCTTCAAACCTCTGCTCAGAGACCTACCTCATTGTCCTTCACACACAGGACACATTTGTGGTCTTTGCTTTCATAAGGAGAGAGGGGAGGCAGAGGAAAGGAAAGGATGTTTTTCTATATTGGTTGAGAACTGCCAGCCTCATTTAATACTGAAATAATGAGGCAAATTCATCCTCCTGGCTGCTGGCCTTAGTTGGGTCGTTTATTTCAAGTCCAGCATCCAAGATCCAGTTCCAGCCACATACCTCGGCCAGGAGTGGTGGTTCTGAGTTGATCAGGGGGTTGGTAAAGGGAAGGAGTTTTGATTGCTACAAGGAACAACAGTGCTGTTGAGATTTGCCAACTGAAGATCAACTCCTGCTATTGAAAACTGCATTTCAGGCCCAACCCATGGTAAGCATCAGCTATGTCCTCACAGCTGTTAGATGTGGTGACAGAGTTCAGGGGCCTCTCTCACCTCATTGATCTTTTTCGAGTCTAAGAAATCATCTCTGAACAGGCAGGCTTTACCCTTGAAAAGACATCCCAGGTGGCTGCATTGCTTGGTTTGCCATTGCAGTGTCATTGAGCAAGACACAGCCAGTCAGTCACAGACCAGCACATCACTCCAGCCTGGATTTCTTATTCCAGTTGAGCCTTCTTGTGGTAGAGTGGCACTCTGTTTTAGAGGCATCCTAGTAGTTCCCACCTTCTTTCTCATCTATGAAAGAGAACAGGTGTAAGGAAACAAAGCTCTTTTTGTGTTCTCAGCTCTTTGAACAAAGTGACCGTGCATGTTTTCAGTCCTCTTCACAAGTCAGTCAGTCAGCTTCCATTGTGTGTTCCAGAGTGAAGAAGAAATGGCATGATTTGTATGTATGCCTGGCTTCACGTGGTGACGCTGATGAGATGAAGTCTCTCTTTGTTAGTAGGAAGCTGCTTTAGAGGCCAAGACATTTCATCACCAAGTTCCTCAATGCATCGTGCTGTTCTGCCAGCTGGTGGCTGTACTTCCCTTCCTGCTTGTCATTGCTTGCTCTGCTACTGCTCTGGTAGCACCTTTAACTGGTCCTGAAATGCACAAAGCTGACATGTGGGCCATTACACTTGATCTGTGAACACTGCATGCTTGCATGGGTAGTGAGAGCTGATGTTAGATCTAAAAAAGCAACATCTCAATGCTTGCTGATGTGACTTATTTCCATCATCCTGTGAGCAGAAAGACCTTTGTCAGTCACGTGCAATGGGATTCATGAAGATGGAAGAAAGAGCACTTATGTCATCCTGAAGTGACATTTCTTCTACGAGGTGCTACAGCCGTCATGGACTCTTCACCCATTTTATTTCTCAGCCTTGGTAGTTGGTGGCACAATGAGAATTTACTGGCCAGAGAGTAAGGGAAAGCTTCTGGCTGCACCTCTGTAGGCTCAAGCACAAATGCAGAATGTGTGGAGCTGTTGGCTTGTTCACATAATCCCTCCAAGGACTGCAGGTATCTCTGCTTCTGCAAGGTGTGTGAAGAGAAATCTTTTCCCATTGGTGTGCCCAGCTTTTGGGGATGAGAGGGTTGTTTTCCTTGTGCCAGAAAAATCTCACGTATTGTCAGTGGCATGATCATCAGCTGAAGCACACAAACATGAGATGCATAAGACTCAGGGGAGTGTAGATAATGTATTCTTTCTGTCAGGTCTTCTGCTGTGCACAGCAGAGTGTGGCTATTCTCTGCCAAGGTGAGAAAACAACCTGGGATCAGCTTCTGACTGACACATTGTTCTCCCATGTAGGAGAAGTATGTTTATTCCACCTATAGTTGTATATTACAAGACAGAACTGTGACTAGTTGTAGTAATTTCTCACATATGATACAAAGGACCTTTAGAAACAACTGAATTTGTTTTGAAGCCCTTAATCCTTACCTTGTCTAGAAGATGAGATGATACTCTGGAAAGAAATGCTGTTAAAGCTGAGAAGATGGTGTAGATATGAAGGATTTCTTCAAAGTAAGCTAAAAAACCCAGGAAAATTCAGCCCTTATAAATCCACATTTCTTAAAAGGCTGTCCATCAAACATGCCATAATGCTTTCTTCTCTGTGTTTTATTCTGTCTGTTCTCTAAGTTTTGGACTTTCAAAAAGGTTGGGTCTCACAGTAGATAAATTTTGTATGTTACCTCCCTAAGTACTTGAACAGCTATTTAATTCTGACAACTTGACAAACTCATTCTACAGTTTTGTCATGAGTGTGTGGAGCTGAAAGAAACTATTAGACAAACCTCACTATTTTCACTCTAGACAAGCTTTTAAAAAAATCTATAAAATGTACATATTTATGGCATCATTACAGATCTAATTACAATTAAAAACTGTGATGCAAAGCAAATACTGTGCATAAAACCAGCAAACATTTGGGCAGTCAGTTTTAGATGTTTGCATTTATTTTTTTCTTTGCTTCACTGGACTGTCACTGTCTCAATAATTTGACAGATATTTAAATGGGGATGATTTACTTTTACACAGGTTAAAACGTTTCAAGGCTTAAGATTACCTTTCATAAGAAATCTTGAAAAAATCAGAAAGCACAGGATGGAGTGGTATGTGAAGCAGGAAAAAGAGAACGTTTCTGTTTGAGTGGAAATTGAGTGGAAGATGTTTCCCAGGTGCCTTTCACAATAAATTGAAATCTGAGGTAAATCACTTCAGAATAAAAACAAAGTAGTGCTTGTAAATATTAATGGAAATGAATGTTCCATTGATGTAGCTGCTGGTGGCAAAAATTCTTCCCAGCTTTTTCGAACTACACAAATAATGTTGCCCTTAATTTCATTCCAGTTTTACCAGTTGGTCAGTTGGAGGGAGGTGCCCAGGAGCAGAGGGAAGATTTTTGTATTTAAAATCATAAGTAACAAGCTCCATTTTTCCAGAGCTCCACTGCAGAGATGGTGCTATTCGGACAGCAGCAGGCAAAAAGAACAGTTTGTAACCAGGATGCAGCTTGTTAGATTTTTATGCATTGCTTGGCTCACAGATGAGCTGTATTTGGATAGAGATTGTCCAGGAACACGCGTGCTTGAAAGTGGGTTAGAAGTGTTCTTCATTAGAAATCTCTTCCTACAGAGTGATTTCACTAAACACGATAAAGAAATGGACATCATCCACCCAAAGCTGCTCTGTGTGTTTCATCTTGATTGCTGAGGGAACAGCACACTGATGACATTTTAAAATGGTTAGCAGACCACAGGAGATTTGGGGGGCTTTTATGTCTTACATGTGCCTTTCCTATCTTCTTGTTAGTCTTTTATTCTCTGGATGGAGTATGATGGTACTGTTTTTCACCCCTTGAGGGGGTCT
Organism: Gallinula chloropus; assembly: GCF_964237585.1. NCBI lineage: Eukaryota > Metazoa > Chordata > Aves > Gruiformes > Rallidae > Gallinula > Gallinula chloropus. The sequence goes on from NC_140106.1 coordinate 1,218,233, forward strand.
GCATGAATTCTGTTTTGTAAGAAATCTTAACCAACATATCCTATAGTATATTCTATTATGCACTAGAGATTACATAATCATGACTTTTTTTTTTAAATCTATGGAAAAGCCTTTTCCTGCAATCACTACATCACTACCATTTACAGGTTTCTGTGTCTTTCTCAGAATTGTTGTGCTGCCCACAGCCTCCAGAATCAGTCAGAATCATTGGGCTGGACTGAGACAGGTTTTGAGCATTCACATATTTAGCATAATAAATTCTTGTCCTTTCTGGTCAACTCCTCAGTAATTTGCCAGAATAGCTTATAGTGTCTGGCATATCACATGCAGTCTTTATTGTTCTTAACTCAAAAGACTAGTTTCTAAACTAAAAAATTCCTTGCTTCCATATATTGCTTTATTGCTTTACTTGAGGCTTATAGGGTGGGATTACGAAGATTAGTCTTCCTGTCTGTCCTAGAAATACCAGTTAAATCACAAAACTTGGCATTGAAATTCAGCTAGTCAGTTTCTTCATACCTTTACCATAAAAATCTAGGCTATGAAATTCAAGTCTTGAGGTGACAGCAGTGTTGGGCATCCTATGTAATGCAGAAATCACCGTGAGACTGAGTGCTGAATAGAAACTGTGGAGGGGTTTATCTCAGCAGAGTAACTTGTCTGTGTCTTGCCGGGTTTTCTCTGGAACTGTGGTGGTGGTTGTGTTGGCTTTTTTTTTTTTTTAGTTTATTTTTAGTTTTTTTTATGCCTGAAAATAAACATTTAAATTTAAAGTCATGCAAAAACTAGATTCTCTCAATTTGCCTGTGTAGTTAGATTCTTAAAGGCTAGAAAATGAAAAAGTAAAGGTACCTTTTCATGTTTATTACATATGTGTGTATCTGTATCTGTATAGCAGTGCTTACTGGTTTTGTCATACACACTAATTTATCTATTGTGCAGGAAGCAGGGAACTGTTATTACAATGCAGTTGCATACGTGTAATTATATGCTAAACAAGCATTGTTCCTATTGCTCTGGAAAGCAACAATGACAGTCAGACAAACAGAACTTGTTAGTTGTCAAGAACCCAGAAGTAACTTCCAGAAATGTTACTGCTTTGTGGCAGAGTAATTTATGTTGTTTGTTTCTTGCTTAATTGTGTTTGTGTTTATTGCCAGGATAACAAAAATTACTTAGGCCTTTCATTTATATTTACAGTGTTGTAATGATGCCTCTGGGGTAGATTATGCCCACCTTTCAAGGGGAAAAAAAGGTGGTGTCATAATATTCATTGAACCTGTTTTCTGTCACATGGAGATGTTCTTTTTGAAAAAGACAATAATATGTAAAAGTTGTAGTGAGTGTTCAAATAAGTTGAACATTATTTGCTGTGTTTTTTTCTAAAAATGTGTGTTGGACATATCACAGTACATCTGAACTGTATTTCTGACAGTGTTAAGTAGCTCAGTAGAAATACATTCAGCTGTGCTGTACATATATTTGTAGATAATTTAGCTTCATGTCTGGTCATTTCATAGTAACATAAATCTCCAATGTTAGGATTATATTTCATCTACATGTAATAATATTTAACAAAACAGTCTTTGGCTTATGTAACTTTCATTTGATAAAATTATTAATAAAAACACCTGTTTTGTTTGCAGCATTTTAAATCAGGCTTGAAAATCCATTTAAGTTAATAAAAGACAGTTATTTAAACATAAAGTGAGATTTATAAAACAACTTCTGTTGCTTATTGCAGTATTACTGACAGGGATGGAAAGGCTTTCCCTGTGATAGTATTGTGTGGGCAAGGGGGAGGGGGGACAAACAAAAATTTGACTGTGAAGCTGACCAGCTCTCTTAACAGTCAAGTTGAAACTCTGACACTGAACAGTGGTCTTTATCTTTCTAAAACTCTCCCCTGATAGGATTTAACCTAGTCACAATGCGAATTGGATTTTCCATAGCGTCCACAGGTTTAAAGGGGAAAAGTTCACTTGCACTGAATACTTCAGCTGTTGTCCCTAGTCTGTTACTATAGTTTCTGCCTTTTAATCCCCCCCTTGGCCTCAATCCTTCAGCTACATATGCACATTAACTTAATTCCCTCGAGTTCCCTCCCTGGAATCCAAGAGTAGCAAGTGTAAACCTGTGCATATTTTAGGGATGAGTTTTTCTTTGTCTCCATTTTTTCAGCTTCTTTGGGCTAATATTGTCAGCTCACAAGTGAACACCCTAATTTGGATATCTCTGCTTGTAATTTAACCTTCAGCAAAATGATTGTACTCTTAATCTGTTCTTTCCCTTGTGACCATCAACAACATTTATACAGTGTTAATGGTTTCCTGTAGGAAAATTGGGGTAAACTTGTTTGGAGCTTCAGTTGCTTAATGCAGCTTTCATAAACTTCTCCACCTTGCACTGGCCTTCTGCTGTGCTCTCTGTCAGTGCTGGCAGATCTGTCCCTCAGGAGACACTGCAGTAGGGAAACCTCAGTTTGGTGCCTCTGTCCAGGAACAAGTCACACCTTTCTCACTCAGGGCAAGAAAATGAAATGCTTAGTTCTGTGTTTGAGTAAATGTAAAAGCTGATGGACCTGTGGAGAGCAGTCCATTGATGTGTTTGGCATGTTTGAGCGTGGAATTTAAGCTATTGCATCCTCCTCCTGCTACCAGACTCCCTGTTCCTCTGAGGGCTTGACTCTTGTGCCTTGAGAGCCAGCTCCTGTAAGGTTGTGTGTAATGTGGGATGGACAAAGTGAACTCACTCAAGCAAGGCCAGTTTTAAAAATACAATGGAAAGATTTAGAATGAAGCAGAAATCTGCCAGATTAACTGTGTGTAATTTATGTTCCTTAGGTGACAGGTATTTTTAAGGAGTTCTCTTATTATTGAGGGTATCATTGCTGAATTTTGGAGAATAACTTTCTTGGGTGTTCTTCACTAATTCATGTAACGTAAGCTTTTGGAAGGAAGCTTACAAGGGCAAGTAGTGATAGCACAAAGGGTAATGGTTTTAAACTAAAACAGAGTAGATTTAGATTAGATAGAAGTAAGAAATCCTTCCCTGTGAGCCTGAGCCTGGCGCAGGCTGCCCAGAGAAGCTGTGGCTGCCCCTGGATCCCTGGCAGGGTTCAAGGCCAGGCTGGATGGGGCTTTGGGCACCCTGGGTTACTGGAGGGTGTCCTTACACATAGCAGGGGATTAGAAATAAATGTGTTTTGAGGTCCCTTCCAACCCAAACCAGTCTGATGCTGTGATTCTAAGAACAACTGAATTTCTATTGCCTTGTAAAGCATTAGAAATGAGAGGATATTAGTAACTTCTTCTCATTCAGGGACTGTACTGACTAGAGCAGCATTGTGTCTTTTGAACTCAGTCCCACCTGAGTCCCATTCAGTCTGTTGAGGTGAATTCAGCTTTCAAATTATTAAATGCAATCCAGGGATGTTTTTCTGTCCTCCGGTTTCCAGCAAGTAAAGCAATGCAGTTCACATCTTGAAAGCCAGTCCTGTTAGATACATCTCTTTTAACATTCTGGGGTGCTTGCCTGTGCAGCATGCCTCTGTTGGCCAGGTCTATAAGGTAATGAGGATTTAAGTGATGACTTGTGTTGACTATTTCAATTAGCTAGTGATCTGGGGGACAAAGGAAAAGGTTACAAAATGCTGTGAAACTGAGTATTAAAATGACTTTGGACTTACTTTTCTTTCCAGGACAGTACAAAGTGTGTATCCCTAGTGATCTTAGGCTTTCACTAATTTGTCAGAGACTGAGAATACCATGTGTCTACAATAACTGACAAAATAAAAATGTATTTCACATTAAATGTATAATGTGTTCTGTCAGGCTTTTCAACAACTGTTCTAAATAAGGTAACATCTTCTGATCTCCTACATTGCCATCCACGCAACTTTGCACACATTTGCTTCTTAGAAGTTGTCCATGAATAATACAAAAATAAAAACTCCTGATAACAATGATTAGGATAAGGAGTTTTTTTTATCATTTTAAATTCTGTAATCACAGCTCTGTAAATTACTGTTCTTAATTGTCAGGTTTTAGTTTGAATCAGTAAGAGGTTCATGGAAATGAAGTGAATGATTTACCAGTACCCTGTGGGGGAGTGTGAAGCATTAGTTTCTTGCCAGTGAACAGCTAGAAATTTGCAGATGCTGTCTTCTAAAGAATTACTTGATAAATTTTCATTGTATGTGGCAAGTAGCCAGAAGTTAGGATATCCAAGTTGGGCTACTTTTATACTAAACACTCTTAAGTTCTGGTTAGCAGTTGGAGTCTTTCTAAAATACTCAGGGTTTCAAATTTCTTTTGTGGGCAAAACTGAACAATTGTTCTGGTTAAAGGTGTTTGGGATTCTTGGTACCACAGTAGGAGAGGACACAGAGTAGTCAGCCTGCCAATCCTCTGATTCGGATGCCTGTTTTCATTTTCTTGGCAGACCTGTTTGCAAACTTACTTTTAATTTCTAACCAGTGAAGTCTCAGTCAGTGTTGTTTGCTGGGTGCCTAGCAGAAAGTCAATAACCTGGTTCAGTGGCAGAGGATTTATCTTACCGTTGTGTTCCTCTGTTCATGTCAGGACCAGTAACAAGTGTTTCTGTTCTCATGAACATCATCTTCAGATAGTGCTCCCACTTTCACAGGCATTTGTTTTCTGCAGACACTTCAGCTGGTTAGAGTGTCTTCTGCAAAAGATGAAAGGATACAAGCAGTGTTCATGAGATCTTCAAAAACAAATGAAAAGTAGTAACTGTAGGGTGTTAATGTTGTAGAGAACTAGAGAAGGAAGAGGATAACCTCTAAGGCAAGACCCCATCTAATCCTAGAATCATAGAATGGTCTGGGTTGGAAGGGACCCCAAGGATCATAGAGCTCCAACCCCCCTGCCACAGGCAGGGCCACCAACCTCCAGGCCTGGATCTACACAAGGTTGTCCTTTCTTCTGCAAGCTACTTATTTTAATAATTCCTGTTCAAATACAGTCAACTTTGAAATTATATTTTGAAGGGGTTTTTTTGTAAATTCGTCTTAAGGATTTATTTTATTTGTTTTTCTCAATGTTCTTGAATCACAGGAGTTTCTCTCTTGGTGTTGAGAGAGTGCTATTCTACACTTTACATTTAAGATATTCTCAGAGAAAAGAGTCATTTTAATGTTAATTGTTCTGGTTGAATAAATAATTTAACTTTGAGTGCATCCTGAGATGAAGCCTGGCTTCAGTTCTGATCCCAGGGAAGGTAAACCATAGCTGGAAACCGGAATACTTTCACCTGAAAATGACAGAGGCCCTGTGTAGAGATTCTATACCAATCAGGTTTATTCTTCTGCAATAGGCACTGGGTTTCTTTTCTCCAGTAAGTATTTTAGATAAACTTTTGAAGTCAAATGCATATTTCCACATCTCATTTAGGTTTATTTTTCAGCTTTAAGTATTTTATAGTTAATAAATAGTATCAGGATTTTGTCAATGGTATGTAAATAAGGCTTTAGGAACGGGTTTGCAGTCTTGTTTTCTGGGATTTATTCAGTGCTATGTAGTTGCTTTTTGTTACCATTGGGAGCTCTTGGGCTGTGTGGTCGTTTTCACAAGCACTGTGAGGGATTTGTCCCAACAGAAACGAATAATATGATACCTGAGGTCCAGGCAGTGCTCTTAATTTTGTAATCAACCCCACCAATAGCATGTTAGATAACTTCTTCTGAAAGGCAGCATGGAAAACAAACTTAACTGGAAGTGTCTGGATTTCAGATTAATTTTTCTGCTAGGGAATTCCTCCCACCCCACCCCCTCACATCCCCCCCCCAGCCCCCTCCTTCTCTCACCCTGGGGCAGTTTCAGTTTGAAGCTACAAGTCATCACGTTCACCCCTGGACTGCTGCACAGGGCAGCTGCAGTTCTCTGGGAGCCTTCTCTGCTCTGCTCCAAAATAAGGTTTGGTGTTATTCTGTTGGTTTGTGCCACTGGTAGTCATCAAGCCTGCAAGTCTTCCCTGTCTCCAGGACACTTTGGTTTTTTAAGAGCAGGATGCTGTGAGAAGGAGCTACAGGAAGGCCTCCATGGCCTCAACTTACATTTTCTCCTTCTAAACAGCTCTTTAGGGGTGACTCTCAAAGCCCTCAGATGTTTCTAGCTGATCAAAAGCTTGAGAGCACCAGACTTGGAGGTGACTTTCAGGGCCACGCAGTTCAGGGCTATTAGTTCCTGCCTGTTGAGTGCAGGTCTAAATGGATACTAACTGCATAAAAATTCTTCAGCTGCAAGGAAAAAAGGGACAAAGTTACTATTTCATTCTAGTGACATCACAGCTTGTCTCATTAAAAAGATTCCTTACATCTCCAGAGCCTCCTTGAACAAAATATCACTGGATACCTTCCTAGAATGATGAACACTGGCGTTGGAGAAGGTCAGTACTATGTGCAGGCACTGACTCAGGAGAGCAGATTAGAAAAAGCACCCTTTGAATGCTGCCAGTGTAGGATGTGGAAATCTGTGTCTTTCTCTCTAAGGGGTCACATGCAGGTTGAGCATGTTGTACTAGCTGGTTTGTATAAAGCTGGCTGGTGCTGCTGCATATCATCTAACTTATCCCACCAAAATTAATCTTTGGAAACATTGCTTCCCTGTTGTTTTCTCTGAGTTTATAGACAAGAATCTTTACCACTTGAAACCTAGCAATGAAAAGAGATAATGCTTCCTCCCTTTTTTTTTCCTGTTACATAATAGATGTGTTGAACATTGTAAGAAGAAGAGCTTTTAGTTTTATGAAATGTGGTTGGCTGTCAAAGAGACATGATAAAAAGTGGTTTCTAGCCAAATTGCATTTGCTGAGGAGTGATGAATCTCTTGCCAGCACTAAAGAGGCACTCTCCACATTGGATATCTGCACACTTGTCATGGGCAGAATGCAGTAATTTTTCTGAACGTAGGCAGTAGAAATTCCATAGCAGAAATTGAAGTTTTCCTATTAACTGTCACTGCTTCCAGCAGCTGGTGTGCTGACAGATAGAGCAGAGGTGGTGGGGCTGGGTGGTATTGTTCCTGCTCGGATGGTTTGCTGTTGTGATTGCCTTACTCTCTTGTAAACTTCATTTTCCTGTACATGTTTGTGTTTTGTTGGTTTGTTGGTTTTTCTTTTGGGTGGAGGGGGGGTGTTCAGTTAAGAGAAGGAAGAAAATAAATATTATGCAGTGCATAACATGACTGCATCACTCAGGGATGACTCATCCCTCTTCTCATATCCCACTGTATTGTCACCAGACATATTGTTAGGGTGAATGCAGTATGAAAATGTAATCAAATAGTTATTTTTGTGTACATATAAAAGTCAGAAAAATATCTGACCCCATTGGAGGCAGGGTGCCAGCAAAAGTGAGGCTTGGAGACTTCATTTAGGACCCTATGTAAAACAAATGAAAAAAGGCAGACAAACAAGATGATTTAAGGGGTGACAGCTTTAAGGCTCAGTATCTATAACATTTCTCTTTGCATTTTTACCCTAAAAGTTCATTGGGATAGCACCCAGGTATTAACTGTAAATTAGCTGCTAACAGTGGTAAATCATCTTCATTCTATTGAACATCAGGAGAAAGTTTAATGTTCTGACGTATAAAAACATTTAAGAGGCAAGCTGCATTGAAATGTCAATTGAAAGCGACTGAATCCCACTGTAGTGGGATTGATAGTGGCTGTTTTAAACCTGAAGAAATGTTTAAGCAATAGGTGTTTTGTATCAAAAACTTCATTAGGTCAGGAATAACACACAGCTGGAGCAATGCCTTGCTGCATATTAACTGTTAGTTTGATAAATGCAGACGTCCACATTAAAATATTTATTCTTACTTTTTTTGGATAAAATTATTGACGAGATACATTGGAAAAACAAGTGTGATTCTTCCTTCTAGTGTCAAGGGCACAGGCAGAAAGAACAATTTTATCCATTTTCAAAGGAAGATATTTCAGAGGTTTTATATCATTGAGAAACATACTGTTTTGTTTTTTTTTTTAAATCTGTAGATGAGCCTGAGTTGGATTTGAATGTTTCAAGATGCTGAAAAGAAATCTTCTTTTGCAGCTGTTGTTAAGAACAAGAGACCGATAATACTAATTTCTGTTTGTATCTTGAGCATTTAGTGAGGAAGTTCTGAAAATTATTTTCCTGAATGCAGATAAGATGCAAAATGGCTCAATGATTTTGAGGGCTCTATGGATCTGATGCAATCCAAGAGAAAAATAGAAATGAGAACTCTGAGTGTAATCATGCTAAGTTCAGAAAAGACAGCCTGTTAGATGTTCTCTCTGTAATGAAAAGCCCAATAAAAATGACATTGTCATAATGCTAGGGTTGTAAATGAAGTTGAAGTTGCCCATTATGGAGCCAGAGACTGTTTGGACATGAACAGTATTTGCTGTTCTGGTAAATTTATTTGTAGTTAATAGTGATAAGCATAGTAATGTTGGAGTATACCTACTACACGTGCAATCTTAAGTGCATACTCAGTGAAGTGCTGTTTGCTTGTTGTATGGTAATGCCCTGCCCATCTCCAACCAAGATCAGTTCGTCACAAGATTCACATGTCATGGAGTTACACATGACACCATACAAAATTTCCAGGGCAGGAACCAGAGAACCTACAGAAATCATAATTTGAATGTGTCCAGCCTATTTGTAGCCAGTTACTCTTGGCAATCAGAGATCCCCATAAAATGATGAGTATCTTGTTAGTGCTTCTGTAGGCAACAGAAGCGATTACATTAGAGAGATGCAGCAAAAGATTGAGAAAAAAAGGCTGTCTTGGGATTCTCTTTAAAGGTTTTGATTGGCTTGAAATACTGTTGTGGCCAGCTGTTATATTTGAAAATGTGATATGTTGAGCCCAAGAGTCAGCTTTCCTTAAATCAATGAGGTTTGTGTGTAACTATACTGTTGGCTGATGAGAGCGAACAAATCCGTTCTTGCAGCTGCACTCCGTGGGTTGCTCATGATAACCTATCTCAGAAGTGGTGTTGTAATGTGGGTAATGTCATTGAAAAGCAGATGTGGGCAAAGGAAATTCTTTCTGCCAGTTAGAAAGCGTATTAATTGAATAGGTTAGGAAAGCTGCAGAAGAGAAGAACAGGGTGGATGACCAGTCGGTTTCTGAGGTGAAAACTGTTTCCTGATTTGAGATAGAATCTGACTTGAAATGGTGCTAAAAGACCTGTATGAAACGTGAAGGAATTTGTGTGCCTGAGTTTGCATGTGGATGTGTACAGAGCATAAGAGAAGCTCACCTGCTTGGAGACCATTAAGTTCAGGGACATTTGTGGACAAGGATGAGGAGAGAAATGTTTCTCTTAAACATGTTTAAACATGATAGTGAGATTGTGTACCTGTGTAAGTAGGGGAAATCATTGTTCTATTGTTACAGCCTGAAGAAACTGGCTTCTGTATCTGTTTGGATGCTGAAATACCCGGTCACCTTGAGTGTCCACTTTATCCCTACATGGAGATTCTAATATCTGACACTTTCAGGTCTTGTAGGCATTTATAAAACATGCAAATTACATGGTCACACTAAACCAAAGAAGTAAAATTTGTTTTCACTGCTACATTTGCTGTCACCGTTCTAGTGAGCTGAATGGTATGAATTCCCAGGGTCCTTTTTAGGAGAACAGGCTGCCTGCTACTGTTTGTGAAGGTAGAAGAATTGCATGATAAGAAATACCCCCTTGTCTACCTCATCTTTTTCCTCTAATTCCTAGAGTTGACATGTTATGCTGAGATTCCTGTCTACAGATTTACCTTGGGACTTAGATTACTGATGGCCCAGAAAAATTCTCTGCTGTTCCTACAGTCTGACATTCCCCAGAGGCCCATAGGGTCGGTATAGTCTTGGAGAATGCAGGCAAGCCTTTATTAATGGTACATGAATATTTTATTAATGGTACATGGATAGATCTTTCACTCTTTTAGAGTAACCTCACATCTGCAGCATGTACTCTTGCAGCTTTTTTTCCTAAGCAGTAGCTTGTTCTGGAAGGTGAATGTTCTGCCTTAGTTTTACTGCTCTGCTTGGATCAGCAACATGACATTTATAATAAAATGGTTTCATTATAAGAAGGTTTGGTTTTTTTTTTTTTCCCAACATTATCTGGCATTTATTTGAAGTTAATAAATTGATCTGTTTTGAATCTCAATGCAGAATGGGTGCAGCAGACAACATTCACAAAGGTCGAAGTACTTTTATGAAAGAACTGACAGATACTGCTGAGACAATAAGAAAAGCAACTTCAAGATCACTAGTAACTTTGGATGAATTGGGAAGAGGAACTAGCACACATGATGGAATTGCTATTGCTTATGCTACACTGGAACATTTCATTAGAGTTGTAAGTGTTTGATCTGACATGTGGTTGTGAATGCTTTTTCAGCCTGTACCATGTTAGGCTGAACTGGACATGATGCCTGTTTCCTTGTAGAAATGTAGCATGTCTAGACTCAGAGCAAAGGGGCATGGATAGAGGATACCAGTGTTGTGTTTTATAACTGTTTTAAGCCAAACCTTCTTACATGCCTTACCTCATTGTTGTAGGTGGAGTCACTGACACTGTTTGTCACTCACTCTCCTTCGGTTTGTGAGCTAGAGAAGATGTATCCAGACAAAGTTGGTAATTACCACATGGCTTTCTTGGTGAATGAGGAGGAAAGTGCTGAACAAAAAGGTACAGTATAAATCCATCTGAGGTTTTCACACAACAGGTGTAGGCAGAAACTGTAGAAGTGTAATTTAAACCTCAACATGAAAGTTACATGTTCAAATTCACTAGAATATCAGCCTATACAGAAATGTTGGAGGGCTTGAAAACTGTACAACCATTTCTCTTTCACATTTAATACAAGAATCAGTAACCTGGGTCAGATAAAAGAGTCACACAGCTTGGTAACTCACAGTAGATGAATACAAAGGATTAGGGAGGAGGGATTAGGGATCAAATGTGTGTTAACTCTTTCTCTAGAAGATCTCACTGTCTGCAAACATTTGCTCTTTTGGGGGCTTCAAGAGCTAGATGGTTTTCTGATTTTTGTTGTTTTCAACAAGGTTGTCTAGTTTCTCTGTGTGTGCATGTGTACTTTTGGCATCTTCATCCTATTGTGTAAGCAGTTTTCACTGCATTGTGTGAAGAACAACTTCCTCTTGTTTGTTTTGAAACTCTTTTGAAACAACATGTAGCTTCACCTGGTGGTCCCAGTTCTTTGAATTGGAAGAGGCAGAGGAATAATCTTTGTTCTTCCTGTCTGTGCCATGCCTAATTTTGTAGATTGCTGATCATAATTGCATCCAGTTCTGCTCTTGCCAGGCAGAAGAGTTGCAGCATTTATGCTTGTCACTGTTGCTCTGAATTAGTATTTTCAGTCAAGTTTGTCAGCTCTCTGCTTAGCCCTTTTCCTTGTTTGACAAGTCCCTTGAGCCTCTCGAACTGCAGTGATGATCACCCTTCATGGTGAGAACTGACTGTTACTGTAAGTTTCCTGTCTTTTAACCAATTATATACAAATGCAAAGGCATTCCTTTTAGATTATGGCTGCTTAGTTTTCAGAGGAGCACTTGATGCAGGGCTCTTGTCAAATACCTTTCGAAAATTCACACAGGGTTTATCCACTACATGTGTCTTACTCACATGGCATCCAAACTTAGAACAGATTTGGGATGTAGGAATTCCCTCCATACCGTGGTTTTTTTTCTTTTTCTTGATGTATCAGGTTTAATCAGGTGCTTGACAATTCTGCTTGTATTCTGGTTTTCCTGCTTTGCCTGAATTCTTCTTAGGAATATTTAAGAATTGATATGAGCATCAGCATGTCCTTTGCTCACAAAGGTCATTAACTGGAGTGTTGATCTTTGATCCCATGATACAACTGAGATGTTACCAACATTCAGTACTTACTAGTCCTTAACAGCTGTGTCCACAAAGCCCTATCATTTATGTTTCACTTTGTCTTATTTCATGTTTCTGTCCTGCTTCAGCATTTCTACCTTAAATGTTATTTTACCTGAACCTTCAGGTTATATGTAGTCTTTACAGTTTTGCTACAGAGAGACACAATAGCCTGTGAGCAAAAATGCATCTGTGTTTCTTACTCTATAACTTTAGCTTCTGTTGTCTTAACATTTTAATTGTTTCATTTAAGGTGAGTTTTATGGCCTGTTTTTTCCCAATCTTTGACTTAGATAACTCAATTCACCTTGAGTCATTATCAGTTATGGAAATGTCCATTGTTCCAAAATCTTGCAATCTTAAAACAGAAAAGTGAATGGTAGTGAATGATGTTGTAGAGTTTCTGGTCTTTACACAAGGCCTGGCTTGTGCAGAGTTGCAACAAGGATGTCTTAGGAGGAAAAGGAAGGAGTCATAGGACCTATAATGATGTCTTTTACATTTGTACCTTTTCATCCTGTAGAAACCCCCCTAGCAGAGGATCCACCATCCCAACTTGTATTTTTTTCTAAGCATTTATTATGGCTTTCAGCCTCCTGGTAGGCAGGAAGCTCTTTAATGTGGTGTGGTTATGGACTTCTTGACTGATAGGTTACTGACACTGTCATTGCTTAGCAGACATGAGATGGAGTGTCCCAGTTGCAACATAATTCATCAGTTTGACGTACAGTTTTTGACACACAGAGATAAGTCTGCTAAAAAAGACACCAGGTAAACATCTATTTAAGAGTTTTTTCATTCTCACAATGGGTAGGTAAAACAGAAGAAATCATACCTGAAGCATGAATGGCAATGAGACCACAGTCTCTGTCATTTCAGTCTTTGGTCTGCTGTGTTTTATTAACATAATAGTTTCTCATGTTGGTTTTATTTTTTAGGATTTGAACACGAAGAGAATCCTGAATTTATCACTTTCCTTTATCAAATCACTAAAGGAGTCTCTGCAAGGAGTTATGGGCTAAATGTTGCCAAACTGGCAGATCTTCCTGAAGAAATCTTGAAGAAGGCAGCTCACAAATCAAAGGAGTTGGAGAGGATAGTGAATATGAAAAGGTCAGAACAATTGTGATTTCCCCTCTCCTCAATGAATATTCAGCTATGAATTTAAGAACATTTCACACAGTATGCATTAAAAAATGTACAGTAAGAACTACTTCAGCTACCCTCCTCTACTTTTCAGGGAAGACAGTGAAACAAACCTCAAAAAAAAAAAATCTTAGGGAAATCGTGCTCTCTCTTTCAATCAAAGCTTTAGATTTAAAAGGTAGATACTATGTCAGAGGTTAATTGCTGCTCTCTGAAACAGGATTGGAAAAAACTAAATGCATGTTGAGCTAACATTAGGAATAAACTGTGGGGGGTTTTTTTCTTATGCTAAATACGTAATGTATGCTTTCATGTATGTATTTTCTCTGTTTTCAGAGAAAATATTTAAACATGTATTTAATATTTAGAATATAACTCACATCTAGTATCTCTTCTGTTCTACCAGCGATAGTGAAAATATTAATATATTTAATTTGGAAAGGATATTATTCTCCGTGGAACTTGTATTTGCATAATACAATAGAGATGAATATTCTTCAGTTTAACTTAAAAAATTAAGTATTTATGATTTATTTTAAGTATTAATAATTTATAATTTATTTTGTTTACCTCCTCCTCCCACTCCCCGACACAACACACAAAAATTTACTGAAAGTTTGGGCGTTTTCGTATCTTTCTGCTAACCACTTTTCATTTAGGAGCTTATGCACTTTATATAGAGACTAGTTATGAAAATTCTTATGTGTGTCAAATAGTATCACCTCTATAAAACCTGTAACATTATATATATAGTTTAGATATAAGTATGTGCGAGCATTCATATTAATTTCCACTGAATTTTTTGTTATTGTTGTTTTCAGTGGCAGTCCTATCAGTAAACCTTCAGGAATATAATAAATTAACATCCTTGTTGCCTGGTGGTTGTAACTAATCCTGACAGAATAATTTTGTATGAGAAAATTTTGAGTACTAATTACTTGTAGGTGCAAGCAGTTCTTTTGAAACTGAACAGTGCTTAGTGCTTAACACCAGTTTTTATCCCTTTTTCAAAAAGCAAAATAATTCTTTTGATGATACATGACAGTTTGTGGGAAAAATAATGTGGTGGCTTCTGTTAATTGGAAAGAATAGCCCATAATTGACAAAAGTAAAACAACAAATTACTAGCAGTGACTTGACTCTGTTGTTATGTGGGGTTCTAAAATCAAGGAAAAAAAATGTTTTCCAGAAAGGGGAGAGTATGAGCTGGAAGGGTAGTGTTACTGTGTAATAAAATTAAGATGCAAAATAATACTCTATGTACATTTAGCTTGTATTACTTTGTTCTGTGAAAATCATGCTAGCATATTCCTTGGACAGGGCACAGAGTTCTAGTGTGTCTCCAGCCTGTGGGCAGTAAAACTACTATCCAGTGATGTCATGAGAAGATTGATTTACAGTGCCCATGGAGGGGTAGCATGAGGGCTGACCAGCCAGTTTTAATTAAGGGACTTAATTGTGCCCAGTTGTTCAGCTTTTGAATAGGTAGGTAAGCGATTGTCTCTATTTTAGATTTTGGTATAGAATTTGCTTCTGTACTTGTGGTGGTTTGGCCCTGGCTGGAGGCCAGACACCCACCAAAGTCGCTCTGTCACTCCCCTTCTCAGCTAGGCAGGGGAGAGGAGATCTAATGAGAGTCTCAGAAGTGAGATGAGGACAGGGAGAGACCATTCCACAATCAGCACCAAGGGCACAACAGACTCAACATGGAATAAAATGCACCTATTTATTACCCAACTGAAACAGGGCAGGGTAATGAGAAATCAAACCAAATCTTAAAACCCCACCCCTCCCATCTTCCCAGGCTCAACTCCACCCCCCATTTCTCTCCCTCTTCCCCCAGCAACACAAGAGGATGGGGGCTGGGGTCAGTCCATCAGATGTGGGTAACCTGCTGCCTCTGAGACCAGCTTACACCATGTGATGTTTGACGCTTTCTCTTCTCCCTTGAAGGACAGTGAGCTACACAGGGGGTGAGGGACAAGGGACATCCAAGGCACATCCGTTGGTAATTCATCAGATTTGACCTGTAGCAGGTTATTCCTTCACTGGAGACCTTTTGCACACACTTTGTAGGGAACTTCATGCAGCTGTATAAACCTGGAGCTCAAGTCAATGACAAAGGAAAAAAAAATCCCAACAAACAACTATTATGTCCAATGACTTCAAAGAGTATAAATGATTGTATTAATTTTTCCAGTTCTCCCGTGTAGGTCATGATAGAAATACTTGCTTTTGTATATTCCTGTTTATTTTCCCTTATGACCATGATGTCATCTAAATGCCAGAGTATTTTCCTATACCTTCTCCTCAAAAGAGGCATTAACAAATTCAGAGTTTGGCATGACATATCAGTGGTAGGAAATAAAAATTATCATGAACTTGGGAATAAAACTCAGACCTCTTCGTAGCAGTATACTTGTGGTGTAACAATACCCACAGGCTAGCTGTCTTGCCTTAGTTTTGAAAACACATTCATTTTATTTAAGAAAATCCACTGTGTAATTCCATCCAGTCTTGACATCTTTGTCATCAGGAATGTATGAACCTATTTTAAACATCCTGTGGTTATTTGTGTCAGCTCTTTTTAAATCAAAAAGTATTAAAAAAAGAACACAGAAGGATGTGTCTACTCATTGATATTGAAAATATCTCTTTATGGTTCTACTAATGCACATTTGTTGGAATTGAATGCTGAAAATTAAACAGTGCAAACTACAATGCTGTTTGTTGCCTTTGCTCTTGCTCAGTGTTCTATTTCATCTCATCAGTGTTTCTAGTGCTCTGAAGTTAGCTGTAAAATTAAATTGTTGACTGACAGAGCTGGAATAAATATGTTTGGAAATGTTAACTAATTGTTTAAAGATCACATAACATTTTAAACTGTGCAAACTGCTGGTTTTGACTGTGTATAAAATTTTGCATAAGACTATAGGGCTTTCAAGGTTTGATGTGTTTAATTTAAAAATACTTCCACATTCTGACTGATATTTGTTTGCCCCCCACCCCCCTTTTTTCCAGGAAAAGGCTAAAGTGCTTTGCTGAAGTATGGCAGAGAAATGATTCTCAGGAACTACAGAAATGGAAAAGTATGTGTGAACCTGAAGATGAAAGAAAGGACAGTTTTTAGTCTTCAAATCATGCTTAAAGATTGAAAATATTGGGGATGCAAAATACAGATCTGAAGACAAACAGATTATAGGTGCATTAAGCTGACTTTTCTGCCTTTTGAGAGATAAGAGATGATGCATTGTGATATGATGCTCCACACCCACTTCCTGATTGTATCTTTCTCACTCCACATTTCCTCCCTGAAGTGTTTTCACCCTTTTCCTTTAATGCAAAATGTCTAGTGGCATTGGATTTGGTTTCTAATATGTTTAGAAAACAAGAGAAAAATTACGTTGATAAATAATTTGGCAAATATTTTTAAATAAAATAATGTCTTTTAAATTTATCACATTTCAATGTCTATAAAAATCCCTCTGTGTTGCAAAAATGTAGCTGAGTCTTGACTATGCTATACTGCTGTGCAACTGGTAAATGACTGCCATAAAGAGACTTTGTTGGTTTGTTTGTTCTAGTATTAATGCATTTAAAAATCACTGGTTTTGTAGATCACCCTCTAACATGCACCATGAATTACGAACAGTGTGTGGCTGGATAGGAGAGATGGTGCAACTAGTAGTTCTCAAAGCAGCAGCACAAAACACACATTGACTGGTTTTCCTCTTCATTCTTACGCATACCTGCTTCTTTTTCAGCTTCAGCTTCTGATATTGGCATGGTCTGAAGACTGACATACCCTAAATAATGTTGGAGTACCATAAGATGAGATGAAAAAGGCAATTCAGACTATGCAACTGACATCCCCTGTGCTCTGTCAAATGCAGAGTAAAGCTGGGAAACATGTTGAAAAACAGAAATGATGTTTTTTAAATTTTGAGTGTGATATCCAATTGATTTTCCTTTATAGACATAACCACTTGCTATGAAAGTGGACAGTGATGTCCAGACACTTAAAACTTGGTAAATACTTTGTTGTGTTTAAAAAAAAAAAAAAAAAAGTGGAAAGAAATTAAATAAAATATAGTCTTTATTTTAGTCTTTTTATAGTCTTGATGAAATGAGGTTTTGTGATCTTGGAGACAGCTGAACCTTTCTAATTTTTTTCAGTTTATATTTTTTTTTCTGAATAATGCATGTCAGATGGAGATGAAGTAGTGATATCACATGGGATTGAATTAGCCTTTCCAATAGAGAGAACTTCATGCAGAAAAGCTTGTAATTTTTTTTACCTGTGAAAAACAATTGCTAACCTGCACCAAAGATTTTTTCCTGATAGTTCAGATGACAAAGCATAATTAAAAAAAATACATAGTTTGTCTGCTTCAAATAGCAGCATCTATTTAATACAAGCATCTGCTTCTGCTGTGTGTGGTGTATTGATGTAAATCAGAAGAGCTGAAGAAGGAAGCAGTTTTTTAAGGTGTTGTTGCCCAAGTGTTTTTAGCTTTGCCACATGTTGTGAAGCACAATGAGTGTAATACTCCATTATTAATGCACACAGCTGTGGTGCATTGGAACTCAGGACTTGTGACCACAGTCTTCAAAGAGAATAAAGAAGCCATTACTGAATTCCCATATGTGCTAAATGTGCCTTTAGTGAGACTCTCTTTACCCTCAGGGGAGCATTCAAACTGTGCCTCTGACAAGGAAAAAAATACCCACTACACCTGTATGAAGTCTGAAAAGAATTGAGAAATACAATTAAGGATGGAGAAATGGACATGTTATTACTGGCCCCTTCATACTATCAAGAGCAAAGCAATTACAGCAGGCTTTTCTCTTAATGCCTGCGATCGTATTAGAAATAACTTCTGAATTTAGCCCTGCTCAGTTCAAGAACAGAGTTTATCTTGCTGTCCCAGTAAGGTTTATTTCTAGATGTGCAGGCTAATTATTAAAGCCACTGTTTTATTCTCTGCTGATTCCTAGCAGATAGGTAAAAAGTTACAACCATTTGAGGATGCACTCTGAAGAGATGGCGTACTATTGTTACATGTGTTTGCTGCTGATTTTAGGATACATCTGTAAGGAATCACACAGTACAGTGCCACTTCATCTAGAGCTGCTTCTGATGACGTGGAGCAGCCACCCTCATTAGCAGGGTGAGTGCCACGTGAGTGTGATGACTCTGGGATGTGACGAGTTCAGACCTCACTTGGGTACATTTGCAGAGCATGAGATTAGGTGTAGTCTAGACAGGCAGCCAGACAGACATTCCTTGGCCTTTGCTAGCACAGAACACTAGAGGGATATAAAGAAACAAAGGCTTGCTGGAAAACCTGCAAAGGCATTAATTTTGTAGGAGGTTTGGGGTTTTTTTCCATGTTTTTTGGCTGTTGTAAGCTGGGACTTGCGTGTCTGTCATAGCAGGAGTTCTAAGAGATGGAAAGATGAGAAGCCTCTTTTGTGTTTTCCTTTTTTTCTCCTTTCTTCTTTTCTTTTCAATTCCAGCGCACTCAGTTTCATCATAAAGACAGTTTGAAGTACGGTTTTTGGTAGGTGGTACAATCCTAAACATGTGCCCAGTTTTTAAACCAGAGAAATAAACCTTTTGTCCCAGTGCTGAGTCAGCAAGTTTGGATCTTTCATGCTGACAGCTGCAAGACTAAAGAAGAGTGATCCATACACAGAACATGCTTGGTTGTAGTGGGAATTCGTGCTCTTCTGGAGGTCGCCTTCAAGAAAAGAATGTCTAAATATCTTTGTCAAAATAGGAATGTTTTTGGGAACCTGCACAGTGTTGGCTCCTCCTGCCTGTGCCAGCATGTTACTGACAATAGTAAGATGTAATACTGATGTGAAAAATACAGATTTGTACTATACATAAAGGTATGGTCTCCCCGAAAGACTTTAGCACTTGATGGCTTTTACCTGGTTTCCTGAAGTATTCATCACTCCCTTAGGCTTTCCCACTGTTTCCTCTCCCCTGCTCTTGAAATATAAATTTTAATGCCTTTGTGCATCTTGTCTGGAATGTTATTGCCTTTAGAAACCGCAGTGCCACAGGTTAGCAACAAAAACTGGTAGATGGTTTGGATGGAAGAGAAGGCGAGAGAGGGCTGGGTACACTTGTCACTGCCTTTTTGTGTTTGGTTATGTAAGAACGTAATTATAGAATACCCAAAGTAAAACACATTACCAGTAGCAATTACCTTTCTTACTGGCATACAGTGCCTTTCACTGAAGTAACTCTCAAGAGGATTTTCCCAGGTATCACAAAGTTTTCCAGAAGTATTTATAGAAATTACATTAATTTACCTACCACATCAGTTTACAACCCGTATAAATGAATTTAAAGATCACTGAAATGTCATCTGAGTCAGGTATTGCAGTTCAGTCTGTTCACTGCAATGAAAGTATTATTTATTCAAATCTGTGGGAAAGCAAAGCATCCAAATATTTCTACTATATGTAAAATTCAGTGAGAATTTAACTCAGTTATTTGAATTTCTTGCAGGTCTGACATAAGTGCATGTTTCATAGGGAGATAAGAGTTTGGTAGATTGCATTGCACTGAGAGAAGTAGGACGCTGCTCCAGAATCTGGATCACACTGCTAGAATGGCTGTTGGAGGGCCTCCTCCCCACTCTCACCCCAGGTGGCCACTGCAGTCTCCTTCCAAATCTTAGCACCAGCACTGCCAGTCTTGGACAGCAATCTGAAATGTAAGTCTGAGCCCTCTGCCTCTTCCCCCTCTCCAGTTTTACAGCCCATGAATGGACTGGATGCTTCTCATCACCTTTTAATTGTTCCTAAACGCAAAGGCCACAGCAAGCGGAAATTTACCATCACAGCATCATGTTCCCATCTGTTTTCAAAGCCTCCCTCACACCTCCCTGCAAAATCCTTGACACTTGAACCCAAATCAAATGTTTGTTAAATCCCAATTCAGTTCTGGGGGACCTACCAGTCCAGCTGGTAGGTAAGCATAAGATTCAGCTGTGAGACCACTTATTTGGGTCTTAGAACCACATCAGTCCAGTGCTGTTGACGGTCCTTGTTTTGTAGCTCTGCTTAGGAGAAGCTCTGGATTTACCCAGCTTGGTACAGTCCTGTACTAAAAATTCTCTTACCAAAATTATAGAACTCTGCTCACTTTGACAATGCTTCATTTGTCACTGTACATGGCTAAGCACACTTGGTGTGGAAATCCTTCCCTTGAACCGTATATTAGTTTCTTCCTCAGCTACTGATGCACAAGCTTGATGACTTCCTTAATTACATTCTAGATTTTTCTCCTTGCCTAGCCGTAAAGACAAGTAGGAAGCAAAGGATGTTCTCTTAATTAAAAAAAAAGAAGAATTTCTGAAACATCTTGTTTTGTAAGATGTGAGTCCTTGCAGGTCATGCTATTAATTGTGAAATAATCTATTTGTCCGAGACTAAACTGGATTAAGTCATAAATGAGCTGTAAAGAAAAGGATGACAAGGCCTAAGATACTATTCAGGGGAAATAAAGGGTGAGCAAGATAAAGACAAATACAGAAATCTAGGAATAATTCACTGTTCTAAGAACAGCAATAGGAAACGGAGTGAGCAGGCACTGGTTTGATGCTTTGGCTATAGGTAGAAGACATAAGGTGAAGAGAGCTTGCCCAAGGCTGAGTGCTGCAGTGAGCTCTTGTGCTGTTGCTGTGGATGGCCAGCACTCAGACTGCAAGCAGTATCTTTCCTTCAGAGGTGTGATCAAGAGCATCTTGCCCAAAGTAGTCACAGGGAGATGGAGGTGGTGCCTGGTCATAGGATTCATGTCATTGACATCGCAGCTTGTGGAGGATGAACTAAGCCATCAAGGGAGGGCAGGGAGATAAGTTTGATGGCCCCTCTCCTCTCTGTGGGTCACACACAGAGGTGTTCTCATCACTCATGATGGAGAAGGCGTTTTTATTCCATCCTCAGCCCTGCACAGGTTCATCACAGAATAAAGTTCAGCCCTGAAATACAGGGCTTTGCCTGTCTTTTAAATATAGATTTATAGAATGTTCATTAAAAGGCAGAGTTTTCAAATATATTTTTTGAACTTGCAAGGAATTTTTAAAATTTTGACTGCCTTCCTTCCAGATGTTTCCTTCTAAGTAACAATATTTTGGGGGGTATTATAAAATGAGGTAATTTTTATTTAAAATACTGGTAGATGCCCCTAGTAACAAAACTGAAAAATACTTCTGATTTAAATGTATTTTTAATGTTTGGGTCTTTGTTTGTGGCAATCGGTGATTCCTGGGAAAGAAGGGATTGGAAAACACAGCAAAATTTAAATAAACAATCTGCAGTGAAGAAGTAGAAATCAACATTGCTTTTTACTTACAATAATCCAAATATCCAGGGTGACTTAAAACTCGGTGTCCTGAATACCAGGAAGATTACTAGATATAATTATCTCACTCTTATGTAACACAAAATACAAAGTTTCAGTCAAGTGCTGAGCTTTTCCTTCTGCCTACATACTGAAATATTTCTCTTTGCATATTCCCCTCTGCGTAAAGCATTAGAAATTGACTGTCACCTTAGAGCATTTCAGAGTGACTCGTGTCTTGTGTGAGCACATGTTTTTAGTTCTCAGTTTGGGGAAGGGGAAATGACAGCACCGTGATGCTCACGGCTAGAGGCAGGTACCACTGAATTTGCCATACGGGACCTCCTTTTGCTGGTAGGTCTGTCAGGGTGGGGGACTGGCGTTTGCCTTTACATGGCTGAGTAGGACCCTCAACCTCCCCCAGGGCCCTGGTCCTCTGGCTGGACAACATCACTTGGGAGTAGGGGGGCTGTGGGTGGGGGAATGCCAATGTCCCTTCCCTGCGGGATCCAGCGGGACAGGAGGACCAGGCTTGTGCCCTCGGAGGACTGGGTTGTTTAGTCAGCTGAGGTTCCCACTGCTGTAGAGGAAAGGAGAAGGGAAAAGGTCTGTTCTCTAGTTGATCCACCACAGGGGACAACACCACACAGGGCAAATATTTATTTAGCAGTGAAAAGGCTAAAAGATCGTTCCTTAGATCTCTACTTGGATGTGCTAACAGGCAGCTTGTCAGCCCCCCTGTGTGCCTCAAACTTCTCTATTGCAATCACTGGAAAAACAAGTGCTTCAGTGAGAGCAAGCAAAGAGGGAAGTGGGGGGGATGTTTAAGGAGAAGACCTTGAAACAGCGTTTTTGTCAGAGTTTAAGTCAGCCTATTCAAAAAGCATATCTCCAGGGAGTGATAAGGCTTGTCATTTGGGATTTTTTTTCAAAACTCCAAAGTAACTAAGTTTTAAGAAAGCCAAGTACACAACACCCAGGTACGTTGAGCTGGCTTTTCCAGCTGGAATAGCTGGAATGCTCCCAGCTATTAAGATTGTCACATTGCAAGAAGCATAGTGTCCAGGGAGACTTCCCCTCTTCCCAGCTGGTTGGTATCTGTGGTGTTTATGTTCTCCTTAGTTATGTCTTGTGCATACTTTGAGTTAATGTCATTTAATTTGGGCTCACTGAAGGCATCTCCGTATACTGCGCTCTATTTGCAGTACTTTACTTAAGCAAAGACTGCATTAATGCAATAATTAGCTATATTAAACCAGCTGATCATCTATGCAAATTCATATTTTTAATAGCTTCCACCTAGAAAAATAAAGCCCTGCTAATCCTTTAATTAATTTGCAATCTAAAACTGTGTAAGCCTTTGACACTCTGTTTTCAGGAGCAATTAAGTTCAAGCCTGTGGCCAATGGTAAGTTCAGCTTGAGCCTGTGTTATGTCCCACAAGCCATCAGGATGAGCAGCTGTAGTTTTCCTTCCCCTCTGTACCCAACAGCTGGGAAAAAATCTCCACCTGTTTCCCAAGTGATGTGTGGCACACAGGCAGCAGGTATGCTCACATTTTATCCACTCCCACAGAGTTTTCATTCTTGACCTCAAAGATCTTTCCCAGCCAAAATGATTCTGTGAGTCTATGATCCTAAACAGGACTGTTTTAATTCCTCTTTGGGTCTCTCCAAGGCACCTTTGCATACTAACATCCTCACCACCATTGCTGCCCAATTTCCTTTAATCACAGTCTTACTCCATGTAACAGTTCTAACAGGCTTTGCAGTATGTTCTTCATGTTCACCGGTTGTTTCTCAGCTGGGATGTGCTACAACGATCTCATCCATCATTGCCAATAATTTTCCTTCCTCCTGATGAAGACAGAGGGTGTTCAACAAAAATAAAATAGCCCCTTGTCCCTGAATTTAAACTTTCCTCTGTACAGCAGCACCTTACAGCTAATTCCTCCTCCCTCTGATAACCAGGCATTTCAGCGGAGGCTACGACATTGCTCTGGATTTTATATTCCCAATGCTGTAATGTAAGAATGCTTCCATACATTCCTTCATTGTGCTGTTCTTCAGGCCAGCGTGTCCTGCAGTCTCTCCTCTCTACCCCAATTTCTGTGAAGACCTGTCCACATGCCTCATAATCAGATGCAGGCTTGATGAGACCAGGCACACAGTAAACAAGATGCTTGCCTGCAAGGATCTCTTCCTACAGACTGGGAAATGCTGGACCACACATCTCCTTGCATCTTGCCAGGGGGAGTGGGTTTAGTGCTACCTGCAGTTTCTCAGCACATCCTCAGTTCTAAAAGCTTTATCTTCAGGGCCCTTTAAAAATGTTCCCAGACACTCTAGTGAGGGTCGATTTAGATTCTAGGTTAGGAATTGGTTTATTTCCCCTGTGTTTTACAAAATCCCAGCTAGCATTGTCTGCATAGCTTTGCTTTCAATTTACACATTTAATAATTTCTTCCTTCTGCATTTTTGGAATGTAGGAAAGAGAATGACAGGGAGAGGCATTTTGACTCCTCCTCCACCTTTATATGGGAATCCTTTAATACTTCATTTCAACACCATGGTGATAAAGCAAGGGAATTGTAGCCTTCCAGTACCTGAAGGGGCTACAGGAAAGCTGGAGAGGGACTGGTTATGAGGGACTGTAGTAGAGAGGACAACGGAGAACGGCCTTAAGCTGAAGGAGGGAGCATTTCTATTAGATATGAGGCAGAAAGAACTCCCTGTGAGGGGAGGCCCTGGCGCAGGCTGCCCAGAGAAGCTGTGGATGGATGTCTCCTCCCAGGCAGTATTCAAGACCAGGTTGGATGGGGCTTTGGGGCAACCTGGGCTAGTGGAGGATCTCCCTGCCTGTGACAGGAGGTTGGGACTAGATAGGCTTTGGAGTCCTTCCAACCAGAACTCTTCTAGGATTCTGTGAATATCTGAAATTAGATTTTTCAAGTCTCGACTTCACTTGGTGTTTCAGTTTTATATCCACTAAGCCTCGAGGCACGTTGATAGTGAGTGGCCCAGTGCTGCACATCAGTTTCCCTCAGCTTGTTTGACAGATCTCTGTGATCACTACTAATAATTTTAAAAATTTCCCTTCCATTTCCTGTCCATTGTCTTTTGGCACCACAGATAGCTGCTTTGTCAAGCACTTACTGAAAGTACATTTTCTTTTTTTTTTTTTTTAAACCCCACTCACTTCCTCACTTTCCTAACAGACCTCACAGTGAAACTGTCTGCTAACATACCAGTGTAACTGCCCTGCACTGAGGAGGGAATCGGCCCACTGTTGCTGTGAGAAAGGAGCAGAGGAACTCTGAAGGCGACTGAGCAGACCCATGTCATGTGTTAGTGAATGGGGGGTGCTGCTCCTACAAGAGCTTTCTGTTAAGCACTGAGCAGGTGGGCTCTTCACTAGGCTTGGACGCAGCCACGGTCTTGGAGGAGAGGAGAAAGTGCCTGTGGCAGTGATGTGTAATGCAAATTCCTGAGGCTGCTCAAACCCCGAGGAGACAATCTCAGTGTGAACGCTAAACTGTGTTCCCTCAGAGCTGTGCTTGAAGAGGAAACATGCAACATCTCCTTCCTTCACGCCTCCAGCCTCCTACCATGCATTTAGCAGAGCAGGACTTGTCTTGGCTGATAGGTACAGGAGAGCTTAACTATCTTGCATGGTCCTGTCTCCTTAGAGGCTTGTACAGCTTCTCAGTGGTGCTCATGAAAGCCAGCAGCAGGCCAGAAATCACTAAGAGGTGCTGTCTTGGTTTTGCCCCAGCTGAGAGCTGAGCCCCACGCAGACGATTGTTCTTTAGGAGGGAGTGTGGTGGGCACTACCAGGACAAGGCAGATACAAGTTGGAAATTAGGAAAATGTTCTTTAGAATGAGGGTGTTACATCACTGGATCAGGTTGCCCAGGGAGGTAGTGAAGGCTCAGTCCCAGGAGACACTCAAGGTCTCTGAGCAACCTGATCTAGGCAAGATGTCCCTGCTTCCTGCAGGGCGGGTGGACTAGAGGACCTTTAAAGGTCCCTTCCAACCCAGTATGAGCATCAGCTTCAGGCAGGGAAAAATGCCAAACCCAAGACTTTTTCCAGTGCACAGTCTGCCTTCTGTTTGAGTTTCCCCCCAACGCGGCTTCTTAGGCAGCAAAGATTGCTGATGGCTTCTTCTCATCTGTCTGGCCTCAGCTAGGTCAGCCCTGGACTATTTGTGCTTCTGATCAAACGTGTTGCCATATTCCAAGTTCCAGGAGCATGGAAATGACATTTTCAATCCGCACAGGGGCCAGTGCCACCCTGTGCAAGATCGCCAGGAGCAGGAGGCCCACTGTGATGCCAGCAAGCAGTGGGATGTGACGTCACGTCGCCGGGTGGTTCTCTTGGGGCACCGGCAGAGCCTGGCTCAGTCTGGCTCGTGCCTGGACTCCCACTGAGCGTGCCTGCGAGGTGTGGAGGCTCGAGCCAGGCTTCTCTGGGTGTTTTGGTGTCTGCCATTGGCAGCTTTGGTGCCCGTTCAAGAGCCGTGCGGTGTGTTTCCCCAGCCCTGCCTGGCTGAGGCAGCTGGACACTGTGTGGTGTGCTTTTGGCATTGGAGGTGAGCCGTGTGAGGAATCGTGGCTATGGGGTGGCCATGGGGTGGGCTGTGGGGCTTGGGGAACTGGGAGGGTGTCCTTCTGGAGCCAGGGGCCAGGGACCTGCTTCCTCCTCTCCCCTTCCCGGGACAGCCAGTGACTGTGGCCCCTCTCCCTTCTGCGGTGCAGGTCTCCCCAGCCCGCTGCAACAAGTCAACATGGCAACAGAGGAGGAACAGTGGAGCTGCCCCATCTGCCAGGGTGCTCCAGGTGACATGGCTTACGTGACACCCTGTGGCCACAAGTTCTGCCTGGGCTGCGTCCTGCGGTGGGCAAAACACAAATCATCGTGCGCCCTGTGCCGGCAGCAGGTCAACACCGTCCGCTTCTCCCTGCGGTCTGAGGACGATTTCTTGGAGTTGGATCTGCCACCACCATCAGATCCACTGGAGGACCATGATGACCAAGAAGAGCAGGAGATTGAGGAGCCGGCACCCAGCAGAGATGTGGCTGGCTTTACACCTGAGGACTGGGCAGACTATTTCCGCCAGTCTGAGGAGACACTGGAGCCCCTGCTCCCCTGGCTGAACCAGCATCTGCCATCTGGGGCTGAGTGGTGGGACGCAGATCTTCTGAAGAACACCGTCATCTTCGTTCTGTGCAGCCAAGGACTGGACGAGGTGTCCATGGTCCGTACCCTGCAGCCCTTTCTGCACGACCGGACAGCCAACTTTGTCAATGAACTCATTGAGGTCGCTGCAGAGAGCTGCAGGGAGCAGATGCTCCTGCACATGGGCTTCCCATTCTACGAGGCTGCTGAAGATCAGGAGTACAGCCCTGCCACCAGCCCTGTGCCTGCCCTCATCCCTGGGGGGACTCCTACATCATCACCGGAGGGAAGTCCTGTTCCTTCACCGCAGGAGACTCCTACCACCTCCTCACAGCCCACTCCTGACCCCTCGCCGGTGGGGACTCCGTCTTCCAACACCAGCGCAGAGGAGGAGTCCTTGGAGGAGTTGGGACAGGAGGTGGCAGCTTCCTCCAGGGCTGCCCAGGGCAGGGAGTCATCACCCAGCAGGAGTTCCACCTCTTCACCACGGCGGCCCCCGAAGAGGAGAGCGAGTGGGTCCTCAGACGACGCTTCAGACCCCAAGAGGCCACACCACCGGCAAGACTAGGGAGACCCCGGAGCCATCGAAGCCGGGCCTGGACCAGCAGCTGGGGCAAACACCAGCCCCCACGGGCACTCCACAGCACCTGTTCTTTTTCTCAGTCTTTTCGTTTACTAAATACTCTTTAGGATAGTTATTTTATTGTAAGAATAGAGCCCCCGTAGTTAAGTCTCATTTCTTTATGAATCCCCATTTCACCTTCCTGATACTTTGAACTTGTTTGTTGTTGTATTGTTTTATTGTTTTGGTTTCCATTTTCTGTTCACCTCATAAGGAATAAAGCATTTACCACATTTACTTGATTTTGAAAAGGACAATGTGTTCTCATTGACTGTCGTGGTTTTGCCCCAGCTGAGAACTGGGCAACACGCAGCCACTTGTTAGTTAGGAGGGAGTGTGGGGGGTGGGAATTCAGGGAGGGGGAAAGGGAGGGAGAAGCAAAACCCAAGAAACCAAAACCTTGTGGGTTGGGAGAAGGATAGTTTACTGGCATAACAGAAAGATAAACATAATAATAATGACAGGACTTCAGAGCAAAACACATGAAACTGGTGGTGCACAAGGCAGTGTCTCAGCAAACTGCACAACTCAGCCGCACAGCTCAGAGCTGCACTGAAACTGGATGGTCCCCAAAAATGTGTGTCCTGGAGCTGCCTGCTCCTCCCCCCACCTGCCCCTCTTTTTTGCTGAGCATGGCATCATTGGTATGGAATACCCCCTTTGGCCAGCTTGGGTCACCTGTCCTGGCTGTGTCCCCTCCCTTCCCACTAGCAGTGACCTATCAACAACTGAAAAGTCCTTGACTGCTTGGCAACAGCTAGAACATCAGTGTGTGACCAGCACTGCTCTCAGCCTAACTCACTCCCAAACATAGTATTCCATCAGCTCCACTTACTGAAAGTAGATTTTCTTTTTTTTTTTTTAACTGTTGTGTTTAAAACCCCACTCACTTCCTCACTTTCCTAACAGACCTCACAGTGAAACTGTCTGCTAACATACCAATGTAACTGCCCTGCACTGAGGAGGGAATCGGCCCACTGTTGCTGTGAGAAAGGAGCAGAGGAACTCTGAAGGCGACTGAGCAGACCCATGTCATGTGTTAGTGAATGGGGGATGCTGCTCCTACAAGAGCTTTCTGTTAAGCACTGAGCAGGTGGGCTCTTCACTCGGAGGAGAGGAGAAAGTGCCTGTGGCAGCGATGTGTAATGCAAATTCCTGAGGCTGCTAAAACCCCGAGGAGATTTGCAGTGGCTTTACATGTAATTCATTCCACAGAGAAGATGATAGGTTTTCCCCAGTTAAGTCCACAAACCCTGACCAAAGATTTACGCCTTGTGTTTGGACTGGTTTTGCAAGTGAGGAAATGATTGCCCATTAAAGGACCCAAGGCAATACAACCTCTTCTTTGCTGGCAGCACGCGGCGGAAGCGTCAGGAGAGTTTCTAATGTCTCAGGCACGTAGGGGAGATGAATTATTTGCAAGAACAAATACTGGTTCAGCACTAGTGTCCAAGCGATTTGGGCACAGCTTATGAGGTATGCACTGGTGAGTACTAGAGGTTTACAAGCCATTGCAAAGCTATTGGTGTACATCAGCTTCATGGGAAAGTGCACTTTTTCTTGCCTGACTCTATTCTATATTCTATAGAATATTCTGTATTCTATACAGAACTGAGTGCTGTACCTTTTGCACAACTCTTCTGACTGTCCCAAGACAAGTACTGTAACTAACGTCAACTATGGTCCATGTTACCCTTACTAAGAAACTGATAGTCAGGTGAGACTTTGTGCTGCTTTTGAGATTTCAGCTTCGTGACTCTGAAGAAAGAAAAGAGGAAAGGAGCAAGTGGAGAGGAAAGGTTTGGAGATAGGAGTAAGCCGTATTGCAGGGATGCAATACAAACCTAAGGAAGGGAATGTAAAGTAGAACAGAATTGAGTACAAGCAGGATGTCAGAGTTAATTACTATTAGGAAGGAACAGGATTAATGATAGGGTATTTATGGCAGTGTAATCACTGGTGTCTACTGAAATTCTTCACCACCCACTGCTCAATACCCACCAGAAGAAAGTTTGGGAAAGTCTGTTGGTCTGGTAAAGAAATTGAAGGAGTTGGGTGTTTGCCTGGTCAGGAATCTGTGCTACTCCCTAACAAGAGAGACATTATGCTGGGGAACAGCTTCAATGGTGTCAGGTATCCCAACATCATTGTACAGTCCCAAGAATAAAGGATTAGAGAACAGAACCAGTCTCAAGTTTGAAAAGCCGGAAAACCGGAAAAGTTTGAAAACCGGGAGAAAGCAGAGGCAGGGAGGTGGGAGAGGAGGCTCCAGGTGCCTCCTGGGTGAGGGACAAGGGCCTGGCAAGCTTCTTTCCCTGTCTGATACCTCCTTTCACATGCATGCAGGGAACCAAAGCGATCTGCACTCCACCTACCCCCAGAGAGGGCTGGGGAAGCACTTCCAGCTCTCTCCCCTGCTGCCCAGGCTCTCGCCCTGCCCCTCAGCCTTTTCCCCCAGCTAACCCAATGATAACAGAATTCCTTTAGAAGCCCCTGCTCGAGGCGTTCCTGCCACCCCGCACACTGTCAGGAGCTTTCCTCGCAGGCCAGCGGGCAGCTTGGAGCAGCTGAGGCTGCAGGGGCAGGCCGAGTACGGGGTTAACATGCTCAGCAGCTCCAGCCTGGAGTTCTCTTGGGTGTCCTAATTGAAACAGGAGCTGGGGGGATTCCTGCCCACCCACCACAAGCTGTCCCCCCGCAGCAGGAAAAGCCCGGGCAGTGGGCTCGATGGGGATGGACCTCGATGCACAGGACCCAGAGCAGCCAGCGCCTCAAGTCTCCTCGTGCCCAGAGAGAAGCCCTGGTGTTTCTTGCAGGATGCCAATGGCTTGGGAGATTTCTCCTCCAAGGCCTTAGACTGTCACAGCCTCCGGGATCTTACGTTTGAAGCCTTTGGGAGATCTTTTCTCACTGGGACCTGTGGCACGATGGGGAAGAGCGGTACCTGGATGCACAGAGAGTCTGATGGTTGTGCAGGAGCCGTTCCTTTACGTGCTGCTTGTCTTCCTCCAGCACCTTCCTTCTGTCACAGGCAGGCACGTTTATCAGGCTGATGGTATCACGGAGAAGTGCATCCTTCACCTCGCGGTCCAGGCGAGAGTCTGTGGTGAAGCTGGGAGAGTGGTTCACCTGCCAAAACAAGGAGCTAATTCACACTCCAGCTCCCAGCAAGCACTGCCAGCAGCCAGCCCCAGCCCCAGCCATACCCCACACTTTCTGATGAAGTCGGATGGCCGCTCAGACCCCACAGCCCGCAGGACTGGGGGTGTGGAGAAGCTGTTGGTATTCGGGGAGCTCTTACAGGTCAAGGAGGCCTTGGGTTCAAGGCACTCCCTGCTCTTGGAGAGGGTGTTAGGGAAATGGACATGGACACCCTCCAGTCCTGCTTAGCGTACAGCAGCTTGCCTGGCTACTGGACTTCACAGCACAATGGTTTTGGGACCCAGGTGACCCTTCTGAAGCAGATCAGCTCTGTTCAGCCCACTGCCCCTTGCTGTGCAGCCTCCCCCAGTCCAGCCAAGTCTCGGCTCTCCACTGCTTCCAGACCTGCTTCAGCCCAGCAGGAGATTCCCCCCTCACCTCCAGCAGCCATGGCTTCAACTTTCTGTCCAGTAAAATGTCGAAGCCCAGGATCTCAAAGCAGGCACTGCCAGTCACGTGCTGGGGAAAGCAACTGTGGTACTGGTGCTTCACAATGGGGTGAGCTGAGATCAGCGTCTTGATAACAAGATCTTCAATATATTCTCAGAGGTTGGCCATGTTGAAGTTGTTTTCTCTCATCCAGGGAAACAGGGTGGACAGTTTCCTGTGTGCAGGACAGAAGACACTAAGAACTGCCCTGTGATACCACATTCGACCTGAGAAAGGCCCTGGCAAACAGGGCTCCCAAAGGCAGCCTTCCTGCAGGTCGTGCCCCAGGTATTGCAGCATCCACACCAGACCGTACCTCTTGCTGCCTTTCACGTCATCCCAGACAGTTTTCACTGCGTCTGTTGATGGCATAATTGGTCAAATGCATGCAGGTGTCATCCTGAGAGAGGATACGTGAGAGGCTTTCATTTACAATGAGCTACAGGACACCAACACAAACATCTCATAGACACACCTGAAATACTTTCTGGGAGGAGGTGGAAAAGGTACAGAGGGTGAAAAGAATGAGAAAGAAGCAAGCTGCATGCTATGAAAGCCACCAGATGTGCCTTTTCTACTGGGTTCCTGGTGCTGCTGGGGTCGATGTATCTCATGGTGGCAAAGTGGGCCAGACCCTCCTTGTAGATAAAAATCCTCAGTGGGTCACAAGAGGTGACCAGCACATAAAAACGAAGGTCAAATTTGAATCCATCAATGAGGAAAGGCTGTGAGAACACAAGGCAGGAGGGACGTGAGAAAAGCCAAGGCTGCGAGGCGGCTGCTGGCTGCCCTGCACGAGGCTGGCTGCTCTGTCTCACTGCTTGTGCCGCTCCCCGGCCCCTCAGCAGCGAGGAGAAAGGCAAGCTTTCGCCAGGCCTTTGCTGAGCTGCGGCCACCTCTGTGCCCCTGGCAGGTCCAGGAAGGTGCAGGGAGAGGACACAAGGAGGATGTGGGGTGCTGGAGGAGCTGCGAGGTTGCACACCCCCAGCTCTAGTTTGAGATCGTCCCCATTACCTTAGAGATGTGCTGCTGACAGATCATACCCTTGTCATGTTTGATCTCCTTTGGGTTACGTGTTATGAAGATGCCTTTTCCCTGGCAGCCACTGGGAGGCTGCAGATGAACGTTCCGGTTTTCCTCTTGTCTCTGCAGGCCTGGAAATCTCCATAGCTGTGGGAGGAAGTGGGGGCAGTTAAGACCTTCCACCCAAAAGCCGATTCACACTCCTCCCACACTGAACCCCCTCATCTACAGCATGAGGAACCAGGAGCTCAAGGATGCCTTGAGCCAACTGACGAGACATTGCTCAGCAGCTACACGCTGCCAGCCTTCCTAGGCAAGTGCCTCCCCGTGTGGGGTTGAATATACCCAGTCTGTCTTTCCTTCTTCTTTTGATGTTCCCTTTTCCAGGCTGTGGTAATGGAAAGAAATGGATCATCTCCTCCTACATCAGGAGCCACCCGTCTTGTTCTTCCCGGTGAATTTGTGTGGGAGAGGAGCCAGGCCTCTCTGAATTGAAGCAGAAGAAATGAGCACGCAGCAACTTCTTTGCCTGGGCCAGGCAGGTCAGGAAAGAATGGGAACTGGGAGCAGCTGGGCTGCAGCAGCTCAAGGCCAGCTACTCTGTCCCTTGGGAAGCAGAAGCAGCCTGAGGACTGCCAGGGTTGGGGATCTTGTGCTGGCCGGGGGGAGCGGGGCATGGCACAGAAGGACTTGCAGACCCCTCCCCATCCTCTGGGGAGGACAACAGGGAACACAGAGTGCCACTGACCTGATTTTCCTTGGTCCATGGATGCCCCAGTCTCTGTGGCTGAATGCCCCTGTCTGCCACCCAGGAGCTTCTGTGCCCTTCAGAGGCTCTCTGGGGAGGGTCCAGAGCTCTGCCTTGGGCACTGCCCAGACTGCCCTCTGCTGGGGAGAGAGAAGGGGAAGATGAGGAGTTTGGTGAGAGGTGGATTGGGCTGGAAAGTACCCAGGGAAAAAAAAAAACCCGTCCATATGTCATGGATTTGGTGTCATTGTTTTAAACTCAGCTGGCAACTAAGCACCAGGCAGCAGCTCACTAACTCTCCCCTGCTGTGATATGGGGAGGATTCAAAGGGTAAAAAAGAGAAAGAACCTCATGGGATGAGAGAAAAACAGTTTCATAAGCAAAAAGCAATTTTTAAAAGGGAAGAGTAAAAAAGTCCAAACAACCCCCAGCAAAGAGGGAGGAAAATGAATCC
The DNA here is from genome assembly GCF_964237585.1 of Gallinula chloropus. Classification (NCBI taxonomy): domain Eukaryota; kingdom Metazoa; phylum Chordata; class Aves; order Gruiformes; family Rallidae; genus Gallinula; species Gallinula chloropus. The sequence continues at coordinate 1,251,322 of NC_140106.1, forward strand.
CATGAAAAACAAGCAATGTGAAAGAAAACAATTGTTCTGCACCATCCAGACCCTGGACATGGCAGGAGCAATCCCTCGTGCATCTGGCACTGCAATAAGGAATGCCTGCTGCTCAGTCCTCCCATGGGAGCGAGAGGTTTTATACCCATTTCAGTGACATCAGGACCATTCCACATCTGTCCCGTGCAGGCGCTTGGGAGACGAGGGGATGGGAGCGACCGCGGTGGGCAGAGAGCGGGGCAGCGTCTAGGGAGAGGGGGTGCTTCCTGCCCGGGGGTGCAGGCAGAGTACAGGCAGGGTGCAGGCAGGGTGTAGGCAAGGTGCAGGCAGCAGCCCCCTGCCTGGAGAGCCTATGAATTCCTGTGGGGGGGCGGCCGTGCTGCACTAGGACCCTGTCTGGGCTCAGCCACAGCCGCCATCCCCAGCCAGGAGCTTTGGGTGGTCAGTGAGCACCTGAGGGGAAAAAGGCTGAACCGGGGGGCCCTTGGCCACCTTCCCTACCGATCAGGCTGGCACAGTGCAAGGGACTCCTGTTCCCCACACGGGTGGCAGAGGAGGTGGGGAGCTCCTGGACTGCAGCACATCTGGTGATGTCGCTGTCTGAGACTGTGCTGGCTGGGGATACCAGGGGACAGTTGCCCATGTGTGAGGACACACTGCGGGCTTCACCTGCAAGAGCAGAGTTATTTGTTGGGGGGACAGGCAGAACCTGACAGCTCTCCTGCTCACCCCCTGTAACCTCATCGATGGGGTCGCTCAGGGCCAGCTGCAGGGAGCGTGGTACTCACAGTCTGCAGCCTTGATTCCCCAGCCAGGGAGCCGCTGGCCTCTCGCCTGCTGCAATTTGCTGCGCTCATGGCAGGGGATGTGATGTCCCTGAATGGAGAGGCAGCCTGTGGCAGCAGGATCCAAGCCCGGTGTGGCTGGCAGCTCAGCGTTGGCTCTGGCCTGTAGCACGCACTGCTTTGCTGGAGGCTGGATGAGAGCTCCTGGGAGCAAGGGCAGGCTGAGTGTCAGCACCTGGTGGGTGCTGTGACACTTGAGCTCATCACACACAAACTCCACCTGGGAGGAGAGAAAGCAGCAGCAGCTCAGTTCCACAGGCCTTGGCACTCTGGTCGCCCACAGGTGCTCCTAAAGCCTGGCCCTGCACCTTCCCCTGGGTGCAAACCACAGTCAGCACCCTCCACTCAAATGCTCTGAGGGGGCACAGCAGCTGCCCGCCTCATCTGCCTGCAGCACTGGGCTGAGCCAGAGCAGCAGTGCCAGGCTCAGCAAGGAAGGCTCTGTCACAGCCAAAGATAAACATTCACTCTGAAAAAATATCCCCTGGAGCTTAGGCAGAGCTTGGGCACATGCACTGCCTTTGCCTCAGGATGCCTGTGGTGGGCTCATCCCCACCCCTGTTGCATCCTGGTGCAAGAGAGAAGGCAAGACATGTGGGGAGAGCCACTGTTTGCAGCCCAGACTTCACCAAGAGCCTTTGTTTGCCCAGGCTTCCCTTCAGTCCCCCAAAGTCCTGGAACTGGACCAAAACCCACAGACCCAGACACCACGTGGATCTCGTTGAACTGGGCCAAGCCAGGGCTGCTCGATGCCTGCGCGTCATTGCTCACGCCCCGCCCAGGAATGGCTCTCCTGTGCCGGCCTCGCAGGGTCGGCCTTCCCTTACCTGGCCTTTGGGGACAATGGTGCTGAATCTCTGGGTGTCGGCTGGTCCCTTGGCTGTGGGGAGCAGCTGAGAGAGCTGATCCACAATGCCCCGTCATTGGATAAGGTTCTCCCGCTGCAGAAGAGCCTCCCTTCTTTCCTTCTCTTCCTTTTCCACAAGGTCCTGGGGCTGCACAGAGTTGTACTGCATGGGCTGGACCTTTGGAAATACAGACCGGAGTTCCAGCAAACTTGAAGCCCTTGTGATGCCTGAGAGACACCAATCCACAGGCTGCTCCCAGCCCTAAGGAGAATGACAGACTTGGGGCTGGAGCTGGGACAAGATCCCGGTGGGAGTCCCAACAGCCACGGGACGGGACAGCCTGGTGCTTGCAAGGGCCTCCCAGCACAAGCTGTCAGCTCTCCCGACATCAGGAAGGGGAGTCAAACCTTGGAGCTCCCTTCCCTGGGAGACACCCATGGCCAGCCCAGCCCTGTTCCACCTTAGTGCCTTTGAGGTCCTCATGGCCACCACTGCCACAGGGGCAGCGTACCTGGCACACTCCTCCCTTGCTGTGGATGAGGCCGTTGCCTGGAAGAGGGAGATGCTCTGCTTGAAGAACGGCTCGTACTTCTCTGTCCCACACGCCGGGTAAACGCTCCGGAAATCGCCCAGGTGGGACTTCTCATACTGCTCTGCCTGGGCCAGCCAGGCAGCCTGGTTGCTCTCCAGCTCCTCACGTCTGCAAACCGGGAGAAAGCAGAGGCAGGGAGGTGGGAGAGGAGGCTCCAGGTGCTGGCTGGGTGAGGGACAAGGGCCTGGCAAGCTTCTTTCCCTGTCTGATACCTCCTTTCACATGCATGCAGGGAACCAAAGCGATCTGCACTCCACCTACCCCCAGAGAGGGCTGGGGAAGCACTTCCAGCTCTCTCCCCTGCTGCCCAGGCTCTCGCCCTGCCCCTCAGCCTTTTCCCCCAGCTAACCCAATGATAACAGAATTCCTTTAGAAGCCCCTGCTCGAGGCGTTCCTGCCACCCCGCACACTGTCAGGAGCTTTCCTCGCAGGCCAGCGGGGAGCTTGGAGCAGCTGAGGCTGCAGGGGCAGGCCGAGTACGGGGTTAACATGCTCAGCAGCTCCAGCCTGGAGTTCTCTTGGGTGTCCTAATTCAAACAGGAGCTGCAGGGGTTCCCGCCCACCCACCACCCACTGCACCCTGTAGCAGGAAAAGCCCGGGCAGTGGGCTCGATGGGGATGGACCTCGATGCACATGACCCAGAGCACCCAGCGCCTCAAGTCTCCTTGTGCCCAGAGACAAGCCCTGGTGCTCCCTTGCAGGATGCCAGTGGCTTGGGAGATTTCTCCTCCAAGGCCTTAGAGTGCCACAGCCTCCTCTGGATGCACGGAGAGGAGTGGGGACTCATTTGAACCCACTCCCACATTTTGAGGGTATGAACATACTGTTGCTGTTAAGCATGGGGGTGGGGGAAAGTTTCTTAGCACGGAGGGATGCAAGGGAGCTGGGGCTTTGCTATGCTCTTCTCTGAGATCTGCAGGAGCCCTTAGTTTCTAATGAATGGTGCTTCCACTTCCATGTCCTTCCCCCTCCTTGCAAAAACCAGCTGTTACATTCTTCTGCTAAAAGCATAAATTGTGTGTAATTTCATTGGGGGTGTGTGGATGTGGTGTGGGTGTGTTTGGGGGTTTCTTTAATTTTAAGAAATGTGATTCCTGTCATGTGCTTCTGTCTTGAAGTGCACACAGAATGTGACCTCACTGAAGTGAACAGGGAAAACGTTTGGAGCTGATAACCTGTGATGTCAGGGAAAGAAAAAATGCAGGAAAGGGTTTTCTTGAAGTTTCTGCAGAAAGCTTTCTTTGGGCAGGTGAAAGCTCAGCTGGTTCCCACCTTTGTCTCTTGGCAGCCTTGCAGGTTCTTTAACCAGGATTTGTTATTAAGATTGCTAAACAACTCCTGGGGTTGTGCAGATAGAGATTTAGATGGTCTTCCTGCTGTTCCCTGTGTTACCAGTGTCTGAGAGACAAGGAAGGGCTTTGCTACTTTCTGGCTAAGGAGGATTTTCAAGGTCACCTCCTACTTGGGTTAATGCAACCTGGGAGCAAAAATAGGTCTGCCCATTTGTGGAAAAGTTCTCCTTAGTTCCTCCCCATTTTCTACCACTGATGGTTAGTTAGTAAAGGTCTGTTCTGAAACCCCAGTAGTGCTGCAGTAGCTTTGAAAGTGTCTGTCCTGGAATGGGCGAGGGGCAGGGACACTTGTTACAATCCTGTAAATTGAGCACATTTTCCCTTCATCCTTTTGTCAGCAAATGAAGGAGGTTGAAGTTCAGCTGCAGGGTATTAAGTCCTGAGAGACATTCTGCTCTTCTACAAGAGCACGGGAACCCGTTACCTCCTTATCTCCAAGGTGGTTCCGCTTCTGTGGGTCAACTGTGCAGCTCCTTTTATGAAAATAAGTCTAAGGTTATATAAAATCGCTTAATTTTATGCCAAGTTCTCTATCTCAATTCCCCCCTTTTCAAATTCCTTGCAAATTATTTTGCAATTTCAAACTCTACTGTGATTTTCAAGTGACTTAACAGAACATTTTCCTCTTAATGCCTGCATTACAGTGAGTGGACATCCACCATGCAATGTTAGTGATTTGACAAGAGACTTTACCTTTGCATGGATCAAAACACAAATTCCAATGTAGGGCTCTGTAGTTTACACCAAAGTTTCCTAATTTCAAGGCACCTGTATAATTTCCAATGATGATTACGGCTTTTCAAACTTGAGACTGGTTCTGTTCTTTAACCCTTTATTCTTGGGACTGTACAATGATGTTGGGATACCTGACACCATTGAAGCTGTTCCCCAGCATAATGTCTCTCTTGTTAGGGAGTAGCACAGATTCCTGACCAGGCAAACACCCAACTCCTTCAATTTCTTTACCAGACCAACAGACTTTCCCAAACTTTCTTCTGGTGGGTATTGAGCAGTGGGTGGTGAAGAATTTCAGTAGACACCAGTGATTACACTGCCATAAATACCCTATCATTAATCCTGTTCCTTCCTAATAGTAATTAACTAACTCTGACATCCTGCTTGTACTCAATTCTGTTCTACTTTACATTCCCTTCCTTAGGTTTTTATTGCATCCCTGCAATACGGCTTACTCCTATCTCCAAACCTTTCCTCTCCACTTGCTCCTTTCCTCTTTTCTTTCTTCAGAGTCACGAAGCTGAAATCTCAAAAGCAGCACAAAGTCTCACCTGACTATCAGTTTCTTAGTAAGGGTAACATGGACCATAGTTGACGTTAGTTACAGTACTTGTCTTGGGACAGTCAGAAGAGTTGTGCAAAAGGTACAGCACTCAGTTCTGTATAGAATACAGAATATTCTATAGAATATAGAATAGAGTCAGGCAAGAAAAAGTGCACTTTCCCATGAAGCTGATGTACACCAATAGCTTTGCAATGGCTTGTAAACCTCTAGTACTCACCAGTGCATACCTCATAAGCTGTGCCCAAATCGCTTGGACACTAGTGCTGAGCCAGTATTTGTTCTTGCAAATAATTCATCTCCCCTACGTGCCTGAGACATTAGAAACTCTCCTGACGCTTCCGCCGCGTGCTGCCAGCAAAGAAGAGGTTGTATTGCCTTGGGTCCTTTAATGGGCAATCATTTCCTCACTTGCAAAACCAGTCCAAACACAAGGCGTAAATCTTTTGTCAGGGTTTGTGGACTTAACTGGGGAAAACCTATCATCTTCTCTGTGGAATGAATTACATGTAAAGCCACTGCAAATCTCCTCGGGGTTTTGGCAGCCTCAGGAATTTGCATTACACATCGCTGCCACAGGCACTTTCTCCTCTCCTCCGAGTGAAGAGCCCACCAGCTCAGTGCTTAACAGAAAGCTCTTGTAGGAGCAGCATCCCCCATTCACTAACACATGACATGGGTCTGCTCAGTCGCCTTCAGAGTTCCTCTGCTCCTTTCTCACAGCAACAGTGGGCCGATTCCCTCCTCAGTGCAGGGCAGTTACACTGGTATGTTAGCAGACAGTTTCACTGTGAGGTCTGTTAGGAAAGTGAGGAAGTGAGTGGGGTTTTAAACACAACAGTTAAAAAAAAAAAAGAAAATCTACTTTCAGTAAGTGGAGCTGATGGAATACTATGTTTGGGAGTGAGTTAGGCTGAGAGCAGTGCTGGTCACACACTGATGTTCTAGCTGTTGCCAAGCAGTCAAGGACTTTTCAGTTGTTGATAGGTCACTGCTAGCGGGAAGGGAGGGGACACAGCCAGGACAGGTGACCCAAGCTGCCCAAAGGGGGTATTCCATACCAATGATGTCATGCTCAGCAAAAAAGAGGGGCAGGTGGGGGGAGGAGCAGGCAGCTCCAGGACACACATTTTTGGGGACCATCCAGTTTCAGTGCAGCTCTGAGCTGTGCGGCTGAGTTGTGCAGTTTGCTGAGACACTGCCTTGTGCACCACCAGTTTCATGTGTTTTGCTCTGAAGTCCTGTCATTATTATTATGTTTATCTTTCTGTTATGCCAGTAAACTATCCTTCTCCCAACCCACAAGGTTTTGGTTTCTTGGGTTTTGCTTCTCCCTCCCTTTCCCCCTCCCTGAATTCCCACCCCCCACACTCCCTCCTAACTAACAAGTGGCTGCGTGTTGCCCAGTTCTCAGCTGGGGCAAAACCACGACAGTCAATGAGAACACATTGTCCTTTTCAAAATCAAGTAAATGTGGTAAATGCTTTATTCCTTATGAGGTGAACAGAAAATGGAAACCAAAACAATAAAACAATAAAACAATAAAACAACAAACAAGTTCAAAGTATCAGGAAGGTGAAATGGGGATTCATAAAGAAATGAGACTTAACTACGGGGGCTCTATTCTTACAATAAAATAACTATCCTAAAGAGTATTTAGTAAACGAAAAGACTGAGAAAAAGAACAGGTGCTGTGGAGTGCCCGTGGGGGCTGGTGTTTGCCCCAGCTGCTGGTCCAGGCCCGGCTTCGATGGCTCCGGGGTCTCCCTAGTCTTGCCGGTGGTGTGGCCTCTTGGGGTCTGAAGCGTCGTCTGAGGACCCACTCGCTCTCCTCTTCGGGGGCCGCCGTGGTGAAGAGGTGGAACTCCTGCCGGGTGATGACTCCCTGCCCTGGGCAGCCATGGAGGAAGCTGCCACCTCCTGTCCCAACTCCTCCAAGGACTCCTCCTCTGCGCTGGTGTTGGAAGACGGAGTCACCACCGGCGAGGGGGCAGGAGTGGGCTGTGAGGAGGTGGTAGGAGTCTCCTGCGGTGAAGGAACAGGACTTCCCTCCGGTGATGATGTAGGAGTCCCCCCAGGGATGAGGGCAGGCACAGGGCTGGTGGCAGGGCTGTACTCCTGATCTTCAGCAGCCTCGTAGAATGGGAAGCCCATGTGCAGGAGCATCTGCTCCCTGCAGCTCTCTGCAGCGACCTCAATGAGTTCATTGACAAAGTTGGCTGTCCGGTCGTGCAGAAAGGGCTGCAGGGTACGGACCATGGACACCTCGTCCAGTCCTTGGCTGCACAGAACGAAGATGACGGTGTTCTTCAGAAGATCTGCGTCCCACCACTCAGCCCCAGATGGCAGATGCTGGTTCAGCCAGGGGAGCAGGGGCTCCAGTGTCTCCTCAGACTGGCGGAAATAGTCTGCCCAGTCCTCAGGTGTAAAGCCAGCCACATCTCTGCTGGGTGCCGGCTCCTCAATCTCCTGCTCTTCTTGGTCATCATGGTCCTCCAGTGGATCTGATGGTGGTGGCAGATCCAACTCCAAGAAATCGTCCTCAGACCGCAGGGAGAAGCGGACGGTGTTGACCTGCTGCCGGCACAGGGCGCACGATGATTTGTGTTTTGCCCACCGCAGGACGCAGCCCAGGCAGAACTTGTGGCCACAGGGTGTCACGTAAGCCATGTCACCTGGAGCACCCTGGCAGATGGGGCAGCTCCACTGCTCCTCCTCTGTTGCCATGTTGACTTGTTGCAGCGGGCTGGGGAGACCTGCACCGCAGAAGGGAGAGGGGCCACAGTCACTGGCTGTCCCGGGAAGGGGAGAGGAGGAAGCAGGTCCCTGGCCCCTGGCTCCAGAAGGACACCCTCCCAGCTCCCCAAGCCCCACAGCCCAGCCCATGGCCACCCCATAGCCACGATTCCTCACACGGCTCACCTCCAATGCCAAAAGCACACCACACAGTGTCCAGCTGCCTCAGCCAGGCAGGGCTGGGGAAACACACCGCACGGCTCTTGAACGGGCACCAAAGCTGCCAATGGCAGACACCAAAACACCCAGAGAAGCCTGGCTCGAGCCTCCACACCTCGCAGGCACGCTCAGTGGGAGTCCAGGCACGAGCCAGACTGAGCCAGGCTCTGCCGGTGCCCCAAGAGAACCACCCAGCGACGTGACGTCACATCCCACTGCTTGCTGGCATCACAGTGGGCCTCCTGCTCCTGGCGATCTTGCACAGGGTGGCACTGGCCCCTGTGCGGATTGAAAATGTCATTTCCATGCTCCTGGAACTTGGAATATGGCAACACGTTTGATCAGAAGCACAAATAGTTCAGGGCTGACCTAGCTGAGGCCAGACAGAGGAGAAGAAGCCATCAGCAATCTTTGCTGCCTAAGAAGCCGCGTTGGGGGGAAACTCAAACAGAAGGCAGACTGTGCACTGGAAAAAGTCTTGGGTTTGGCATTTTTCCCTGCCTGAAGCTGATGCTCATACTGGGTTGGAAGGGACCTTTAAAGGTCCTCTAGTCCACCCGCCCTGCAGGAAGCAGGGACATCTTGCCTAGATCAGGTTGCTCAGAGACCTTGAGTATCTCCTGGGACTGAGCCTTCACTACCTCCCTGGGCAACCTGATCCAGTGATGTAACACCCTCATTCTAAAGAACATTTTCCTAATTTCCAACTTGTATCGACCTTGTCCTGGTAGTGCCCACCACACTCCCTCCTAAAGAACAATCGTCTGCGTGGGGCTCAGCTCTCAGCTGGGGCAAAACCAAGACAGCACCTCTTAGTGATTTCTGGCCTGCTGCTGGCTTTCATGAGCACCACTGAGAAGCTGTACAAGCCTCTAAGGAGACAGGACCATGCAAGATAGTTAAGCTCTCCTGTACCTATCAGCCAAGACAATTCCTGCTCTGCTAAATGCATGGTAGGAGGCTGGAGGCGTGAAGGAAGGAGATGTTGCATGTTTCCTCTTCAAGCACAGCTCTGAGGGAACACAGTTTAGCGTTCACACTGAGATTGTCTCCTCGGGGTTTGAGCAGCCTCAGGAATTTGCATTACACATCGCTGCCACAGGCACTTTCTCCTCTCCTCCAAGACCGTGGCTGTGTCCAAGCCTAGAGAAGAGCCCACCTGCTCAGTGCTTAACAGAAAGCTCTTGTAGGAGCAGCATCCCCCATTCACTAACACATGACATGGGTCTGCTCAGTCGCCTTCAGAGTTCCTCTGCTCCTTTCTCACAGCAACAGTGGGCCGATTCCCTCCTCAGTGCAGGGCAGTTACACTGGTATGTTAGCAGACAGTTTCACTGTGAGGTCTGTTAGGAAAGTGAGGAAGTGAGTGGGGTTTTAAACACAACAGTTAAAAAAAAAAAGAAAATCTACTTTCAGTAAGTGGAGCTGATGGAATACTATGTTTGGGAGTGAGTTAGGCTGAGAGCAGTGCTGGTCACACACTGATGTTCTAGCTGTTGCCAAGCAGTCAAGGACTTTTCAGTTGTTGATAGGTCACTGCTAGCGGGAAGGGAGGGGACACAGCCAGGACAGGTGACCCAAGCTGCCCAAAGGGGGTATTCCATACCAATGATGTCATGCTCAGCAAAAAAGGGGGGCAGGTGGGGGGAGGAGCAGGCAGCTCCAGGACACACATTTTTGGGGACCATCCAGTTTCAGTGCAGCTCTGAGCTGTGCGGCTGAGTTGTGCAGTTTGCTGAGACACTGCCTTGTGCACCACCAGTTTCATGTGTTTTGCTCTGAAGTCCTGTCATTATTATTATGTTTATCTTTCTGTTATGCCAGTAAACTATCCTTCTCCCAACCCACAAGGTTTTGGTTTCTTGGGTTTTGCTTCTCCCTCCCTTTCCCCCTCCCTGAATTCCCACCCCCCACACTCCCTCCTAACTAACAAGTGGCTGCGTGTTGCCCAGTTCTCAGCTGGGGCAAAACCACGACAGTCAATGAGAACACATTGTCCTTTTCAAAATCAAGTAAATGTGGTAAATGCTTTATTCCTTATGAGGTGAACAGAAAATGGAAACCAAAACAATAAAACAATAAACCAACAAACAAGTTCAAAGTATCAGGAAGGTGAAATGGGGATTCATAAAGAAATGAGACTTAACTACGGGGGCTCTATTCTTACAATAAAATAACTATCCTAAAGAGTATTTAGTAAACGAAAAGACTGAGAAAAAGAACAGGTGCTGTGGAGTGCCCGTGGGGGCTGGTGTTTGCCCCAGCTGCTGGTCCAGGCCCGGCTTCGATGGCTCCGGGGTCTCCCTAGTCTTGCCGGTGGTGTGGCCTCTTGGGGTCTGAAGCGTCGTCTGAGGACCCACTCGCTCTCCTCTTCGGGGGCCGCCGTGGTGAAGAGGTGGAACTCCTGCCGGGTGATGACTCCCTGCCCTGGGCAGCCATGGAGGAAGCTGCCACCTCCTGTCCCAACTCCTCCAAGGACTCCTCCTCTGCGCTGGTGTTGGAAGACGGAGTCCCCACCGGCGAGGGGTCAGGAGTGGGCTGTGAGGAGGTGGTAGGAGTCTCCTGCGGTGAAGGAACAGGACTTCCCTCCGGTGATGATGTAGGAGTCCCCCCAGGGATGAGGGCAGGCACAGGGCTGGTGGCAGGGCTGTACTCCTGATCTTCAGCAGCCTCGTAGAATGGGAAGCCCATGTGCAGGAGCATCTGCTCCCTGCAGCTCTCTGCAGCGACCTCAGTGAGTTCATTGACAAAGTTGGCTGTCCGGTCGTGCAGAAAGGGCTGCAGGGTACGGACCATGGACACCTCGTCCAGTCCTTGGCTGCACAGAACGAAGATGACGGTGTTCTTCAGAAGACCTGCGTCCCACCACTCAGCCCCAGATGGCAGATGCTGGTTCAGCCAGGGGAGCAGGGGCTCCAGTGTCTCCTCAGACTGGCGGAAATAGTCTGCCCAGTCCTCAGGTGTAAAGCCAGCCACATCTCTGCTGGGTGCCGGCTCCTCAATCTCCTGCTCTTCTTGGTCATCATGGTCCTCCAGTGGATCTGATGGTGGTGGCAGATCCAACTCCAAGAAATCGTCCTCAGACCGCAGGGAGAAGCGGACGGTGTTGACCTGCTGCCGGCACAGGGCGCACGATGATTTGTGTTTTGCCCACCGCAGGACGCAGCCCAGGCAGAACTTGTGGCCACAGGGTGTCACGTAAGCCATGTCACCTGGAGCACCCTGGCAGATGGGGCAGCTCCACTGTTCCTCCTCTGTTGCCATGTTGACTTGTTGCAGCGGGCTGGGGAGACCTGCACCGCAGAAGGGAGAGGGGCCACAGTCACTGGCTGTCCCGGGAAGGGGAGAGGAGGAAGCAGGTCCCTGGCCCCTGGCTCCAGAAGGACACCCTCCCAGCTCCCCAAGCCCCACAGCCCAGCCCATGGCCACCCCATAGCCACGATTCCTCACACGGCTCACCTCCAATGCCAAAAGCACACCACACAGTGTCCAGCTGCCTCAGCCAGGCAGGGCTGGGGAAACACACCGCACGGCTCTTGAACGGGCACCAAAGCTGCCAATGGCAGACACCAAAACACCCAGAGAAGCCTGGCTCGAGCCTCCACACCTCGCAGGCACGCTCAGTGGGAGTCCAGGCACGAGCCAGACTGAGCCAGGCTCTGCCGGTGCCCCAAGAGAACCACCCAGCGACGTGACGTCACATCCCACTGCTTGCTGGCATCACAGTGGGCCTCCTGCTCCTGGCGATCTTGCACAGGGTGGCACTGGCCCCTGTGCGGATTGAAAATGTCATTTCCATGCTCCTGGAACTTGGAATATGGCAACACGTTTGATCAGAAGCACAAATAGTCCAGGGCTGACCTAGCTGAGGCCAGACAGATGAGAAGAAGCCATCAGCAATCTTTGCTGCCTAAGAAGCCGCGTTGGGGGGAAACTCAAACAGAAGGCAGACTGTGCACTGGAAAAAGTCTTGGGTTTGGCATTTTTCCCTGCCTGAAGCTGATGCTCATACTGGGTTGGAAGGGACCTTTAAAGGTCCTCTAGTCCACCCGCCCTGCAGGAAGCAGGGACATCTTGCCTAGATCAGGTTGCTCAGAGACCTTGAGTATCTCCTGGGACTGAGCCTTCACTACCTCCCTGGGCAACCTGATCCAGTGATGTAACACCCTCATTCTAAAGAACATTTTCCTAATTTCCAACTTGTATCTACCTTGTCCTGGTAGTGCCCACCACACTCCCTCCTAAAGAACAATCGTCTGCGTGGGGCTCAGCTCTCAGCTGGGGCAAAACCAAGACAGCACCTCTTAGTGATTTCTGGCCTGCTGCTGGCTTTCATGAGCACCACTGAGAAGCTGTACAAGCCTCTCAGGAGACAGGACCATGCAAGATAGTTAAGCTCTCCTGTACCTATCAGCCAAGACAAGTCCTGCTCTGCTAAATGCATGGTAGGAGGCTGGAGGCGTGAAGGAAGGAGATGTTGCATGTTTCCTCTTCAAGCACAGCTCTGAGGGAACACAGTTTAGCGTTCACACTGAGATTGTCTCCTCGGGGTTTGAGCAGCCTCAGGAATTTGCATTACACATCGCTGCCACAGGCACTTTCTCCTCTCCTCCAAGACCGTGGCTGTGTCCAAGCCTAGAGAAGAGCCCACCTGCTCAGTGCTTAACAGAAAGCTCTTGTAGGAGCAGCATCCCCCATTCACTAACACATGACATGGGTCTGCTCAGTCGCCTTCAGAGTTCCTCTGCTCCTTTCTCACAGCAACAGTGGGCCGATTCCCTCCTCAGTGCAGGGCAGTTACACTGGTATGTTAGCAGACAGTTTCACTGTGAGGTCTGTTAGGAAAGTGAGGAAGTGAGTGGGGTTTAAAAAAAAAAAAAAAGAAAATGTACTTTCAGTAAGTGCTTGACAAAGCAGCTATCTGTGGTGCCAAAAGACAATGGACAGGAAATGGAAGGGAAATTTTTAAAATTATTAGTAGTGATCACAGAGATCTGTCAAACAAGCTGAGGGAAACTGATGTGCAGCACTGGGCCACTCTCTATCAACGTGCCTCGAGGCTTAGTGGATATAAAACTGAAACACCAAGTGAAGTCGAGACTTGAAAAATCTAATTTCAGATATTCACAGAATCGTAGAAGAGTTCTGGTTGGAAGGACTCCAAAGCCTATCTAGTCCCAACCTCCTGTCACAGGCAGGGAGATCCTCCACTAGCCCAGGTTGCCCCAAAGCCCCATCCAACCTGGTCTTGAATACTGCCTGGGAGGAGACATCCATCCACAGCTTCTCTGGGCAGCCTGCGCCAGGGCCTCCCCTCACAGGGAGTTCTTTCTGCCTCATATCTAATAGAAATGCTCCCTCCTTCAGCTTAAGGCCGTTCTCCATTGTCCTCTCTACTACAGTCCCTCATAACCAGTCCCTCTCCAGCTTTCCTGTAGCCCCTTCAGGTACTGGAAGGCTACAATTCCCTTGCTTTATCACCATGGTGTTGAAATGAAGTATTAAAGGATTCCCATATAAAGGTGGAGGAGGAGTCAAAATGCCTCTCCCTGTCATTCTCTTTCCTACATTCCAAAAATGCAGAAGGAAGAAATTATTAAATGTGTAAATTGAAAGCAAAGCTATGCAGACAATGCTAGCTGGGATTTTGTAAAACACAGGGGAAATAAAACAATTCCTAACCTAGAATCTAAATCGACCCTCACTAGAGTGTCTGGGAACATTTGTAAAGGGCCCTGAAGATAAAGCTTTTAGAACTGAGGATGTGCTGAGAAACTGCAGGTAGCACTAAACCCACTCCCCCTGGCAAGATGCAAGGAGATGTGTGGTCCAGCATTTCCCAGTCTGTAGGAAGAGATCCTTGCAGGCAAGCATCTTGTTTACTGTGTGCCTGGTCTCATCAAGCCTGCATCTGATTATGAGGCATGTGGACAGGTCTTCACAGAAATTGGGGTAGAGAGGAGAGACTGCAGGACACGCTGGCCTGAAGAACAGCACAATGAAGGAATGTATGGAAGCATTCTTACATTACAGCATTGGGAATATAAAATCCAGAGCAATGTCGTAGCCTCCGCTGAAATGCCTGGTTATCAGAGGGAGGAGGAATTAGCTGTAAGGTGCTGCTGTACAGAGGAAAGTTTAAATTCAGGGACAAGGGGCTATTTTATTTTTGTTGAACACCCTCTGTCTTCATCAGGAGGAAGGAAAATTATTGGCAATGATGGATGAGATCGTTGTAGCACATCCCAGCTGAGAAACAACCGGTGAACATGAAGAACATACTGCAAAGCCTGTTAGAACTGTTACATGGAGTAAGACTGTGATTAAAGGAAATTGGGCAGCAATGGTGGTGAGGATGTTAGTATGCAAAGGTGCCTTGGAGAGACCCAAAGAGGAATTAAAACAGTCCTGTTTAGGATCATAGACTCACAGAATCATTTTGGCTGGAAAAGATCTTTGAGGTCAAGAATGAAAACTCTGTGGGAGTGGATAAAATGTGAGCATACCTGCTGCCTGTGTGCCACACATCACTTGGGAAACAGGTGGAGATTTTTTCCCAGCTGTTGGGTACAGAGGGGAAGGAAAACTACAGCTGCTCATCCTGATGGCTTGTGGGACATAACACAGGCTCAAGCTGAACTTACCATTGGCCACAGGCTTGAACTTAATTGCTCCTGAAAACAGAGTGTCAAAGGCTTACACAGTTTTAGATTGCAAATTAATTAAAGGATTAGCAGGGCTTTATTTTTCTAGGTGGAAGCTATTAAAAATATGAATTTGCATAGATGATCAGCTGGTTTAATATAGCTAATTATTGCATTAATGCAGTCTTTGCTTAAGTAAAGTACTGCAAATAGAGCGCAGTATACGGAGATGCCTTCAGTGAGCCCAAATTAAATGACATTAACTCAAAGTATGCACAAGACATAACTAAGGAGAACATAAACACCACAGATACCAACCAGCTGGGAAGAGGGGAAGTCTCCCTGGACACTATGCTTCTTGCAATGTGACAATCTTAATAGCTGGGAGCATTCCAGCTATTCCAGCTGGAAAAGCCAGCTCAACGTACCTGGGTGTTGTGTACTTGGCTTTCTTAAAACTTAGTTACTTTGGAGTTTTGAAAAAAAATCCCAAATGACAAGCCTTATCACTCCCTGGAGATATGCTTTTTGAATAGGCTGACTTAAACTCTGACAAAAACGCTGTTTCAAGGTCTTCTCCTTAAACATCCCCCCCACTTCCCTCTTTGCTTGCTCTCACTGAAGCACTTGTTTTTCCAGTGATTGCAATAGAGAAGTTTGAGGCACACAGGGGGGCTGACAAGCTGCCTGTTAGCACATCCAAGTAGAGATCTAAGGAACGATCTTTTAGCCTTTTCACTGCTAAATAAATATTTGCCCTGTGTGGTGTTGTCCCCTGTGGTGGATCAACTAGAGAACAGACCTTTTCCCTTCTCCTTTCCTCTACAGCAGTGGGAACCTCAGCTGACTAAACAACCCAGTCCTCCGAGGGCACAAGCCTGGTCCTCCTGTCCCGCTGGATCCCGCAGGGAAGGGACATTGGCATTCCCCCACCCACAGCCCCCCTACTCCCAAGTGATGTTGTCCAGCCAGAGGACCAGGGCCCTGGGGGAGGTTGAGGGTCCTACTCAGCCATGTAAAGGCAAACGCCAGTCCCCCACCCTGACAGACCTACCAGCAAAAGGAGGTCCCGTATGGCAAATTCAGTGGTACCTGCCTCTAGCCGTGAGCATCACGGTGCTGTCATTTCCCCTTCCCCAAACTGAGAACTAAAAACATGTGCTCACACAAGACACGAGTCCCTCTGAAATGCTCTAAGGTGACAGTCAATTTCTAATGCTTTACGCAGAGGGGAATATGCAAAGAGAAATATTTCAGTATGGAGGCAGAAGGAAAAGCTCAGCACTTGACTGAAACTTTGTATTTTGTGTTACATAAGAGTGAGATAATTATATCTAGTAATCTTCCTGGTATTCAGGACACCGAGTTTTAAGTCACCCTGGATATTTGGATTATTGTAAGTAAAAAGCAATGTTGATTTCTACTTCTTCACTGCAGATTGTTTATTTAAATTTTGCTGTGTTTTCCAATCCCTTCTTTCCCAGGAATCACCGATTGCCACAAACAAAGACCCAAACATTAAAAATACATTTAAATCAGAAGTATTTTTCAGTTTTGTTACTAGGGGCATCTACCAGTATTTTAAATAAAAATTACCTCATTTTATAATACCCCCCAAAATATTGTTACTTAGAAGGAAACATCTGGAAGGAAGGCAGTCAAAATTTTAAAAATTCCTTGCAAGTTCAAAAAATATATTTGAAAACTCTGCCTTTTAATGAACATTCTATAAATCTATATTTAAAAGACAGGCAAAGCCCTGTATTTCAGGGCTGAACTTTATTCTGTGATGAACCTGTGCAGGGCTGAGGATGGAATAAAAACGCCTTCTCCATCATGAGTGATGAGAACACCTCTGTGTGTGACCCACAGAGAGGAGAGGGGCCATCAAACTTATCTCCCTGCCCTCCCTTGATGGCTTAGTTCATCCTCCACAAGCTGCGATGTCAATGACATGAATCCTATGACCAGGCACCACCTCCATCTCCCTGTGACTACTTTGGGCAAGATGCTCTTGCTCACACCTCTGAAGGAAAGATACTGCTTGCAGTCTGAGTGCTGGCCATCCACAGCAACAGCACAAGAGCTCACTGCAGCACTCAGCCTTGGGCAAGCTCTCTTCACCTTATGTCTTCTACCTATAGCCAAAGCATCAAACCAGTGCCTGCTCACTCCGTTTCCTATTGCTGTTCTTAGAACAGTGAATTATTCCTAGATTTCTGTATTTGTCTTTATCTTGCTCACCCTTTATTTCCCCTGAATAGTATCTTAGGCCTTGTCATCCTTTTCTTTACAGCTCATTTATGACTTAATCCAGTTTAGTCTCGGACAAAGAGATTATTTCACAATTAATAGCATGACCTGCAAGGACTCACATCTTACAAAACAAGATGTTTCAGAAATTCTTCTTTTTTTTTAATTAAGAGAACATCCTTTGCTTCCTACTTGTCTTTACGGCTAGGCAAGGAGAAAAATCTAGAATGTAATTAAGGAAGTCATCAAGCTTGTGCATCAGTAGCTGAGGAAGAAACTAATATACGGTTCAAGGGAAGGATTTCCACACCAAGTGTGCTTAGCCATGTACAGTGACAAATGAAGCATTGTCAAAGTGAGCAGAGTTCTATAATTTTGGTAAGAGAATTTTTAGTACAGGACTGTACCAAGCTGGGTAAATCCAGAGCTTCTCCTAAGCAGAGCTACAAAACAAGGACCGTCAACAGCACTGGACTGATGTGGTTCTAAGACCCAAATAAGTGGTCTCACAGCTGAATCTTATGCTTACCTACCAGCTGGACTGGTAGGTCCCCCAGAACTGAATTGGGATTTAACAAACATTTGATTTGGGTTCAAGTGTCAAGGATTTTGCAGGGAGGTGTGAGGGAGGCTTTGAAAACAGATGGGAACATGATGCTGTGATGGTAAATTTCCGCTTGCTGTGGCCTTTGCGTTTAGGAACAATTAAAAGGTGATGAGAAGCATCCAGTCCATTCATGGGCTGTAAAACTGGAGAGGGGGAAGAGGCAGAGGGCTCAGACTTACATTTCAGATTGCTGTCCAAGACTGGCAGTGCTGGTGCTAAGATTTGGAAGGAGACTGCAGTGGCCACCTGGGGTGAGAGTGGGGAGGAGGCCCTCCAACAGCCATTCTAGCAGTGTGATCCAGATTCTGGAGCAGCGTCCTACTTCTCTCAGTGCAATGCAATCTACCAAACTCTTATCTCCCTATGAAACATGCACTTATGTCAGACCTGCAAGAAATTCAAATAACTGAGTTAAATTCTCACTGAATTTTACATATAGTAGAAATATTTGGATGCTTTGCTTTCCCACAGATTTGAATAAATAATACTTTCATTGCAGTGAACAGACTGAACTGCAATACCTGACTCAGATGACATTTCAGTGATCTTTAAATTCATTTATACGGGTTGTAAACTGATGTGGTAGGTAAATTAATGTAATTTCTATAAATACTTCTGGAAAACTTTGTGATACCTGGGAAAATCCTCTTGAGAGTTACTTCAGTGAAAGGCACTGTATGCCAGTAAGAAAGGTAATTGCTACTGGTAATGTGTTTTACTTTGGGTATTCTAGAATTACGTTCTTACATAACCAAACACAAAAAGGCAGTGACAAGTGTACCCAGCCCTCTCTCGCCTTCTCTTCCATCCAAACCATCTACCAGTTTTTGTTGCTAACCTGTGGCACTGCGGTTTCTAAAGGCAATAACATTCCAGACAAGATGCACAAAGGCATTAAAATTTATATTTCAAGAGCAGGGGAGAGGAAACAGTGGGAAAGCCTAAGGGAGTGATGAATACTTCAGGAAACCAGGTAAAAGCCATCAAGTGCTAAAGTCTTTCAGGGAGACCATACCTTTATGTATAGTACAAATCTGTATTTTTCACATCAGTATTACATCTTACTATTGTCAGTAACATGCTGGCACAGGCAGGAGGAGCCAACACTGTGCAGGTTCCCAAAAACATTCCTATTTTGACAAAGATATTTAGACATTCTTTTCTTGAAGGCGACCTCCAGAAGAGCACGAATTCCCACTACAACCAAGCATGTTCTGTGTATGGATCACTCTTCTTTAGTCTTGCAGCTGTCAGCATGAAAGATCCAAACTTGCTGACTCAGCACTGGGACAAAAGGTTTATTTCTCTGGTTTAAAAACTGGGCACATGTTTAGGATTGTACCACCTACCAAAAACCGTACTTCAAACTGTCTTTATGATGAAACTGAGTGCGCTGGAATTGAAAAGAAAAGAAGAAAGGAGAAAAAAAGGAAAACACAAAAGAGGCTTCTCATCTTTCCATCTCTTAGAACTCCTGCTATGACAGACACGCAAGTCCCAGCTTACAACAGCCAAAAAACATGGAAAAAAACCCCAAACCTCCTACAAAATTAATGCCTTTGCAGGTTTTCCAGCAAGCCTTTGTTTCTTTATATCCCTCTAGTGTTCTGTGCTAGCAAAGGCCAAGGAATGTCTGTCTGGCTGCCTGTCTAGACTACACCTAATCTCATGCTCTGCAAATGTACCCAAG
This sequence comes from Gallinula chloropus, assembly GCF_964237585.1. Classification (NCBI taxonomy): domain Eukaryota; kingdom Metazoa; phylum Chordata; class Aves; order Gruiformes; family Rallidae; genus Gallinula; species Gallinula chloropus. The sequence continues at coordinate 1,270,406 of NC_140106.1, forward strand.
TGAGGTCTGAACTCGTCACATCCCAGAGTCATCACACTCACGTGGCACTCACCCTGCTAATGAGGGTGGCTGCTCCACGTCATCAGAAGAAGCTCTAGATGAAGTGGCACTGTACTGTGTGATTCCTTACAGATGTATCCTAAAATCAGCAGCAAACACATGTAACAATAGTACGCCATCTCTTCATAGTGCATCCTCAAATGGTTGTAACTTTTTACCTATCTGCTAGGAATCAGCAGAGAATAAAACAGTGGCTTTAATAATTAGCCTGCACATCTAGAAATAAACCTTACTGGGATAGCAAGATAAACTCTGTTCTTGAACTGAGCAGGGCTAAATTCAGAAGTTATTTCTAATACGATCGCAGGCATTAAGAGAAAAGCCTGCTGTAATTGCTTTGCTCTTGATAGTATGAAGGGGCCAGTAATAACATGTCCATTTCTCCATCCTTAATTGTATTTCTCAATTCTTTTCAGACTTCATACAGGTGTAGTGGGTATTTTTTTCCTTGTCAGAGGCACAGTTTGAATGCTCCCCTGAGGGTAAAGAGAGTCTCACTAAAGGCACATTTAGCACATATGGGAATTCAGTAATGGCTTCTTTATTCTCTTTGAAGACTGTGGTCACAAGTCCTGAGTTCCAATGCACCACAGCTGTGTGCATTAATAATGGAGTATTACACTCATTGTGCTTCACAACATGTGGCAAAGCTAAAAACACTTGGGCAACAACACCTTCAAAAACTGCTTCCTTCTTCAGCTCTTCTGATTTACATCAATACACCACACACAGCAGAAGCAGATGCTTGTATTAAATAGATGCTGCTATTTGAAGCAGACAAACTATATATATTTTTTTAATTATGCTTTGTCATCTGAACTATCAGGAAAAAATCTTTGGTGCAGGTTAGCAATTGTTTTTCACAGGTAAAAAAAATTACAAGCTTTTCTGCATGAAGTTCTCTCTATTGGAAAGGCTAATTCAATCCCATGTGATATCACTACTTCATCTTCATCTGACATGCATTATTCAGAAAAAAAAATATAAACTGAAAAAAATTAGAAAGGTTCAGCTGTCTCCAAGATTACAAACCCTCATTTCATCAAGACTATAAAAAGACTAAAATAAAGACTATATTTTATTTAATTTCTTTCCACTTTTTTTTTTTTTTTTAAACACAACAAAGTATTTACCAAGTTTTAAGTGTCTGGACATCACTGTCCACTTTCATAGCAAGTGGTTATGTCTATAAAGGAAAATCAATTGGATATCACACTCAAAATTTAAAAAACATCATTTCTGTTTTTCAACATGTTTCCCAGCTTTACTCTGCATTTGACAGAGCACAGGGGATGTCAGTTGCATAGTCTGAATTGCCTTTTTCATCTCATCTTATGGTACTCCAACATTATTTAGGGTATGTCAGTCTTCAGACCATGCCAATATCAGAAGCTGAAGCTGAAAAAGAAGCAGGTATGCGTAAGAATGAAGAGGAAAACCAGTCAATGTGTGTTTTGTGCTGCTGCTTTGAGAACTACTAGTTGCACCATCTCTCCTATCCAGCCACACACTGTTCGTAATTCATGGTGCATGTTAGAGGGTGATCTGCAAAACCAGTGATTTTTAAATGCATTAATACTAGAACAAACAAACCAAAAAAGTCTCTTTATGGCAGTCATTTACCAGTTGCACAGCAGTATAGCATAGTCAAGACTCAGCTACATTTTTGCAACACAGAGGGATTTTTATAGACATTGAAATGTGATAAATTTAAAAGACATTATTTTATTTAAAAATATTTGCCAAATTATTTATCAACGTAATTTTTCTCTTGTTTTCTAAACATATTAGAAACCAAATCCAATGCCACTAGACATTTTGCATTAAAGGAAAAGGGTGAAAACACTTCAGGGAGGAAATGTGGAGTGAGAAAGATACAATCAGGAAGTGGGTGTGGAGCATCATATCACAATGCATCATCTCTTATCTCTCAAAAGGCAGAAAAGTCAGCTTAATGCACCTATAATCTGTTTGTCTTCAGATCTGTATTTTGCATCCCCAATATTTTCAATCTTTAAGCATGATTTGAAGACTAAAAACTGTCCTTTCTTTCATCTTCAGGTTCACACATACTTTTCCATTTCTGTAGTTCCTGAGAATCATTTCTCTGCCATACTTCAGCAAAGCACTTTAGCCTTTTCCTGGGAAAAAGGGGGGTGGGGGGCAAACAAATGTCAGTCAGAATGTGGAAGTATTTTTAAATTAAACACATCAAACCTTGAAAGCCCTATAGTCTTATGCAAAATTTTATACACAGTCAAAACCAGCAGTTTGCACAGTTTAAAATGTTATGTGATCTTTAAACAATTAGTTAACATTTCCAAACATATTTATTCCAGCTCTGTCAGTCAACAATTTAATTTTATAGCCAACTTCAGAGCACTAGAAACACTGATGAGATGAAATAGAACACTGAGCAAGAGCAAAGGCAACAAACAGCATTGTAGTTTGCACTGTTTAATTTTCAGCATTCAATTCCAACAAATGTGCATTAGTAGAACCATAAAGAGATATTTTCAATATCAATGAGTAGACACATCCTTCTGTGTTCTTTTTTTAATACTTTTTGATTTAAAAAGAGCTGACACAAATAACAACAGGATGTTTAAAATAGGTTAACACATTCCTGATGACAAAGATGTCAAGACTGGATGGAATTACACAGTGGATTTTCTTAAATAAAATGAATGTGTTTTCAAAACTAAGACAAGACAGCTAGCCTGTGGGTATTGTTACACCACAAGTATACTGCTACGAAGAGGTCTGAGTTTTATTCCCAAGTTCATGATAATTTTTATTTCCTACCACTGATATGTCATGCCAAATTCTGAATTTGTTAATGCCTCTTTTGAGGAGAAGGTATAGGAAAATACTCTGGCATTTAGATGACATCATGGTCATAAGGGAAAATAAACAGGAATATACAAAAGCAAGTATTTCTATAATGACCTGCACGGGAGAACTGGAAAAATTAATACCATCATTTATACTCTTTGAAGTCATTGGACATAATAGTTGTTTGTTGGGATTTTTTTTTCCTTTGTCATTGACTTGAGCTCCAGGTTTATACAGCTGCATGAAGTTCCCTACAAAGTGTGTGCAAAAGGTCTCCAGTGAAGGAATAACCTGCTACAGGTCAAATCTGATGAATTACCAACGGATGTGCCTTGGATGTCCCTTGTCCCTCACCCCCTGTGTAGCTCACTGTCCTTAAAGGGAGAAGAGAAAGCGTCAAACATCACATGGTGTAAGCTGGTCTCAGAGGCAGCAGGTTACCCACATCTGATGGACTGACCCCAGCCCCCATCCTCTTGTGTTGCTGGGGGAAGAGGGAGAGAAATGGGGGGTGGAGTTGAGCCTGGGAAGATGGGAGGGGTGGGGTTTTAAGATTTGGTTTGATTTCTCATTACCCTGCCCTGTTTCAGTTGGGTAATAAATAGGTGCATTTTATTCCATGTTGAGTCTGTTGTGCCCTTGGTGCTGATTGTGGAATGGTCTCTCCCTGTCCTCATCTCACTTCTGAGACTCTCATTAGATCTCCTCTCCCCTGCCTAGCTGAGAAGGGGAGTGACAGAGCGACTTTGGTGGGTGTCTGGCCTCCAGCCAGGGCCAAACCACCACAAGTACAGAAGCAAATTCTATACCAAAATCTAAAATAGAGACAATCGCTTACCTACCTATTCAAAAGCTGAACAACTGGGCACAATTAAGTCCCTTAATTAAAACTGGCTGGTCAGCCCTCATGCTACCCCTCCATGGGCACTGTAAATCAATCTTCTCATGACATCACTGGATAGTAGTTTTACTGCCCACAGGTTGGAGACACACTAGAACTCTGTGCCCTGTCCAAGTAATATGCTAGCATGATTTTCACAGAACAAAGTAATACAAGCTAAATGTACATAGAGTATTATTTTGCATCTTAATTTTATTACACAGTCACACTACCCTTCCAGCTCATACTCTCACCTTTCTGGAAAACATTTTTTTTCCTTGATTTTAGAACCCCACATAACAACAGAGTCAAGTCACTGCTAGTAATTTGTTGTTTTACTTTTGTCAATTATGGGCTATTATTTCCAATTAACAGAAGCCACCACATTATTTTTCCCACAAACTGTCATGTATCATCAAAAGAATTATTTTGCTTTTTGAAAAAGGGATAAAAACTGGTGTTAAGCACTAAGCACTGTTCAGTTTCAAAAGAACTGCTTGCACCTACAAATAATTAGTACTCAAAATTTTCTCATACAAAATTATTCTGTCAGGATTAGTTACAACCACCAGGCAACAAGGATGTTAATTTATTATATTCCTGAAGGTTTACTGATAGGACTGCCACTGAAAACAACAATAACAAAAAATTCAGTGGAAATTAATATGAATGCTCGCACATACTGATATCTAAACTATATATATAATGTTACAGGTTTTATAGAGGTGATACTATTTGACACACATAAGAATTTTCATAACTAGTCTCTATATAAAGTGCATAAGCTCCTAAATGAAAAGTGGTTAGCAGAAAGATATTAAAACGCCCAAACTTTCAGTAAATTTTTGTGTGTTGTGTCGGGGAGTGGGAGGAGGAGGAGGTAAACAAAATAAATTATAAATTATTAATACTTAAAATAAATCATAAATACTTAATTTTTTAAGTTAAACTGAAGAATATTCATCTCTATTGTATTATGCAAATACAAGTTCCACGGAGAATAATATCCTTTCCAAATTAAATATATGAATATTTTCACTATCGCTGGTAGAACAGAAGAGATACTAGATGTGAGTTATATTCTAAATATTAAATATATGTTTAAATATTTTCTCTGAAAACAGAGAAAATACATACATGAAAGCATACATTACGTATTTAGCATAAGAAAAAAACCCCCCACAGTTTATTCCTAATGTTAGCTCAACATGCATTTAGTTTTTTCCAATCCTGTTTCAGAGAGCAGCAATTAACCTCTGACATAGTATCTACCTTTTAAATCTAAAGCTTTGATTGAAAGAGATAGCACGATTTCCCTAAGATTTTTTTTTTTTGAGGTTTGTTTCACTGTCTTCCCTGAAAAGTAGAGGAGGGTAGCTGAAGTAGTTCTTACTGTACATTTTTTCACAGAAATCACAGAAATCACAGAATTATCAAGGTTGGAAAAGACCTAAAAGATCATCCAGTCCAACCATTCACCTATTACTACTAGCTCCCACTAAACCATGTCCCTCAATACAACGTCCAGTCTTTCCTTGAACACCCCCAGGGTCGGTGACTCCACCACCTCCCTGGGCAGTGCATTCCAGTGCCTGACTACCCTCTCAGAGCAGTAGTGCTTCCTAATGTTCAGCCTGAACCTCCCCTGCCGCAGCTGGATACCATTCCCTCTAGTTCTGTCGCTGTCTACACGGGAGAAGAGGCCGACCCCCAGCTCACTACAACCCCCCTTAAGGACGCTATAGAGAGCCATAAGGTCTCCTCTGAGCCTCCTCTTCTCCAGGCTGAACAATCCCAGCTCCCTCAGCCGCTCCTCGTAAGGCCTGTGTTCCAGACCCCTCACCAGCTCAGTAGCCCTCCTCTGAACGCGTTCCAGGGCCTCAATGTCTTTCCTGTAGTGAGGGGCCCAAAACTGAACACAGTACTCGCGATGCGGCCTCACAAGTGCTGAGTACAGGGGGACAACCACCTCCCTGTTCCTACTAGTAACACTATTTTTGATGCAAGCCAGGATGCCGTTGGCCCTCTTGGCCACCCGCGCACACTGTCGGCTCATGTTCAGCCGGGCATCAAGCAGTACCCCCAGGTCCATTTCCTCCACACAGTCCTCCAGCCACTCCACCCCAAGCCTATAGCGCTGCCTGGGCTTGTTGTGGCCAAAGTGCAGGACTCGGCATTTGCTCTTGTTGAACCTCATGCCATTGGCTTCAGCCCAGCTCTCCAGCCTGTCCAGATCCCTCTGTAGGGCCTCGCTACCCCCAGGCAGATCCACACTCCCAGCCAATTTAGTGTCATCTGCAAACTTACTGAGGGTGCACTCACTGCCCTCATCTAGGTCATCAATAAAGATATTGAAGAGGACAGGCCCCAGCACCGACCCCTGGGGAACACCACTCGTGACCGGTCGCCAGCTGGATTTAACTCCATTTACTACCACTCTCTGAGCCCGGCCCTCCAGCCAGCTCCTTACCCAGCCCAGGGTGTACCCATCCAAGCCACGGGCTGCCAGCTTCTGCAGGAGAATACCGTGGGAGACAGTGTCAAAGGCTTTGCTGAAGTCTAGGTAGACCACATCAACAGCCTTTCCCTCATCCAGCAGATGGGTCACTAGATCATAGAAGGAGATCAGGTTGGTCAAACAGGACCTGCCCTTCATGAACCCATGCTGGCTAGGCCTAATCCCCCGGCCATCCCGCAGATGCCGCATGATCTCCCTCAAGACTATCTGTTCCATAACCTTCCCTGGAACCGAGGTCAGGCTAACAGGCCTGTAGTTCCCCAGATCCTCCTTACAACCTTTCTTGTAAATGGGAGTCACATTGGCGAGCCTCCAGTCTTCTGGGACCTCACCAGTCAACAAGGAGAGCTGATAGATAATGGAAAGCGGCTCGGCTACCACCTCTGCCAGTTCCCTCAGCACTCTCGGGTGGATCTCATCAGGCCCCATGGACTTGTGGCAGTCCAGTTGGAGTAGGAAGTCTCTGACCGTTTCTTCCAGAATCACAGGGGAGTTAGCATGCTCCCCAGCCGAGACTACCAGGTCAGAGAGAGGAGTACCCTGAGCATAACTGCTCTGACCTTTAAAGACAGACGTAAAGAAGGCATTCAGAACCTCCGCCTTTTCCTTATCCTCAGTGATCATATTCCCAGCCTCATCCAGTAAAGAGTGGATATTCTCCTTTGTCCTCCTCTTCCTGTTAATGTACTTATAAAAGAGTTTGTTATTCCTTTTCACCCCAGCGGCCAGGTGAAATTCAAGCTGGGCTTTTGCCTTTCTGATTTCACCTCTACACATCCTGACGACTTCCTTGAATTCATTCTCAGTTGCCCGTCCCTCCTTCCACAGGCGGTAGATTCTCTTTTTCTCCCGGAGCCTCAAGAATAACTCCCTATTCATCCACGCCGGTCTTCTTCCCCGCCGGCTCATTTTGCGGCTCAGGGGGACCGCCTGCTCCTGCGCCCTTAAGACTTCCTTCCTGAAGAGCAACCAGCTCTCTTGTACCCCTTTGTTCGCTAGGACTAAATGCCAAGGGACTCCCCCTACCAGTCTCTTGAACAAATCAAAGTCCGCCCTCCGGAAGTCCAAGGTAGCAGTTTTACTATTCCCCCTCCAAGCTCCACCATGAATTGAGAAATGTATCATTTCATGGTCACTCTGTCCAAGGCAGCCCCCAACCTTCACATCTCCTACCAGACCTTCCCTGTTCATGAACAGCAGGTCTAGCGGGGCAGTTCCTCTTGTAGGCTCTCTGACCAGCTGCATCAGGAAGGCATCCTCTATGCACTCCAAAAACCTCCTAGACTGCTTCTTCTGTGCTGTGCTGTACTCCCAGCATATGTCAGGGAAGTTGAAGTCCCCCATGAGGACAAGGGCTGATGACCGTGCAGCTCGTGCCAGCTGCTTGTAGAACACCTCATCTGTCTCTTCATCCTGGTTTGGCGGTCTATAACAGACGCCCACCAGGATGTCTGCCTTGTCAGCCCTTCCTCTGATCTTTACCCATAGGGATTCAATGTTATCATCCCCAGTCACAATCTCAGTAGCAGAAAAGGATTCCCTAACGTATAGAGCCACACCACCACCCCTCCTTCCTTGCCTGTCTCTCCTGAAGAGTTTGTAGCCATCCATTGCAGCACTCCAGTCATGGGAGCAATCCCACCATGTTTCTGTTATGGCAACCAGGTCATAGTTTGCCTGCCGCACTATGGCTTCCAACTCTTCTTGCTTGTTGCCCATGCTACGTGCGTTAGTGTAGACGCACCTCAGCTGAGCCCCTTGCCTCTCTCCTAATCCCAAGACCACTTCCCCAGGCCGATCTCTAGCAGACCTGGCTTTATCCCCTTCCCCCTTCCTATCTAGTTTAAAGCCCTTTCTACAAGTCCTGCCAGCTCCTGGGCAAGTATCCATTTCCCTTTCGGAGACAGGCAATTCCCATCAGCTGTCCTCAGGCCAGGTGCCGAGTAGGCCGCCTCGTGAGCAAAGAATCCAAAATTGTTGCGTTTGCACCAGCCTCTCAGCCATGCATTTATAAGATGGCCTTTTCTGCTTATCTCAGTGTTTGCCCCTGCCACCAAAGGAATACTGGTAAACACAACTTGCATGCCTGCTCCATCGACTAACTTCCCCAGCCTCCTAAAATCATTTTTTATAATCCTCATGCTTCTGTCAGCAATCCCATCACTGCCAGTCTGAACTACCAATAAAGGGTAATAATCGGAGGGGCAGATAAGGCTGGGGAGTTTTCTAGAAATATCCCTGACCCGTGCCCCGGGAAGGCAGCACACCTCCCTATGGGTAGGGTCAGGCCGACATATTGGGCCCTCTGTTCCTCTCAGAAGAGAGTCGCCCACAACTATCACCCTCCTTTCTTTCCTGGAGGAAGCAGTCTTCAAACGTGGAGCCGCCCGCCTTACCTTGGACAAGCTTGGCGGCAGCGCTCCTATGTCATCATCACTCACGTCTCCCTCTGGTTTCAGGGCTTCATACCTGTTACAGAGAGGGACCAGCGGAACCGAGGTAGGTCGGGATGGGGGTCGCCTGCAACGCCGGGCTGAGACCTGCTGCCATTCCTCCTCTCCTCTCAAGCTGTCTCTCCCTGCTTGACTATGGTGAGAGAGAGGGGCCGTTTCTCCCAATACTCCCTCAGTCTGGGAAGTGCAATCTCTGCGCCTTTTTCGCAGAGAGTTGCTCCACCAGTCTATCTCCCGCTCGCATTCTCTGATGGTCCGCAGTCTATCTACCTCCTTCCTAAGCTCCACAAGAAGGCTGAGCAGCTGCTCACACTGCACGCAAGTCGCATCCTTCTCATCCTTCCCTGGCAGCAGCAGGCTGAGGCACTCCTGGCAGTCAGAAACCTGAACTGCCACATTATGGAGCAGACCCTCTGTCTGGGTTGCCACAGCCTTTGCATGGGAAGCCCGTTTCCTAGTGAGGACCATGTTTGAGATGTTGGTGTCAGGGCAAGATACCCTGCCTGCTTGACCTGCCTGCGCGAACTGCCGCGCAAACTGAGAGGTGACAGAAAAGCTTTACGCAGCTAAACACAGCCCAGACCTTGGCTGCAGGTATTCCGGGACCTCTCAGCCCCCTGAGTCCACATGCCTCAGGGTCCCAGAGCACCATGTGCAGGCCAGAGCCGTCCCATCATTCCAGTCTGGCATCCGAACTGCCCCTCACTAAACCCCTCTCACCCACTTTAGCAGCTGGATGGCAAAGACAGGCAGACGGGGGGCGGGGGGCTTGCACCGCCATTGCGGTGTCGCTCCTTCCTTTGCACAGGGCTCCACGGGGCTTGTGAGCAATAAAGGCACGAAGCGACAGCGAGCGTGCCGCGGGCATTGGGCACCAGCGCTCATCCCTGGCTGAAAAGGACACGCTGCGACACCTCGGGCTTACCACTCTCATACTTGCAGCTGGTCAGGTTGATGGAGGGAACACTGGAATGGAAAGAGACAAGAGAGCAGTCGGTGCTCATGCAAACCAGTGGGCAGAACGGGAAGCTGGGCTGTAAAGCGGTGCCCTTGACCGCCTTCTGAGGGACCAGATTATGTTCCAGCAGGGCAATTATGTGTCCAGTTACAGACACGGCCTCCCAGGCAGCCACGATCTCTGCAAAGCCAGGGAAAGAGCCATCAGACACACAGCTCCTCGGCAAGCTCCTTGCCCAGGGTGGCAAATTCCAGTGCCTAAACCAGTCCAGAAAATCACCGTGGTCACAGTCATTGAGGAAACCACCAAAGCACCGCCCCAGTATGCCAGTGCTCCTGAGGGGAGGGAGACTGAGGCTTCCCCATACTGCCCCTCATCTCATGGACCTTTCCTGGGCATCATGGCTGGCTCTCCCCAGCACTGGGTTGGCCGGCAGAGCCAGGTAGGTAGGGCTACGAAGATGATTAAGGGCCTGCAGCATCTCCCCTATGAGGAGCAGCTGAATAAGATGCTCTTGCAGCAAAGATGCACTCTGCCTGCAAGGCACACGGCCTGAAGCCAGAGACATGTGCCGACACACTTCTCAGTCACAGGGTGGGATCCCAAGTGTGAGAGACCCCCCCCAGCAAACCACAGAGAGGTTCCCGCTGCCTCATTTCCTATCCCTGCTCTCAGCTGCTTTAATGCCCATCACTCACTCAGCTGGCAGGCACCAAGTGCGGGGGAATATCTTGTACTCCTCGGGGAAGAGCTTGAGCATGCGGTTCAGGTTGCGCGCTAACAAGTCCTTCTGGCAGATCTCCATCATGCCTGGGAAGTGGTTGATTTTCTGAAAGAGGAGTAGAGGGAAAAGACAGTCAGCAAAGGGACAGCAGGGATCCTCCCCCAGAGCTGAGGAAAGCCGGTGCACACGGAAACCAGCGGGCAGAATGGGAAGCTGGGCTCTGAAGCAGTGACCTTGACTGCCTGCTGAGGGATTATTCTCCAGCAGCTTCAGCTGAACTTCAGCAGCAGGACTGATCTGCTCCTTCCCTCTAAGCCCTGATGCCTGCCCTCCCCAGCAGATCACAGGGAAGGACGTGGAAGTGGAAGCACCGTTCATTAGAAACTAAGGGCTCCTGCAGATCTCAGAGAAGAGCACAGCAAAGCCCCAGCTCCCAATATTCAATGAGCTAATTAACTAATTAACTACTATATTTAAGCTATGCTTGTGTGATTAAAGTTTGAGACAGCCTGACGAACCACTTGGTGTCCGTGTCTTCCTTCTCCGACAAAATGGTGACCCCGACGTGATTCTCGTCAACTCCCAATCCCCCGACGTGAATACTGCGACGCGGCACCACGGTCGAAGAAGTCGAGCTGGGTCCTGTAAGCAGGCAGGACGGCGACTTAATCAGGGTGCGCCCCCAAAGATTACAAGGGTAATTTTGGGCCATACGTGCCACAGAAGCCTGGAAGCTGCAACGGCGCGCGCTGAGGATTACACGGTGGATAGGCAAGTGGCATATGATTTATTTGCAAATACTTTAAGAAAATGGGATATTAAGGGGTTAGATCTAAAAAAGGAATTACCGGGGTTATTGGCTTATGGGTATGCTAAGGGGTGTTTTCAGAACTTGCACACGGTTCACGAGTTAACTGCATAAAGCAATATCAAGCAAAAGCTGCTCAATTAGAAGATCAAAGGGGATAAGACGGAAAGTCAGTCTTGGAAAGTGATTATGTACCTACCACCCCAACTGGACTATCGGTAACAGCTGAACCCTTTAAAACATCAGGGGCTTTTGAGGCAATTCCTCTACAATCTGCTGTCTAAGAGAGTGATTAAGAATTAGGAGTCTTTGAAACCCCTCCTTTTTGAGCAGCGAAGAAAGAAAACTGATAACAAGCCTTGACAGCACATTTGATTTACCTACTTGGGAAGCTATTGGAGCTCAAATCCTTGACGAACCCTCAGTTCGGGCGAAAGAAACTAAATCCTTAATAACTCTCTGGAAATCAAGTAAAAGGACTTTAACCAAAATAGAGACAGAAAACATAGCTGCTACTTCAGCCTTTGCAGCTTTAGCACCAGTTCTGGATTCGACAGAACCGATTTAAAAAGGGAAAAATCTACTATAAAGAATGTGGTTTTGTTTCTGGGTGCTCTTTCATCTACCCCAGTTACTATGCCAAGTAAGAATGCCGTGTTATCAGAAGAAAGTGATAAATCTGTCAGAACTGACTGGGAAGGGGAGCGAGTAGTGCGCGTAAATCTGCCACCACGGCCTGCGCCCCCCCCCACTACTATACCTTTGGAAGGAAAAATGTGGAAACAAACGTACAACTGACTGCCTTTAATATCTGTTTACCTTTAACTTTTACTGCACCTAAAGCACCACATGACGCAGTTGAAAATGTTAACTGGCATCGACAACTTCAGCCTGTTCTTGAAAAGCTGGAGAAAAGCAGAGCGGGCGATGGCATGCCCTGCTGGGAAAGGGTTTGCAGAACTGCCCACCCACCCACCTGAAAATTACTGAGATAAGATCTACCAACATGAAGAATCACCAACTAAGGCACAGAGCAGTGTTGCCCCCATGGACAAGGAACCTAAGCACGGGGACAAGAACCCTACGGAGATGGACACATCACCCTCACCTCCCGACGAACTCATCAATCCATCACTGTCTCCTGACGCCCGAGACACTCTGCAGAGACTGCTCGTCCCAGCCTGGGCACGTAAGATGCCGTCAGAATGGGATAAAGGGTTACATCAGGGTATTTGGATTCCTACTCAGTTACGGAACTTACTGGGGAAAAGTTTACGTGGGAATGAGCGGGTGGTGCAGAGAGTGAATAGTGGGGAGGTGGGAGGTGGACGGAAAAGGGAGAGGGTGCGGCAGGTCCTGGTGTTCCGCCAGGTCCTAGTGCTCACCCAGGGCTTGGCCCCGGTGACCGTCGGGGTCACGCTGTGGTTCACAGCACGGAGAGGAGAAGGGCGCTGCGGGCAGCAGCCCAGACCCCTGACACCAGGCTGCGCAGCCGAGTGCTTTGGCAGAACTGCCGTAGAAGTGGGAGAACTGCCCCCGCCACCCCCCACCCACCCACCCATACGGACTGGATGTGACAACTTGCATCTTGCAATGTGGTTTGTTTGATGACTTGCTTTGCAGCGTTTGTTTGTATGTGCTATGGGTTCAGAGATGCGTTTGTCCACTGAGAGCAAGGCTGCCTACTTAGCAAAGGGATTTGGGATAGCAATCATTGAAACTGGGCAGCTTATCTTATAAATTTAACCTGGAAAACAAAAAATCCCCGTTTGGGCTGATTACTAACTACTTACTTGGACAAAAAAAAAAAAAAACAAAAACAAAATAAAAAAAAAAATTGCCCAATTGCAACGTTTAATACAGGAGTAACTGACTACGAGGTGTATAAAGCCTTCCGCAAGTTTGTGGAACATGCAAAGATTTTCAAGGATTGGGTTTTATTTTCCATTATGCGTTTGGACATTGAAAGTTTGATTCATGAGTTACCAGTGCAAAGGATTAGAGATTACTGTGTTTTCTGGCAGTGTGAGCTACTACACAAACAGGGGAATCCAGTAAGTGTGCTCTGCTATAGCAGCACTTGAATACCCTGTGAAATCAAACTGGACAACAGCTCAGAATATATGGCACAAACATCGCCTATGTTACAGGGACACCACATTTGCCTTCAGGCAAAACCATGGTAAAATATATGAATCAAACTCTCAGAAAGCTCTTTATGTTTTGACCTAGTTATGTCTCTCACAGAACAGTTTGGTACCTCCAATGGTGAACCATGAAGTAGGTTTAAAAGAAGGTTTGAAGAAAAAAAAAAAAGAGAGGAAAAAAGAGAAAGAAAAGTCGATGTCAGGTGTTATTAAGAACGAAGTTCCAGGTACTAACTTGGGAAGGAGATCTGCCTGTGTCATTACAGATACGGGAGCCAAGCGGATAAAGCCGTGGATCCAGAAGAACTCAAGCTTGCATGAACCAGGACGAGATCCTGATCCCAGTGACTGAAGTCAAGTGTTCCAACTGCAGCCACAGTGGACGATGAACTTTGCTGTGGGATATTTTGAATGATCTGACAGTCTTTGAAAAATGCCTGTGTTTGTGCTAAATGAAAATTAGGGAAATAGTGATTTCTGCACAGCCTAAGGTCACAGACTGCAATCGGTGCCTGCAGGAAAAGGCGAGTTCTGCTGTTATCTGCACTCCTGACACTCCTGATTGGCAAAGCAAACAAATGCAACAGCAAAGGTATCAAGGCACTTACAGTTGGTGTCATGACTGGGGAATTTCAGGATGGATATTGTCGATGGTCAAATTTGGATTACTGGATTTGGTAATTATGGTACTTGTCTTACATTTACTGCCCTGTTCATTGAGCTTTCTGCAAAGGGCCCTTGCAGAGACCTCAAAAAGCAGTTCTTGTAACACAGTTACTAAAAGGGAAAAAATTGGCAAGGAGGTCAAGGGGCCTGCCGGCGGCCTGGCTCTCCTCACAGAAGACAATATCCTTGAATTCCCATAAGACAGGAAAATTACTCATGCTGAGAGGTATTTGGTAATTACATTCTCAAACATAGTGACCTTGAAGGCAGAGGTACACACTGCCTCAACCCAAGAAGGAGTTGTAGGAAAGTATTTGGAAGTCAGTGAACATGTCGTTAACCAGCCATAATAAGATGGCCAAAACACAGCAGGTGTGCAGATAACTTGTAGACATCAAAGGTAAACTAACAATGATTAACTATAAGATATGCTTCTCAAAACTCGTTATGAGTACTAATTAATCACTTTGGTGTGAGCAGTATGTGTAGCCAATTAGCAGTTTTTAGCTTGCCACGTTTTATAGTATGGCTTTCTGTTTATGGGATGGTTTTTTAGATTTAGTTAAACAAGGGCTTCTGTGTTCGTCAGTTATTTTTCCCTGAGTATTGTTTTTGCTGTGTATGTCACAGTGTTTCCCTGGCAGGAGGGATAATGCTCTTCACAAAAATCTGGCTGGTCCATAAAAAAGAAGGGGGAATTGTAGTAATGCAGTTTGAGAGGAATGGTGGTTTTGGCCCATTTATTTCTCACCCCCATGTATCAGACCTGGGGAAGCCAACAGAGACAGATCAACAGGAGAGCAGATGTCTGAGAACAGGAGCTTGTCAGAAACTCCATAAGGTAACAAACTGCAAGAACATTAGCCATTACCTTAAAGGGCAACAAAGTGACTGTGCAGCCTCAACCAATTCTTAGCAATAGTGAGACACATGAACAGAGCATCTAACCAACAGCAATGTAATGTAACTCGTATACTGATATGGAAACTTATAGAAGCTCTGTGTGTGTTTCAATGAAGGAGCTCACTTGACCATATTGATCGGAGTTGAGTCCGCAAAACTTTGACCCTGGCAAATCAGCACTGGCCCCTGGGGTAGCAGCTGCTGCTGCCTTAAAGAAACTAACAAACTCAGGCGGTTGGCTGAGTAAACAAACCAATGCTACATCTCTTTCTCTCAGAGGCCTGCTTACTGATGTAGACAGTGTGAGACACGCTGCTTTGCAGAACAGAGCTGCTATTGATTTTTTGCTGCTCGCACACGGCCACGGTTGTGAAGCTTTTGAGGGCATGAATGACCATTCCCAGTCCATCCACAAAGAGATTCATACTGTTACTTATTGCTATTGTAGTAAGGCTTTGTTGCTTAAGCTGTATATTATCGTTGGCTTTTAATCATTATAATTGTAGTTATAATAATACACATAGCATATAGATGTATTATAAGAGGAATTGAAAAGGCAACTAACCAGGTGGTGATTGTACAAAAAGAAAAAGGGGGAATTGTGGCAGAATGGCTTGAGAAGCAAGGCCATGAGCCTGTGGAGCAGCTGTTCAAGCAGTCCCCTGTGTAGCTCAGTAAGGCCAGGCCCAACGCCGTCCTGGTGAGAACAGAAGGGTCAACGATTGGTCAGCATATTCTTGTGTATCATGCAGCAAGGCCACAAGATGTGGGAGCAGGAGCTGTGAGACGGATTCAGTGCTCCTGGGACTGAGAAAGAGACTTGATTCCCAGGCTGCAAGATGGGTGGAGTATGTAAATGTAACCTTTAGTTAAGAGCCAATTAGAATACGTCGAGTATAACCCGTGGTAGGAATAGTATAAAAGGAAGTGCTTGCTCCCAGACTGGGGTGCAGGCTTATGAATGCCTGTGGGGGGGCAGCTGTGCTGCACTAGGACACACTCTGAGCCTGGACCCAGCCACCATCCCCAGCCAGGAGCCGCAGGTCATCAGTGGGCACCTGAGAGGAGGATGGCTGAGCTGGAGGGACCCTTGGCCACCTTCCCTACAGGTCACGCGGGCACAGTGCAAGGGATGCCTGTGCCACACACAGGTGGCAGAGGAGGTGGGGAGCTCCTGTGTTTCTTCACCTGCCAAAACAAGGAGCTAATTCACACCCCAGCTCCCAGCAAGTGCTGCCAGCAGCCAGCCCCAGCCTCAGCCCCAGCCCCAGCCCCAGCCCCAGCCCCAGCCC
The DNA here is from genome assembly GCF_964237585.1 of Gallinula chloropus. Classification (NCBI taxonomy): domain Eukaryota; kingdom Metazoa; phylum Chordata; class Aves; order Gruiformes; family Rallidae; genus Gallinula; species Gallinula chloropus. The sequence continues at coordinate 1,286,650 of NC_140106.1, forward strand.
TACCACACACTTTCCGATGAAGTCGGACGGCCGCTCAGACCCCACAGCCTGCAGGACTGGGGGTGTGGAGTAGCTGTTGGTATTCGGGATGCTCTTACAGGTCAAGGAGGCCTTGGGTTCAGGGCACTCCCTGCTCTTGGAGAGGGTGTTCGGGGAATGGACAGGGATTTTTGACAGGGGCCACTGTGTTGCAGGGCATTAAACAGCCCACCTTAACCTTGACATGGTTAACTGAGAAACCTGTGTGGGTGGATCAGTGGCCCCTGCCTCTGGAAAAATTGCAGACCCTGCAAAACGTAGTGAATGAGCAGTGAATCACGAACCAGTTTTCCATGGGACCAACCCCCAGAGACTGCAAGTGTTGCAGCTTTGGCAATGGGGTGTTACACATGTTAATGTATTTGGGTGCTTAAAATATGTGCAAGTAACTGTGGATACGGACTCTCATGCACCAGTAGCTACGGCCCACGCAGGGGAAACTGGAAAGGATGTTAATCGACACTTGCAAAAGGAATTTTCCATTTTGGGGGCACCAGGACAAGTGAAAGCAGACAATATTTCACAGAAAGACAAGTGGATTTTTGCTTTATGGGGAGTTTCTCACATTACTGGCTTTGGGGAGCAGCTGAGAGAGCTGATCCACGATCCCCCAGTGTTGCATAAGGTTCTCCCGCTGCAGCAGAGCCTCCCTTCTTTCCTTCTCTTCTTTTTCCACAATGTCCTGGTGCTGCACAGAGTTGTACTGCATGGGCTGGACCTTTGGAAAGACAGACCCGAGTTCCAGCAAACTTGAAGCCTTAGTGATGCCCGAGAGACACCAAGCCACAGGCTGCTCCCAGCCCTAAGGAGAATGACAGACTTGGGGCTGGAGCAGGGAGAAGATCCTGGTGGGAGTCCCAACAGCCATGGGATGGGACAGCCTGGTGCTTGCAAGGGCCTCCCAGCACAAGCTGTCAGCTCTCCCGACATCAGGAAGGGGAGTCAAACCTCGGAGCTCCCTTCCCTGGGAGACACCCATGGCCAGTCCAGCCCTGTTCCACCTTACTGCCTTTGATGGCCTCATGACCACCTCTGCCAAGAGCAAGGTACCTTCCTGTTCCCTGCGCTGCTGAGCCTCTTGGTGAGGAGGATGGTGGGAGCTGTGGGCTTGGGATGGATCTGGGATTTGTCCCCAGCTGACACTCCGTGCAGGTGCTCTTTCCTCTCCGTTTTCTTCTTGCTGGTGAGAGCCTCCAGCTTTTCTTTTCTCAGTCGAATTTCCTCCAGCTGCTGCCTGCCGGAGAGCAGGAGTCTCAGTCACCATGTCAAGAGGAGCCGTAAGAACCAAAGGCGATTACGAGTCTGGACTGAACAGACCCGAAGAGAAGGGTGCAGGGAGATGGGCCAGGAGGACTTGGAAAAGAGACTTGCACGGTGTGAGAAACCCCCTTGAATTTGGCCATGGCCACCAGAAGGGTCGAGGATGCCTGTGCCACAGCACAGGCCCAGAAGTCAATGGAATAGGGTGTCTGCCTCTCCAGAGGACGCACTCCTGCAGACTCCTTCCCTTCCAGCACTCACCAGCTTAGGTGCATCTGTTGAGCACCAGAACTGCATCCAAGGAGGGCTCAGAAGCCAGGGGTCTCTGTGCCAGCCCTGTGAGGAGTGGGTTCTCCACTGGGGCAGCGTACCTGGCACACTCCTCCCTTGCTGTGGATGCGGCCGTTTCCCGGAAGAGGGAGATGCTCTGCTTGAAGAACGGCTCGTACTTCTCTGTCCCACACGCCGGGTAAACGCACCGGAAACCGCCCAGGTGGGACTTCTCGTACTGCTCTGCCTCCTCCAGCCAGGCAGCCTGGTTGCTCTCCAACTCCTGACGCCTGCAAACCGGGAGAAAGCAGAGGCAGGGAGGTGGGAGAGGAGGCTCCAGGAGCTGCCTGGGTGAGGGACAAGGGCCTGGCAAGCTTCTTTCCCTGTCTGATACCTCCTTTCACATGCGTGCAGGGAACTAACGCGATCTGCACTCCACCTACCCCCAGAGAGGGCTGGGGAAGGACTTCCAGCTCTCTCCCCTGCTGCCCAGGCTCTCAGCTAACCGAATGACAAGAGAATTCCTTTCCCACCACCCACGCAGCCTCAGAGCCATGGCCCTGGGCATGGGGCTGTGACAAGCCCAGGGCTCGGAGAAGTGCTCCCCTGGGCTATTCCTGGCCTCTGCAGTGTCGCTCCAGGCTGGGCACAAAGGCCTGAGGGATGCTGCCCAAGGGCATGGGGACACAGGGACAGCTCTAGGGACAAAGGTTTCTCACTGGTCCCAGCCCCATCAGTTCACTGGAAAATACCCATGGCAGCAGCCATGAGCTCAGCCCCACTGTCACCCAGAGGGGCAGTGGGTTCTGCTGCCAGGACTGGCTGCTGCCCTCAACTGCCACATACCTAATTCCCGGGATCGGCATGGAGCAGCCCTGAGCCCCTGAGGTCGCAGGGCCACCAGCAGAAGGATAGAGAGGCAGGTGGGGGCTGTGGCCCTTCCTGCCTGAATAATGCTTCTGCTGCTGCTTCGTCTTCTGTTGCTGCTGCTGCTGCACAGCACTACATACCATGGCAGGGTGACATCACCACCCTGTCCTGCACCATCCCAATGACTAATGGCCCCTCCTGAAGCAGCTCAACCTTGACATCATCTGCATGGAGAAGAAAAAGAATCCCTGCCACTGAAGGCCAAATTTGGGTGCAAGATTGCGGCTCTAGGGTGTCCCCAATGTCTGGAGGCAACACCTTGCTTCTCCCAGCCTTTTCCAAGGAGTGGGAAATGGCAGCTGAGCAATGAAGTTGAGGCTGGCTGCTGCCTTCTTCTCCCAGGGATAATCTCTGTGGGGCACTCGAGCCCCCCCAGCCAGAACTAGTCCTGGCCAGCTGGAAGATGGGTCTGTGCACCACAAACATCTCCTCTATGCCGGAGGGCAAAGCTTTGCAAAAGACACTTCTCTGGTTTGTCTTTCTTCAGCACCATCACACCTCCCTTGGCTAGAGGAGATCCTGGGGTTTTTAACACAGGGATCGTCCCCTGGGCTGACTCCCAGGAATTCTCCTTGGCATGACCCCAGGGTCATGACCAATACACAGACATGACATATGAGAATTGGCTTTTACCTCAGCTTATTACAATTAAATAATTGCTTTTTCAAGTAAAAAAGAGGAGCTGGGATCGGTTGTCCGTCTGTCCCGCTGCGAGGTGCAGCTGGCAGTGTGGGACCAGGCTCCTGAAGCTGCAGCCAGGTGCCTGTGGAGACAGGAGGCTGCCGAGGCCCAGCCATGGCTGCGGTGTTGGGTGCTGCAGGGTGCTGTTCAGCCCTGGCTGTGCTGTGGAACGCAGGCACTTGGCTGCACGTGGAGTTGTGTCCCCTGTTTGGAGGGCCACAGGTCCTTCTTGCCTGTCAAACCACCCCAGAGGGATGCAGGCTCTCACCCAGGGCCCTTCTGCAGGCCTCTCCCAAGGGCTGCTCTCTGCCCTCGTCACCCAGAAAGGCCCAGCCTTGGACCTGCTCCCATGGATGCACGGCTGGTGATTGCCCAGCTCTCTGGTCTGCCCAGGTCTCTCTTTGAGGTATAAAAACCTCATTTTGGGGGTCCAAGGGCTCATGGAAAAGTTCCAAGCAGCACTTTTAAGGTGACAGGACTCCCCTCCTTAGGAGCCAGACCATCCCTTTGAAGGCCTCATGCCTGCCCACCCACCACCTCCACGTGAGAGTACAGAGCCTCCTTCTCTGGCTCCAACATGTCACTTTTAGGAACCATAGCCCAGTTTAGAAGATTCAGCACAGAGTTTTGTGTGCCCAAAGCCTGGTTTTAGGGTGCAAACTCCTCACGCAGGGAAAAAGGCCTCATTTGTTTCATGCTCAAAGCCTTGTTTTCAGACTCCAAAGAGCCTTGTTTAGGCTGCAAAGCAACTCTTCAGGGCTCAAAACATGGTTTCGGCGTGGAAAGCCATGTTTTCATTCCTATGGCTCCACCTTCAGCACCTAAAGTCCTGTTCTAAAGGCCAAACCCCTGCTTTCGAGGGTCCAGACTCTCCTGTGTGGGGCCCAAAGCCCTCTTTTCCAGCTCTAAGCCTCCTTGTAGATCCCCAGGACCTCTAATATGGATCAAAGCTTCATTTGGGCAAGGAGGGGCAAGAGGCTGCTGAGGGGACTGGAAAAGAAATGTTGTGAGGGGTGTCTGAGTGTTAGAAATGCCAGTTGTCCTTAAGAAAGGACTTGAGGTACACACGTTAGTGAAACAGTAATTTATTATACATTCTTGCAAGAGCTGGTACCTAACAAAGTAGGCACACCTTTGGTCAGAGTTTGTAGCACTTTTATACCATATCCTCATTCAAAAATCATTAGGTTACCTCATACCCCTGTACATATTCATAACCTGTCCCGCTTCATATTAAAATGAGTTCCAAGAAGTGATTTCCATCAACTCCTCCCCACTGCGCCTGCGCACTGCTGTTTGGTGGTGGTCATTGAGGGTCATGGGGATGAAGTCGGATGACTCCTCTTCCTCACCGCAAGTAACCTTCTGTCTTGCGCAGACTCAGTTACCCCTTGACTCCGATCCAGACTAGAAGTTTGGTTTCAGCAGGTTTGGTATACCTGCAAGGACAAGGGGGAGCTTGAACTAGTTACAATGAACTGCTTTGCCTGCATTTGTGACCAGTTAGTGACAAGCAAGGAATTCATCGAACAGATAAGGAGGAGGGGGGTACTGGCACTTGTCAAAGAAGTCATTTGATAGCAACAGAGCACATAGTCCTTGAGTGTGTAATTTACTTAAAATATCGTGTTAGACTCAAACTTATGTCCCAATTGGTGTTTCTTCTTTATCAGCGAGGCAGAGTCCTTCAAGCGAGGCATTGTTTATGGGAGGTCACCACTGTGGCACTTTAAGCTATCCTTTAAGTGTTGGATGGCTTTACATGAGCCAAGACTGTTCATAGTGATCCTGCTTCCTGCTTCTCTCCCTGTCAGAAAAGTGATGCTTGAACCTTGCCACCACAGCCTTTGTTTCCAGTGACTTGAAGTACAGTGAGATCTAAACCAGGGAATGGGGGGAGCTGTGCACCTCTTCAAGGCTGGAAATAGTAATCAGTGGCAATTGGCAGCCTGGAAGAGATGCAGAGCTTGTAACAGTGCCTGCGTGGCTGAAACCGTGCTGCCAGGCAGCACCCCCACTAACATGGCTGCCAGGCAGCACCCCCACTGACATGGCTGCCAGGCAGCACCCCCACTGACATGGCTGCCAGGCAGCACCCCCACTGACATGGCTGCCAGACAGCACCCCCACTGACATGGCTGCCAGGCAGCACCCCCACTGACATGGCTGCCAGAGCCCCTGTCTCGGGCTTTGCTGCTGCTCCTCGGGCTCTCACAGCTCCCCTCCCACCAGCACAAGGTGTCTCCTTTCCCGGGCGGCTCTTCCATTCCCCACAGGAGGGGGGCGTTTCTCCCCGGCAGCCTCTCCTCACCACCAGCACCCCCTCTCCCTGCAGCCCCGCTCCCCCGCCCAGCCGGGGCTTTTGGTATCTGCCACAGCCTGGGCAGCAAGTCCCTGCCGGAGCCATCTGGCCTCGTGTGGAGTTGGCAGCCCCAGAGCTTCAGGCCCTCAGTCCCCGGTAAGTCCACCCCTCTTTTCCACCCCCTTTTCTTTGTGCTGGTCAATTCTGGTGCAGATTGGGCAGTGTGCCACCTGTCTGGAGGGTCTGAGCAAAGCATTTCCCTGCTCCCAGCCGATGGTGAGTTTGTTTCCCCAGTGCAGCTCTGAGCTGAGCTCTGACAGAGCAGCAGGCGCTTTCCTTACAGCCTGGTCACCCTGGAGTAAGATTGGAATCCTTTGTTAGAGTAAGGGTGGCATGGGTGGGAGTGGGACAGGGATGCCCTCTGTTTTGGAGAGGAAGCATCGGAAATGCCTTTGTCACTTGCACTTTACTTTGTGCTGCTTTGGGATGCGATGAGACAACATTGATTAGTGCTCGTTGCAGTAGCAATTGTCTCCTGCCCAGCAGGACAGACACAGCCTCTCTTAGCAGTCCTGCCTTATACCAGCTGATCAGCTGGCAGCCAAATGTGATTGGAACTTCATGTTTTGTCCCACCACTGAACACCGTCCGTCTCCCCTGTGATTCTGTGAGGGCTCAGGCTTTATTCCTGGGATGGTGCCCATGTGTGCCCGGCAGCCCTGTTTCAGAGGGAAGGAGAAGATGCAGGCAAGGGCAGCTCTGTACCCTTTTCTTTTGGTAGGGTAATATTTTTCATGAACGTAATTAATTAAAGTGAATAAGGGATTTCTAATTAATAAATAACTGTATAATTTATAATGAATATATTTGTAATTAAACAGTCCATTTTTAAATGAAAAGAGAAAGTAGCCACTCTTGGTTAGTTACATAGAAAGTTCCCATTACCTATGGATACCTGGGAGCTGCTGCCCCATACCTTTCAATTCACTTCCACTTTTAGCTGCCAACAACAGAAACCATTGTTCCATGCTATTTCTCAGTTTCTCTTAACAGAGTCAAAGGCATAAGACATGTAAAGGTGATGTTACTGAGAAAAGGCTGGGCTTTTGTTTGCAAGTAGCACTGCAGAGAAACGGTGTCGATGCTGGTTCCTCTTCTTATTGCCTGATTTTAGAAAAAGTAATCTCAGATTGTCAGCCTTGATTTTTTGCAGCTTGTGTGTTTCTCATTCATTCAGTTTTACCTTCAGCATTTAATAATGTACCTCCAAGGCTCATCTCTCAGTAGGTTGTAAAGGAGAAAAGACATTACAGAAACATCACCTGACTATCTTGTTGCATGCTGTATAACCAAATATTATAGGGTCCCCATTGATTTTTAGTCTTTATCTGTTCTTGCTTGTATTGTTTTGGTTGCTGGCTGATGTTATTTTAGTTTTGTGTTTGTGTTGGGGAAAAAAAGTCCCTTGAGAGTGGGATGTTTGTGCTGTGACCTTCTGCCTCAGGGATTCGTAGCGCCGTTAAAGGATGCTGTTAGCACAGCACATGTGTCACTGCAGCTCTGGGAACTTGATTCAGATGCAGCTTCTGCGGTGTGAAAAGCAGTTTCATTGCATGGTGGGTTTGACTTTTGGAGTTGCAGCAGGTACTTTGCATCTGCTAACTGACAGTCCTTTAACTTTGATGCAGTTTTGCTTTACCCACTGTTGCCTGTTTTTTCACTGGTCCTGCACAGGATACAGTCTGAATAGAGAAATGCTGCTCCAGGAGTGGGGACTCATTTGAACCCACTCCCACATTTTGAGGGTATGAACATACTGTTGCTATTAAACATGGCGGGGGGGGGAAAGTTTGTTAGCAAGGAGGGATGCAAGGGAGCTGGGGCTTTGCTGTGCTGTTCTCTGAGATCTGCAGGCGCCCTTAGTTTCTAATGAACGGTGCTTCCACTTCCATGGCCTTCCCCCTCTGTGCAAAAACCAGCTGTTACATTCTTCTGCTAAAAGCATAAATTGTGTGTAATTTCATTGGGGATGTGTGTGTGTGGTGTGGGTGTGTTTGGGGGTTTCTTTAATTTTAAGAAATGTGATTCCTGTCATGTTCTTCTGTCTTGAAGTGCACACAGAATGTGACCTCACTGAAGTGAACAGGGAAAACGTTTGGAGCTGATAACTTGTGATGTCAGGGAAAGAAAAAATGCAGGAAAGGGTCTTCTTGAAGTTTCTGCAGAAAGCTTTCTTTGGGCAGGTGAAAGCTCAGCTGGTTCCAGCATTTGTCTCTTGGCAGCCTTGCAGGTTCTTTAACCAGGATTTGTTATTAAGATTACTAAACAACTCCTGGGGTTGTGCAGCTAGAGATTTAGATGGTCTTCCTGCTGTTCCCTGTGTTACCAGTGTCTCAGAGACAAGGAAGGGCTTTGCTACTTTCTGGCTAAGGAGGATTTTCAAGGTCACCTCCTACTTGGGTTAATGCAACCTGGGAGCAAAAATAGGTCTGCCCATTTGTGGAAAAGTTCTCCTTAGTTCCTCCCCATTTTCTACCACTGATGGTTAGTTAGTAAAGGTCTGTTCTGAAACCCCAGTAGTGCTGCAGTAGCTTTGAAAGTGTCTGTCTTGGAATGGGCGAGGGGCAGGGACACTTGTTACAATCCTGTAAATTGAGCACATTTTCCCTTCATCCTTTTGTCAGCAAATGAAGGAGGTTGAAGTTCAGCTGCAGGGTAGTAATTTAGGGTTGTGGGCAAGATCCCAAAAGGACTACAAAAGTAATTAAAGTTGTTTTATTCTTTCAAGTTGGCACTAGGCTAAGGGGAAATTTGATGAAGGGAATTTGAAGCCTTGAACAATAGAGCTGCAGCCTACCAAATAGGAAGTTAGGAAGAAAGGGGGGAATAAAAGGAGATCTAGACTAGACTGACATGGCAGCCAGTGCCCAGAACTGACAGTGAGATCATGATTTTAGGTTTCTTTCTTGCTAATTGACAGCATTTGATTTGACCTCAGGTTCCTTATGTTTCAAAGCCTGCCTTGCAGGGTGCATTTGAGGGTTTGCATTTTGTTTGGTGCTTTTGGTCTGCTTACCCATCTTTGTGGAATGCTTAGATAGTGTTTAAAACAAGTACTGTAGTTGTCACTCAAAATACTTAACTAACACCCAACCCCACAGAAGTACAGCTCTTCTTTACAAAACATCTTCAAGCAAAGCTGTAAAACAGTTGCCTGTGCAGCTAAAATAGATCAGAACGTTTAGAATCAAGGGTCATTTGGAAGCAGTTGTGTTGCAGTAGAGAACTGCTCATCAAAACCTTCCTGTCTTTGGTGTCATCTCCTCAGAGACAGTCAGGTGACCCCAGTTCCCTTGTGAGTGGTGAATGAAATCTTATTTGTTGAAGAGAAGAAAGACTAAAATGAGTGTCATCAACACTTTATTAGAATGAATTGCCATGCTAATCATCTTTCTGTTTACCCTGCTTATGGGGTACTTAAATGCTTGGTTTAAACTTCATGTTTTGATCCTGAATTAGTTTTTACTGCTACCTGTTGAACTCAGAGAAAAGTCAGATGAGGTGGATGGTGTGTGTGGGTATGGGTGTTGTGTGCAATAGCATCTCTGTAGAAGAGCAAAGAGGGGTGTAGACATCTGAGTGGCTGGAAATAAAGACAAGCACTGTTTGAAATCACATCGTGCCAGCCCGGTGAGGTTTCCATCAGGAACTGAAATGATGGTTTGTGGAATTGATCAGGTCAAGGGTTCTGGCAAGTGCATATGGCACTTGAATTTGTAGGAAATACACTTACATCCATGCCAAAGTATTTCTTACAAAGACAATAATAGTGTATTATCCCACGTGTTCATTCTTGACCTTGGTATCGATGCCATGCAGAGGTGTTTTGCTGTCTGACACCACGGGCACATTTCCTCCTCTTTTTTATTTTCTTTTTTTGCTGTTTCTGATGGTGTCAGGTAGAAGTGGCCCTAAAGATGAAGGTAGAAGCATTTAGGTAGCAAAATGTCCCTTTGGCTGCTGTGCTGAGAAGCCTTGCTTCTGTTCTGGCAGCTTCTGCTCATTGGAGAGTATTCGATCCCTCTTCTGAAAGAAAGTGGTAAATAGTCACAGCTTGTGTGGGGTTTCCTTCTCCTGCCCCCCGTGCTTTCCCATCAGCACAGGCACAAGGACTGTGCAGCGTCCTTGCCTGCAGAGTTAGTGTTAGACACTTGTGCAGCACTGCTTGCAGTAAGTCCTGCTGTAGCTCAAGGCACAGTACTCCTGTCACTGAACTTCCAGCCTCCCTGTGACCTTTCAGAGAGAGAGCTGTGACAGTGTGTGCAAGGAGGAGAGTGCAGACATGCCCTTTAACTGGGACAGTGTGTTTAAGCTCCAGACATTCTGCCTTGGGCTTTAGGATAAACTTAGTTTGGGTTCTTCTGATTCCCTGCGATTGGAAATCCTGACACTCTTGTTTGGAGTTCTCCAACTTCTCCAACGTGAGTCCTTTCCCATGGGGTTTCAGCTCTTCCCCAGCTTCCCCAGCGTGGGTCACTGCTATGGGGTGCAGTCATCAATCACAGAATGTGTATCAGGCCCAGACTACTCCAGCCTGGTTCTCCACTGGGTCACAAGCCCCCCCATCAGCAAACCTGCTCCAGCGTGGATCTCTCTCTCCCTCACTCATCTCTGTGTCTCTGTCTCTCCCCACAGGCTGCAAGTGCTGCCAGGGGTTTGCTCCAACCTGGGTCACAGCAGCTCCTGTCTGTCTTCCCCTGCTCCAGCGTGGGGCCTCTCCAGGGGCTGCAGGTGGGGTCTGGGCCTTGTCCATGGGCTGTGGGGGGACACCCGCTCCACCATGGGTTTCTGCAGTGGCTCAGGAGCATCTTTCTCCCTGGCACCTGGGGCGCCTTCTTCCCACCCCTCACTGCCCTTGGTACCTGCACAGATTCTTACATCTTCTCACTTCTTCTCTGGGGTACAAAGCAGCCACTTGTGGGTTTTTTCCTTCCCACTGTGATTCCCAGAGGCGCTGTGAGCGTGGCTGATGGGCTCAGCCTTGGTCAGCCGGCTGGTGTTTGCTCTGTGGGGCCTGCAGAGAGCTTCTGGCTGCTTCTTGCTGCAGCCCCCTCCTACAGCCCCCCTTCTCCACCTGAACCCAGCCACACAAAACTACAACAGGCAGTACTGAACTTTGCTATAAAATGAACGATGCCTCAGTTCACTTGTCTGATATCCAAACAGCTCCAGTCAGTGAGCTCAGGTACTTTATTCGATCGGGGAAGAACAAACACCAGATGTGTTTAGAATGTATTTCCTTTCCAGTCTTCACATTTCCCTTCTTGCCAAGTGTTGTTTCTGCAGGAGGAATGGAGTGGCTTGAACCGTAGGATCTCTGTGGGAGCTGTGACTGATTCCTTTCTGTCACCTCCCCACCATGAGGAATCCTATAGTACCAGTGCCACATCTGCCCCTGGAAAAGGGACACAAGGGCGTCAAGGCGGCGGGAAATGTCATGCACCGAGGGAGACGACTTCGTCCCCTCGCCGTACCAGATGGCCCAGAGCCCCCTCTAAGAAGGGGAAGCGTTTGCCTGATGCTGGAAGGTGCCTGTACGTAGTGTGAGTGCAGGTTCAGGGCATTTCTCAAAGACAGACAGCTTGTAGCTACCAAAATAGAGAGCTGCCACCTATGTCTGTATCTGCTGCAGCACTTGTGGGGGAAAAAGGGGCTTGAAAAACTGCACCAGAGGAACTCTAGCTTAAAGCCTCCCTTTCTATGATTTTAGTCAGCCTGCCCACACCTCTGGCCCTAGCTGGTGCCAGGACGTCAGAGGGGTGTCTGAAACACTTGGAGTGTATGAAAAGGTCACCTGGCACGCTGTTGCTCCAGCCAGTTTTGGCTCCTGTAAAGGTTTTTCTGCTCAAGATATTTCTCTGCCCTTGTGCATGTTAGAAAACATGTTCCAAGTTCAGCAGGTCGAGGTCTGTTTGAAAAGACAACCTCAAGTGCCTGGAGTGGTTACATGGTCATTGTGTTCAGCTTCTCTCAGAGCTGGAAGGTGAATGAATGCACTTTCTGTGTCTCTCCTGCCTCAGAATGCCGGAGGATTCCCCCAGTCCCTGCTCTGCAGCAACGCACGTGTTACCATGGTCTTCCTAGGGAAAGGCATCTGTTTATCCCGCAGTGCTGCTGGTGACAGAGGTGAAATCGCAGTCTGTCAGCAGCACTGTGGAGGAGAGAACCTGTGTGTCTACCAAGGCAACCTGGTGTGGGGAGGAGGTGGACTTTTGCCACCCGATTAATAGAGCCGAGAGCCAAAGTACCTGACCTCAGAGGGCTGGCTGCTTTGGTGGGGATGGGATGTGATGATGGCAGGAGGCTGAAAGCACAGCATAACCTGTTTCTGTGAACCCTTTCCTCTCTGTGGTTGCAGAAAGCTCCCAGTTCATCTCCAAGAGGCACCGTGGTTTCCCATTCAGCATCACCTTCCTCCTCAATGGGATTTGGGTGGACCGGTTGAGCACGTGCTGCGAGTACAGACATCGGAAGCGCTGCAGAGTGGGAGGCAGAAGTGGATCCTTCACGTTCCTTAAGGTGGAGGGAGCATCTCCTTGCTACAGGTACGGAGACAAATGCATGTTGCTTGCTCCCCAGGGCTTTGTGTCCTGCTTCTTAGCGAGTTTCTCCCTCATTTCCTCTTCTTGAATGTTCCCAGCACCCCAGAGCTCTCTAGAGCCTCATCTGTCCCTTGAAACATGCAGAACTGAGCTGATCATAGAATCATAGGATCATAGAATCATAGAATCATAGACTCATAGAATCATAGAGTCACAGGCAGGGACACCAACCTCCAGGCCTGGATCTGCCCTAGGTCCCCATCCAACCTGGCCTTGAACTCCTCCAGGGATGGGGAATCTACTACCTCTCTGAGCAGCCTGTTCCAGCACCTCACCACTCTTTCTGTAAAACACTTCCCCTAATATCTAATCTAAACCTTCCCTCCTTTAGCTTTAGTCCATTCCCCCTTGTCCTGCCATTATCTGCTCTTTTAAAAAGTTGAATCCCCTCCTGCTTATAAGCTCCCTTCAGGTACTGGAAGGCTGCAATGAGGTCCCCCCGCAGCCAGTGCCTACAGTGTCTTCCCAGGAAATGGAAGGATTTCTAGAGTGACTGAGGGACAATCAAGGCAATCAAGCCTTCCATAATAACAGAGGGAAAGAAAAGGAGCTCAGTGTAGCTTGACATTAGCAACACTGGAGGAACTGCATCGATGTCTGAGGAGCACTTGCAGATTTTAGGGTGCTTCTCCCAGCCAGTGCTTCTCAGTAATGGTGATGTCTTAGTGGCAGTGCCAAGGCAGACAGGGACATGGTGTTACTGCTGGTGACAAGCTGAACAGCTCTTGTGTGCTGGCTTCCCTACCATTGCTCCACATTGTTTTGCCTGTTTTTCCTTGATGTGGTAATTTGTGCCCCATTGTCAATCAACATGGTCAAAGCCTGTTCAGTTGGGCCTGACTTGCTTAAGTTCCAGCCCATGTCCTCAGTCAGGATTTAACCCCTTATCTCATTGTCCAGGATCATCTGTATCTTTTAGCAGAGCTATGTACTCAAATTGAACCCTTATTTGAGAACAGTATTCCCCCTTCTTTTATGTGCTATCCTAAATTCCCTACACAGGATCTCTGATGAGGCAGCCCGAGTCCTCTCAGTCAGTAAAGAATACAATAACATTTTTCAGTTTGCAAAAGCAACATTTCTTACCATTTTCCACAATTCCCCCTTCTTTTCTTTATACTCACTGTTGTCTTTTGCATATTTTCAAAGTCCTGTTTCATATGAAGCTTCTAACCTGGCCAGCATTGCTTCACATTCTTTTTCCTGAGATTCTCAATTATCTGTTTCTTGTTCCTCTAGGAGAAGCATATTATAAGGCAGTGTTCCCAGGGGCATCTTCTTAGTTATTGCAGTTTCTGTTAATCTCTTTCTAAGACCCCTAATACAAGGGATTCTACCAACACCCTATGGCCACTAAAATTCCTGTTACCACTATCAGGGAAGTGAAAACTGGTATCACCATTCCCTTCCATTTTCCAAACCAGGATTCCTACCACCCAGGAAGAGAAGTAGCTATTCCTGTATTTTCTGCTAGTTCATCAGCCAAAGTGGTAAGGCCTTGTAAGGCTCTGGTAATCGTTCCTTCAGGAGCAGTAGCATTTGGTATAAATGTGCAACACTGTCCCCCTAACATGACACATACTCCTCCTTTCTCTGCTAACATCATATCTATGTCGGAGAAGGAAGACACGGACACCAAGTGGTTCGTCAGGCTGTCTCAAACTTTAATCACACAAGCATAGCTTAAATATAGTAGTTAATTAGCTCATTGAATATTGCAAAGCCGAGCTCATCATTGGTCCAGCTAATCGATTGCAGTCCTGCCCTTGCTTACATTCTATTACACATTTGCTTACATTCTGTTGCATTTTGTTATGAGAAAGACCTCTTTCTAAGACAACAGGACTGCCTGCAGCTGGTCCCAAGGGCACACTGACTTTGAACCAACCTTTACCCTACTTATGCCATCTCGAGCAGGTCTGTGCAGCTGTGTCCCTTCTCCAACAACCAAGTCTGCACTGAATCCTCCACATATCTAGGACCATCCGATTGTCCCATGTCATTCTGCTATTGGCATCCAGCTGTTCTGCTATTCCTTTAACAGCATCCCTCGTATGATTTATGAATCTCTGTTGATTATAATAGATATAATTGATCCAATCTACATTTTTATTCACTGTGACCCACCGAAAAAAAGGAATGATTCAAAACCTGCAGCAATCTGATTCCTAGCCTTAAATTCCTCAGGAACCCCTCGAGGAACTCCAGTTGAGTCTATATATATTCCTTGAGTCTATATATATTCTGTCATCAAAGGAGGTTCCCAATATGCTGCTTTTGGCCCTGATCTTTTGTTCTCTAGAAACCTTATCCTCTCTGAATGGCAGGTGGCCCTTGCATTACATTGAACCATGGACATGAAATTACTGGTTCCACATACCTCAGGACCAATCGCTTTCCCCTGTATGGCTTATTCCCATTTCATCTATCTGCCCATGGGTGTCTGGATCAGGGTTGTTTGCCTCTGCATCCCAAAGTCTTATTATCCCAACAAAGGGAACATAAGAACAATTTAGGCTCCAAATGGAGGTTCGATTTAATGTATTATTAAATGGTCATTTCCATTCAAAGTCTCCCCAAAGAATCGACTTATTCTGGTTCCAAAGCCAGTCTAAATTTTTACCCATATCCACAGGGAGAGCTGTTATAGGGATCCCTTGAGCAGGGGTATGTGGTAAAGGCAAACAGGTAATCACATGAGAAAAGTTAAGCATATGAGCAAAACCTCGTATCATTTTATAGATCAGACTGTCTGGTTCAGTGTGATTTATAATTGCAGAACCATCGACATGTTGCAAACAATCACACCTATTGAAATGAACAGACAGACAAAACTAAGACCAGAAACTCAAAGCTGCCAGTCTGTGCTTCAGGTTTCAGTATTTCTTCAATTTCCTCCAGGTACGGTTCACATTTCAGACTTATACCCACGAGGTCTGCACCCTGTGTCTTCTCAGCTGTCCCTTTTCTTTTTCTTACTGGAGCAGTCCTGTGATTAAAAGAGAAGAGAACTGCAGGAACATACATATGCTCGACAGTGAATTGGGTAGAAATCTGGTGTCATTCACCTTTTAGGATATCATTTTTCTTCAATGTTCTTACCAGTGCACTACGGGCAATGGCAGAGGAGCGTTTGCATCCTTGGGGAAGTTGAAGGTATATTGTGCTCCCTCCCAAGTGAACACAGATTGATGTTTGTTTTGTCCTCCTCTCGAAGAGGAATCGTCCTATTCAGCTTGCATTTGGCCGACTGGTTCAGCAGAGCCAGCACCAGCGGCTGAGTGGCACCGTGTCACTGTTGTCTTTGATCCCTTCTGTGATCCCCTGCTTAGCAGCAGATGGTAAAGGATATTGATTATTCTGGAAGGAGGTGACTCAACAGCTTCCCCAAGCACTGGACCCTCACACAGCAGGGATCCAAAGCTCCACACTGTTCCATTAGGTAGTTTCCAGACTTTGCTGGGACATCAAATCTTAGTATATTATTTCAGTATGGACCAATGGCAACCTTTATCTTAGATACTGGGTTTTCCCCTGGAGAGCAAACACACACAGTACTAATTAGTCTGTTTTCAGGGACTCCAGTTACTCCTCTTATATTTATTTTTGCCTGGGTAGCAGTCAGTCCTAACCTTTTGGCTGATAACACTTATTTGAGTTCCTATATTAATGGTGAAATGCACAGGTCTGCGCCTGGGGCCAGCGGTGAACAGAACATGTGGGTCAGGGTGCTGGTCAGGCCATTCTAAGGTGGGGATCATGTGAGTGGTTCGGCCTGAAATTCCCCCTGCCTTTTCTAGTTGAAATCCATCAGGTCCTTCCTTAAGTCTGAGTAAGGACTGACTGACAGGCACAGAGGTTTCAGTTATGTGCCTGTTAATTTTGTAACATTTTTCATTTTGCAAAAGCAACATTTCTTAGCACTTTCCACACAGCCACTCTTGGTTAGTTAGATAGAAAGTTCCCATTACCTATGGATACCTGGGAGCTGCTGCCCCATACCTTTCAATTCACTTCCACTTTTAGCTGCCAACAACAGAAACCATTGTTCCATGCTATTTCTCAGTTTCTCTTAACAGAGTCAAAGGCATAAGACATGTAAAGGTGATGTTACTGAGAAAAGGCTGGGCTTTTGTTTGCAAGTAGAACTGCAGAGAAACGCTGTCGATGCTGGTTCCTCTTCTTATTGCCTGATTTTAGAAAAAGTAATCTCAGATTGTCAGCGTTGATTTTTTGCAGCTTGTGTGTTTCTCATTCATTCAGTTTTACCTTCAGCATTTAATAATGTACCTCCAAGCCTCATCTCTCAGTAGGTTGTAAAGTAGAAAAGACATTACAGAAACATCACCTGACTATCTTGTTGCATGCTGTATAACCAAATATTATAGGTTCCCTATTGATTTTTAGTCTTTATCTGTTCTTGCTTGTAGTGTTTTGGTTGCTGGCTGATGTTATGTTTTTGTGTTTGTGTTGGGGAAGAAAAGTCCCTTGAGAGTGGGATGTTTGTGCTGTGACCTTCTGCCTCAGGGATTCGTAGCGCCGTTAAAGGATGCTGTTAGCACAGCACATGTGTCACTGCAGCTCTGGGAACTTGATTCAGATGCAGCTTCTGCAGTGTGAAAAGCAGTTTCATTGCATGGTGGGTTTGACTTTTGGAGTTGCAGCTGGTACTTTGCATCTGCTAACTGACAGTCCTTTAACTTTGATGCAGTTTTGCTGTACCCACTGTTGCCTGTTTTTTCACTGGTCCTGCACAGGATACAGTCTGAATAGAGAAATGCTGCTCCAGGAGTGGGGACTCATTTGAACCCACTCCCACATTTTGAGGGTATGAACATACTGTTGCTGTTAAGCATGGGGGGGGAGGGGGGGGAATTTGTTAGCAAGGAGGGATGCAAGGGAGCTGGGGCTTTGCTGTGCTCTTCTCTGAGATCTGCAGGAGCCCTTAGTTTCTAATGAACGGTGCTTCCACTTCCATGTCCTTCCCTGTGATCTGCTGGGGAGGGCAGGCATCAGGGCTTAGAGGGAAGGAGCAGATCAGTCCTGCTGCTGAAGTTCAGCTGAAGCTGCTGGAGAATAATCCCTCAGCAGGCAGTCAAGGTCACTGCTTCAGAGCCCAGCTTCCCATTCTGCCCGCTGGTTTCCGTGTGCGCCGGCTTTCCTCAGCTCTGGGGGAGGATCCCTGCTGTCCCTTTGCTGACTGTCTTTTCCCTCTACTCCTCTTTCAGAAAATCAACCACTTCCCAGGCATGATGGAGATCTGCCGGAAGGACTTGTTAGCGCGCAACCTGAACCGCATGCTCAAGCTCTTCCCCGAGGAGTACAAGATATTCCCCCGCACTTGGTGCCTGCCAGCTGAGTGAGTGATGGGCATTAAAGCAGCTGAGAGCAGGGATAGGAAATGAGGCAGCGGGAACCTCTCTGTGGTTTGCTGGGGGGGGTCTCTCACACTTGGGATCCCTCCCTGTGACTGAGCAGTGTGTCGGCACATGTCTCTGGCTTCAGGCCGTGTGCCTTGCAGGCAGAGTGCATCTTTGCTGCAAGAGCATCTTATTCAGCTGCTCCTCATAGGGGAGATGCTGCAGGCCCTTAATCATCTTCGTAGCCCTACCAGCCTCAGCAGCTGCCTGCACCAAGAGACACAGCAGTGGCATTTAAGAGAGGTGCTCCTGGCTCTGCCGGCCAACCCAGTGCTGGGGAGAGCCAGCCATGATGCCCAGGAAAGGTCCATGAGATGAGGGGCAGTATGGGGAAGCCTCAGTCTCCCTCCCCTCAGGAGCACTGGGATACTGGGGCGGTGCTTTGGTGGTTTCCTCAATGACTGTGACCATGGTGATTTTCTGGACTGGTTTAGGCACTGGAATTTGCCACCCTGGGCAAGGAGCTTGCCGAGGAGCTGTGTGTCTGATGGCTCTTTCCCTGGCTTTGCAGAGATCGTGGCTGCCTGGGAGGCCGTGTCTGTAACTGGACACATAATTGCCCTGCTGGAACATAATCTGGTCCCTCAGAAGGCGGTCAAGGGCACCGCTTTACAGCCCAGCTTCCCGTTCTGCCCACTGGTTTGCATGAGCACCGACTGCTCTCTTGTCTCTTTCCATTCCAGTGTTCCCTCCATCAACCTGACCAGCTGCAAGTATGAGAGTGGTAAGCCCGAGGTGTCGCAGTGTGTCCTTTTCAGCCAGGGATGAGCGCTGGTGCCCAATGCCCGCGGCACGCTCGCTGTCGCTTCGTGCCTTTATTGCTCACAAGCCCCGTGGAGCCCTGTGCAAAGGAAGGAGCGACACCGCAATGGCAGTGCAAGCCCCCCCGCCCCCCGTCTGCCTGTCTTTGCCATCCAGCTGCTAAAGTGGGTGAGAGGGGTTTAGTGAGGGGCAGTTCGGATGCCAGACTGGAATGATGGGACGGCTCTGGCCTGCACATGGTGCTCTGGGACCCTGAGGCATGTGGACTCAGGGGGCTGAGAGCTCCCGGAATACCTGCAGCCAAGGTCTGGGCTGTGTTTCGCTGCGTAAAGCTTTTCTGTCACCTCTCAAAGGGTTCAGTGGGTACCTTGCATCTCTGCGGGTGGAAGCACAGGCTGGAGCGTTTTGTCCCCCACCATGTCCCCAGTTACACTGGGGGTTTAGCAGTCCCAGGGCCCCTCTGCCTGGCCCCTTTGTCACCTGCTCTCTTTGGTCCAGTGCGGCGGGCAGCACAGTGCTGCGGGCTTAGAGAAGCGGGAGAAACGGCCGTGTCTGTAACTGGACACGTAATTGCCCTGCTGGAAACTAATCTGGTCCCTTAACAGGCAGTCAAGGGCACCACTTTACAGCCCAGCTTCCCATTCTGCCCGCTGGTTTCCGTGTGCTCCGGCTTTCCTCGGCTCTGGGGGAGGATCCCTGCTGTCCCTTTGCCGACTCTCTTTTATTTTTTTTGAATGTGGCCCAGGAGGACATTTTACCCAATGTTCTAATTTATACAGCTGCCACCACTGATTGCAATATTTGTCAGTGTGTTTCTGTCTTCTGTTTCTGCTGACCCTACAATCTCTTTCCATTGGGCCAAAATACACCCCAGGGCGCTCTTTTTCAATATCCCTCCCCCCTGTTTTTGCCCGCTTTGGGCGAGTGCTAAAGGAGTGTTTTCCCTGCAATGGATGTACCTAAACTGAATGTAAATTCAAATAAGTTCAAATAAAATGTCTGTATAAACCTGTATAAACCTGTATAAATGGGCAAAGACTTATTCTTGCACCTGATTGAGAGATTCAAAGTTCTCTAAAGTCCTCCTCCCATATATTACTGATTTTTTACACTCTTCAGATTTCTACAAATCAGTTGCTTCAGCTGACATGAGCTAAAAACCTTCTACCACTGACACCAGTTGTCAACAATCAGTCGGATATTTATTACACCCAGTCACACATATACATAAGAATTCTGAGAAGGGGCTGGGTTATTCAAAGCAGTGCTGAGAAATCATCATCATCAGTCTCCTCGCTCTGGCGCAGGGACGCTGCTATGTGGTGGTGGTCTTTTAGGGTCTTCTGGAGAAAGGCTCATAGTCTTCCTTCCAGTCTGTTCTTCACCTGTGGTGCAGATTGCTGAGTTATAGACACAGGGACACTTTAAACTGTTCCCTCCTTGAATAATCGCACCGTTCGTTTGCTTGTCATGTTTGATCAACTTTGGGTTACATGTTATGAAGATGCCTTTTCCCTGGCAGCCACTGGGAGGCTTGCAGATGAACATTCCGGTTTTCCTCTTGTCTCTGTAGGCCTGGAAATCTCCATAGCTGTGGGAGGAAGCGGGGGCTGTTAAGACCTTCCACCCAAAAGCCAGTTCACACTCCTCCCACACTGAACCCCCTCACCTACAGCATGAGGAACCAGGAGCTCAAGGATGCCTTGAGCCAACTGACGAGACATTGCTCAGCAGCTACACGCTGCCAGCCTTCCTAGGCAAGTGCCTCCCCGTGTGGGGTTGAATATACCCAGTCTGTCTTTCCTTCTTCTTTTGATGTTCCCTTTTCCAGTCTGTGGTAATGGAAAGAAATGGATCATCTCCTCCTACGTCAGGAGCCACCCGTCTTGTTCTTCCCGGTGAATTTGTGTGGGAGAGGAGCCAGGCCTCTCTGAATTGAAGCAAAAGAAATGAGCACGCAGCAACTTCTTTGCCTGGGCCAGGCAGGTCAGGAAAGAATGGGAACTGGGAGCAGCTGGGCTGCAGCAGCTCAAGGCCAGCTACTCTGTCCCTTGGGAAGCAGAAGCAGCCAGAGGACTGCCAGGGTTGGGGATCTTGTGCTGGCCGGGGGGAGCGGGGCATGGCACAGAAGGACTTGCAGACCCCTCCCCATCCTCTGGGGAGGACAACAGGGAACACGGAGTGCCACTGACCTGATTTTCCTTGGTCCATGGATGCCCCAGTCTCTGTGGCTGAATGGCCCTGTCTGCCACCCAGGAGCTTCTGTGCCCTTCAGAGGCTCTCTGGGGAGGGACCAGAGCTCTGCCTTGGGCACTGCCCAGACTGCCCTCTGCTGGGGAGAGAGAAGGGGAAGGTGAAGAGTTTGGTGGGAGGTGGATTGGGCTGGAAAGTGCCCAGGGAAAAAAAAACAAACCCGTCCATGTGTCATGGTTTTAGTGTCATGGTTTTAACCTCAGCTGGCAACTAAGCACCAGGCAGCAGCTCACTAACTGTCCCCTGGTGTGATGGTGGGAGGATTCAAAGGTTAAAAAAGAGAAAGAAACTCATGGGATGAGCGAAAAACAGTTTCATATGCAAAATCAAGTTTTAAAAGGGAAGAGGAAAAAAGCCCAAACAACCCCCAGCAAAGAGGGAGGAAAATGAATCCTATGAAAAACAAGCAATGTGAAAGAAAACAACTGTTCTGCACCATCCAGACCCTGGACATGGCAGGAGCAATCCCTCGTGCATCTGGCACTGCAATAAGGAATGCCTGCTGCTCAGTCCTCCCATGGGAGCGAGAGGTTTTATACCCATTTCAGTGACATCAGGACCATTCCACATCTGTCCCGTGCAGGCGCTCAGGGGGCGAGGGGATGGGAGCGACCGCGGTGGGCAGAGAACGGGGCAGCGTCTAGGGAGAGGGGGTGCTTCCTGCCCGGGGGTGCAGGCAGGGTGCAGGCAGCAGCCCCCTGCCTGGAGAGCCTATGAATTCCTGTGGGGGGGCGGCCGTGCTGCACTAGGACCCTGTCTGGTCTCAGCCGCAGCCGCCATCCCCAGCCAGGAGCTTTGGGTGGTCAGTGAGCACCTGAGGGGAAAAAGGCTGAACCGGGGGGCCCTTGGCCACCTTCCCTACCGATCAGGCTGGCACAGTGCAAGGGACTCCTGTTCCCCACACGGGTGGCAGAGGAGGTGGGGAGCTCCTGGACGGCAGCACATCTGGTGGTGTCGTTTCCTGAGACTGTGCTGGCTGGGGATCCCGGGGGACATCTGCCCTTGTGTGAGGACACACTGTGGTCTTCACCTGAAAGAGCACAGGCATTTGTTGGGGGAACAGGCAGAACCTGACAGCTCTCCTGCTCACCCTCTGGAATCTCCTCGATTGGGTTGCTCAGGGCCAGCAGCAGGGAGCGTGGTACTCATACTCTGCAGCCTTGATTCCCCAGCCAGGGAGCCGCTGGCCTCTCGCCTGCTGCAATTTGCTGCGCTCATGGCAGATGATGTGATGTCCCTGAATGGAGAGGCAGCCTGTGGCAGCAGGATCCAAGCCCGGTGTGGCTGGCAGCTCAGCGTTGGCTCTGGGCTTGAGCACGCACTGCTTTGCTGAAGTCTGGATGTGAGCTCGTGGGAGCAAGGGCAGGCTGAGTGTCAGCGCCTGGTGGGTGCTGTGACCCTTATGCTCATCACACAGAAACTCCACCTGGGAGGAGAGAAAGCAGCAGCAGCTCAGTTCCACAGGCCTTGGCACGAGGCGGGAAGGAAAATTTGTCTCCGGTCACCCACAGGTGCTCCTAAAGCCTGGCCCTGCGCCTTCCCCTGGGTGCAAACCACAGTCAGCACCCTCCACTCAAATGCTCTGAGGGGGCACAGCAGCTGCCCGCCTCATCTGCCTGCAGCACTGGTCTGGAGTAAGACTGAGTCTTAGTCACCAGGTCAAGAGGAGCTGTAAGAACAAAAGGCGATTACAAGTCTGGACTGAACAGACCCGAAGAGAACGGTGCAGGGAGATGGGCCAGGAGGACTTGGAAAAGAGACTCGCACGGTGTGAGAAACCCCCTTGAATTCAGCCATGGCTGCCAGAAGGGTCGAGGATGCCTGTGCCACAGCACAGGCCCAGAAGTCAGTGGAATAGGGCGTCTGCCTCTCCAGAGGACGCACTCCTGCAGACTCCTTCCCTTCCAGCGCTCACCAGCTTACGTGCATCTGTTGAGCAACAGAGCTGCTCCCAAGAAGGGCTCAGAAGCCAGGGGTCTCTGTGCCAGCCCTGTGAGGAGTGGGTTCTCCACAGGGGCAGCGTACCTGGCACACTCCTCCCTTGCTGTGGATGAGGCCGTTTCCCGGAAGAGGGAGATGCTCTGCTTGAAGAACGGCTCGTACTTCTCTGTCCCACACGCCGGGTAAATGCGCCGGAAACTGCCCAGGTGGGACTTCTCGTACTGCTCTGCCTGGGCCAGCCAGGCAGCCTGGTTGCTCTCCAGCTCCTCACGTCTGCAAACCGGGAGAAAGCAGAGGCAGGGAGGTGGGAGAGGAGGCTCCAGGAGCTGCCTGGGTGAGGGACAAGGGCCTGGCAAGCTTCTTTCCCTGTCTGATACGTCCTTTCACATGTGTGCAGGGAACCAACGCGATATGTGCTCCACCTACCCCCAGAGAGGGCTGGGGAAGCACTTCCAGCTCTCTCCCCTGCTGCCCAGGCTCTCACCCTGCCCCTCAGCCTTTTCCCCCAGGTAACCCAATGATAACAGAATTCCTTTAGAAGCCCCTGCTCGAGGCGTTCCTGCCACCCCGCACACTGTCAGGAGCTTTCCTCGCAGGCCAGCGGGGAGCTTGGAGCAGCTGAGGCTGCAGGGGCAGGCCGAGTATGGGCTGAACATGCTCAGCAGCTCCAGCCTGGAGTTCTCTTGGGTGTCCTAATTGAAACAGGAGCTGCAGGGGTTCCCGCCCACCCACCACCCACTGCACCCTGTAGCAGGAAAAGCCCGGGTAGTGGGCTCGATGGGGATGGACCTCAATGCACAGGACCCAGAGCACCCAGCGCCTCAAGTCTCCTCGTGCCCAGAGACAAGTCCTGGCGCTTCCTTGCAGGATGCCAGTGGCTTGGGAGATTTCTCCTCCGAGGCCTTAGAGTGCCACAGCCTCCTCTGGATGCACGGAGAGGAGTGGGGACTCATTTGAACCCACTCCCACATTTTGAGGGTATGAACATACTGTTGCTGTTAAGCATGGGGGTGGGGGGAAGTTTGTTAGCAAGGAGGGATGCAAGGGAGCTGGGGCTTTGCTGTGCTCTTCTCTGAGATCTGCAGGAGCCCTTAGTTTCTAATGAACGGTGCTTCCACTTCCATGTCCTTCCCCCTCTTTGCAAAAACCAGGTGTTACATTCTTCTGCTAAAAGCATAAGTTGTGTGTCATTTCATTGGGGGGCTGTGGGTGTGGTGTGGGTGTGTTTGGGGGTTTCTTTAATTTTAAGAAATGTGATACCTGTCATGTTCTTCTGTCTTGAAGTGCACACAGAATGTGACCTCACTGAAGTGAACAAGGAAAACGTTTGGAGCTGAGAACCTGTGATGTCAGGGAAAGAAAAAATGCAGGAAAGGGTTTTCCTGAAGTTTCTTCAGAAAGCTTTCTTTGGGCAGGTGAAAGCTCAGCTGGTTCCCACCTTTGTCTCTTGGCAGCCTTGCAGGTTCTTTAACCAGGATTTGTTATTAAGATTACTAAACAACTCCTGGGGTTGTGCAGATAGAGATTTAGATGGTCTTCCTGCTGTTCCCTGTGTTACCAGTGTCTGAGAGACAAGGAAGGGCTTTGCTACTTTCTGGCTTGGAGGATTTTCAAGGTCACCTCCTACTTGGGTTAATGCAACCTGGGAGCAAAAATAGGTCTGCCCATTTGTGGAAAAGTTCTCCTTAGTTCCTCCCCATTTTCTACCACTGATGGTTAGTTAGTAAAGGTCTGTTCTGAAACCCCAGTAGTGCTGCAGTAGCTTTGAAAGTCTCTGTCCTGGAATGGGCGAGGGGCAGGGACACTTGTTGCAATCCTGTAAATTGAGCACATTTTCCCTTCCTCCTTTTGTCAGCAAATGAAGGAGGTTGAAGTTCAGCTGCAGGGTATTAAGTCCTGAGAGACATTCTGCTCTTCTACAAGAGCACGGGAACCCGTTACCTCCTTATCTCCAAGGTGGTTCCGCTTCTGTGGGTCAACTGTGCAGCTCCTTTTATGAAAATAAGTCTAAGTTTATATAAAATCGCTTAATTTTATGCCAAGTTCTCTATCTCAATTCCCCCCTTTTCAAATTCCTTGCAAATTATTTTGCAATTTCAAACTCTACTGTGATTTTCAAGTGACTTAACAGAACATTTTCCTCTTAATGCCTGCATTACAGTGAGTGGACATCCACCATGCAATGTTAGTGATTTGACAAGAGACTTTACCTTTGCATGGATCAAAACACAAATTCCAATTTAGGGCTCTGTAGTTTACACCAAAGTTTCCTAATTTCAAGGCACCTGTATAATTTCCAATGATGATTACGGCTTTTCAAACTTGAGACTGGTTCTGTTCTTTAACCCTTTATTCTTGGGACTGTACAATGATGTTGGGATACCTGACATCATTGCAGCTGTTCCCCAGCATAATGTCTCTCTTGTTAGGGAGTAGCACAGATTCCTGACCAGGCAAACACCCAACTCCTTCAGTTTCTTTACCAGACCAACAGACTTTCCCAAACTTTCTTCTGGTGGGTATTGAGCAGTGGGTGGTGAAGAATTTCAGTAGACACCAGTGATTACACTGCCATAAATACCCTATCATTAATCCTGTTCCTTCCTAATAGTAATTAACTAACTCTGACATCCTGCTTGTACTCAATTCTGTTCTACTTTACATTCCCTTCCTTAGGTTTTTATTGCATCCCTGCAATACGGCTTACTCCTATCTCCAAACCTTTCCTCTCCACTTGCTCCTTTCCTCTTTTCTTTCTTCAGAGTCACGAAGCTGAAATCTCAAAAGCAGCACAAAGTCTCACCTGACTATCAGTTTCTTAGTAAGGGTAACATGGACCATAGTTGACGTTAGTTACAGTACTTGTCTTGGGACAGTCAGAAGAGTTGTGCAAAAGGTACAGCACTCAGTTCTGTATAGAATACAGAATATTCTATAGAATATAGAATAGAGTCAGGCAAGAAAAAGTGCACTTTCCCATGAAGCTGATGTACACCAATAGCTTTGCAATGGCTTGTAAACCTCTAGTACTCACCAGTGCATACCTCATAAGCTGTGCCCAAATCGCTTGGACACTAGTGCTGAACCAGTATTTGTTCTTGCAAATAATTCATCTCCCCTACGTGCCTGAGACATTAGAAACTCTCCTGACGCTTCCGCCGCGTGCTGCCAGCAAAGAAGAGGTTGTATTGCCTTGGGTCCTTTAATGGGCAATCATTTCCTCACTTGCAAAACCAGTCCAAACACAAGGCGTAAATCTTTTGTCAGGGTTTGTGGACTTAACTGGGGAAAACCTATCATCTTCTCTGTGGAATGAATTACATGTAAAGCCACTGCAAATCTCCTCGGGGTTTTAGCAGCCTCAGGAATTTGCATTACACATCGCTGCCACAGGCACTTTCTCCTCTCCTCCGAGTGAAGAGCCCACCAGCTCAGTGCTTAACAGAAAGCTCTTGTAGGAGCAGCATCCCCTATTCACTAACACATGACATGGGTCTGCTCAGTCGCCTTCAGAGTTCCTCTGCTCCTTTCTCACAGCAACAGTGGGCCGATTCCCTCCTCAGTGCAGGGCAGTTACACTGGTATGTTAGCAGACAGTTTCACTGTGAGGTCTGTTAGGAAAGTGAGGAAGTGAGTGGGGTTTTAAACACAACAGTTAAAAAAAAAAAGAAGAAAATCTACTTTCAGTAAGTGGAGCTGATGGAATACTATGTTTGGGAGTGAGTTAGGCTGAGAGCAGTGCTGGTCACACACTGGTGTTCTAGCTGTTGCCAAGCAGTCAAGGACTTTTCAGTTGTTGATAGGTCACTGCTAGCGGGAAGGGAGGGGACACAGCCAGGACAGGTGACCCAAGCTGCCCAAAGGGGGTATTCCATACCAATGATGTCATGCTCAGCAAAAAAGGGGGGCAGGTGGGGGGAGGAGCAGGCAGCTCCAGGACACACATTTTTGGGGACCATCCAGTTTCAGTGCAGCTCTGAGCTGTGCGGCTGAGTTGTGCAGTTTGCTGAGACACTGCCTTGTGCACCACCAGTTTCATGTGTTTTGCTCTGAAGTCCTGTCATTATTATTATGTTTATCTTTCTGTTATGCCAGTAAACTATCCTTCTCCCAACCCACAAGGTTTTGGTTTCTTGGGTTTTGCTTCTCCCTCCCTTTCCCCCTCCCTGAATTCCCACCCCCCACACTCCCTCCTAACTAACAAGTGGCTGCGTGTTGCCCAGTTCTCAGCTGGGGCAAAACCACGACAGTCAATGAGAACACATTGTCCTTTTCAAAATCAAGTAAATGTGGTAAATGCTTTATTCCTTATGAGGTGAACAGAAAATGGAAACCAAAACAATAAAACAATAAAACAACAAACAAGTTCAAAGTATCAGGAAGGTGAAATGGGGATTCATAAAGAAATGAGACTTAACTACGGGGGCTCTATTCTTACAATAAAATAACTATCCTAAAGAGTATTTAGTAAACGAAAAGACTGAGGAAAAGAACAGGTGCTGTGGAGTGCCCGTGGGGGCTGGTGTTTGCCCCAGCTGCTGGTCCAGGCCCGGCTTCGATGGCTCCGGGGTCTCCCTAGTCTTGCCGGTGGTGTGGCCTCTTGGGGTCTGAAGCGTCGTCTGAGGACCCACTCGCTCTCCTCTTCGGGGGCCGCCGTGGTGAAGAGGTGGAACTCCTGCCGGGTGATGACTCCCTGCCCTGGGCAGCCATGGAGGAAGCTGCCACCTCCTGTCCCAACTCCTCCAAGGACTCCTCCTCTGCGCTGGTGTTGGAAGACGGAGTCACCACCGGCGAGGGGGCAGGAGTGGGCTGTGAGGAGGTGGTAGGAGTCTCCTGCGGTGAAGGAACAGGACTTCCCTCCGGTGATGATGCAGGAGTCCCCCCAGGGATGAGGGCAGGCACAGGGCTGGTGGCAGGGCTGTACTCCTGATCTTCAGCAGCCTCGTAGAATGGGAAGCCCATGTGCAGGAGCATCTGCTCCCTGCAGCTCTCTGCAGCGACCTCAATGAGTTCATTGACAAAGTTGGCTGTCCGGTCGTGCAGAAAGGGCTGCAGGGTACGGACCATGGACACCTCGTCCAGTCCTTGGCTGCACAGAACGAAGATGACGGTGTTCTTCAGAAGATCTGCGTCCCACCACTCAGCCCCAGATGGCAGATGCTGGTTCAGCCAGGGGAGCAGGGGCTCCAGGGTCTCCTCAGACTGGCGGAAATAGTCTGCCCAGTCCTCAGGTGTAAAGCCAGCCACATCTCTGCTGGGTGCCGGCTCCTCAATCTCCTGCTCTTCTTGGTCATCATGGTCCTCCAGTGGATCTGATGGTGGTGGCAGATCCAACTCCAAGAAATCGTCCTCAGACCGCAGGGAGAAGCGGACGGTGTTGACCTGCTGCCGGCACAGGGCGCACGATGATTTGTGTTTTGCCCACCGCAGGACGCAGCCCAGGCAGAACTTGTGGCCACAGGGTGTCACGTAAGCCATGTCACCTGGAGCACCCTGGCAGATGGGGCAGCTCCACTGTTCCTCCTCTGTTGCCATGTTGACTTGTTGCAGCGGGCTGGGGAGACCTGCACCGCAGAAGGGAGAGGGGCCACAGTCACTGGCTGTCCCGGGAAGGGGAGAGGAGGAAGCAGGTCCCTGGCCCCTGGCTCCAGAAGGACACCCTCCCAGCTCCCCAAGCCCCACAGCCCACCCCATGGCCACCCCATAGCCACGATTCCTCACACGGCTCACCTCCAATGCCAAAAGCACACCACACAGTGTCCAGCTGCCTCAGCCAGGCAGGGCTGGGGAAACACACCGCACGGCTCTTGAACGGGCACCAAAGCTGCCAATGGCAGACACCAAAACACCCAGAGAAGCCTGGCTCGAGCCTCCACACCTCGCAGGCACGCTCAGTGGGAGTCCAGGCACGAGCCAGACTGAGCCAGGCTCTGCCGGTGCCCCAACAGAACCACCCAGCGACGTGACGTCACATCCCACTGCTTGCTGGCATCACAGTGGGCCTCCTGCTCCTGGCGATCTTGCACAGGGTGGCACTGGCCCCTGTGCGGATTGAAAATGTCATTTCCATGCTCCTGGAACTTGGAATATGGCAACACGTTTGATCAGAAGCACAAATAGTCCAGGGCTGACCTAGCTGAGGCCAGACAGATGAGAAGAAGCCATCAGCAATCTTTGCTGCCTAAGAAGCCGCGTTGGGGGGAAACTCAAACAGAAGGCAGACTGTGCACTGGAAAAAGTCTTGGGTTTGGCATTTTTCCCTGCCTGAAGCTGATGCTCATACTGGGTTGGAAGGGACCTTTAAAGGTCCTCCAGTCCACCCGCCCTGCAGGAAGCAGGGACATCTTGCCTAGATCAGGTTGCTCAGAGACCTTGAGTATCTCCTGGGACTGAGCCTTCACTCCCTCCCTGGGCAACCTGATCCAGTGATGTAACACCCTCATTCTAAAGAACATTTTCCTAATTTCCAACTTGTATCTACCTTGTCCTGGTAGTGCCCACCACACTCCCTCCTAAAGAACAATCGTCTGCGTGGGGCTCAGCTCTCAGCTGGGGCAAAACCAAGACAGCACCTCTTAGTGATTTCTGGCCTGCTGCTGGCTTTCATGAGCACCACTGAGAAGCTGTACAAGCCTCTAAGGAGACAGGACCATGCAAGATAGTTAAGCTCTCCTGTACCTATCAGCCAAGACAATTCCTGCTCTGCTAAATGCATGGTAGGAGGCTGGAGGCGTGAAGGAAGGAGATGTTGCATGTTTCCTCTTCAAGCACAGCTCTGAGGGAACACAGTTTAGCGTTCACACTGAGATTGTCTCCTCGGGGTTTGAGCAGCCTCAGGAAGTTGCATTACACATCGCTGCCACAGGCACTTTCTCCTCTCCTCCAAGACCGTGGCTGTGTCCAAGCCTAGAGAAGAGCCCACCTGCTCAGTGCTTAATAGAAAGCTCTTGTAGGAGCAGCACCCCCCATTCACTAACACATGACATGGGTCTGCTCAGTCGCCTTCAGAGTTCCTCTGCTCCTTTCTCACAGCAACAGTGGGCCGATTCCCTCCTCAGTGCAGGGCAGTTACACTGGTATGTTAGCAGACAGTTTCACTGTGAGGTCTGTTAGGAAAGTGAGGAAGTGAGTGGGGTTTTAAACACAACAGTTAAAAAAAAAAAAAGAAAATCTACTTTCAGTAAGTGGAGCTGATGGAATACTATGTTTGGGAGTGAGTTAGGCTGAGAGCAGTGCTGGTCACACACTGATGTTCTAGCTGTTGCCAAGCAGTCAAGGACTTTTCAGTTGTTGATAGGTCACTGCTAGCGGGAAGGGAGGGGACACAGCCAGGACAGGTGACCCAAGCTGCCCAAAGGGGGTATTCCATACCAATGATGTCATGCTCAGCAAAAAAGAGGGGCAGGTGGGGGGAGGAGCAGGCAGCTCCAGGACACACATTTTTGGGGACCATCCAGTTTCAGTGCAGCTCTGAGCTGTGCGGCTGAGTTGTGCAGTTTGCTGAGACACTGCCTTGTGCACCACCAGTTTCATGTGTTTTGCTCTGAAGTCCTGTCATTATTATTATGTTTATCTTTCTGTTATGCCAGTAAACTATCCTTCTCCCAACCCACAAGGTTTTGGTTTCTTGGGTTTTGCTTCTCCCTCCCTTTCCCCCTCCCTGAATTCCCACCCCCCACACTCCCTCCTAACTAACAAGTGGCTGCGTGTTGCCCAGTTCTCAGCTGGGGCAAAACCACGACAGTCAATGAGAACACATTGTCCTTTTCAAAATCAAGTAAATGTGGTAAATGCTTTATTCCTTATGAGGTGAACAGAAAATGGAAACCAAAACAATAAAACAATAAAACAATAAAACAACAAACAAGTTCAAAGTATCAGGAAGGTGAAATGGGGATTCATAAAGAAATGAGACTTAACTACGGGGGCTCTATTCTTACAATAAAATAACTATCCTAAAGAGTATTTAGTAAACGAAAAGACTGAGAAAAAGAACAGGTGCTGTGGAGTGCCCGTGGGGGCTGGTGTTTGCCCCAGCTGCTGGTCCAGGCCCGGCTTCGATGGCTCCGGGGTCTCCCTAGTCTTGCCGGTGGTGTGGCCTCTTGGGGTCTGAAGCGTCGTCTGAGGACCCACTCGCTCTCCTCTTCGGGGGCCGCCGTGGTGAAGAGGTGGAACTCCTGCCGGGTGATGACTCCCTGCCCTGGGCAGCCATGGAGGAAGCTGCCACCTCCTGTCCCAACTCCTCCAAGGACTCCTCCTCTGCGCTGGTGTTGGAAGACGGAGTCACCACCGGCGAGGGGGCAGGAGTGGGCTGTGAGGAGGTGGTAGGAGTCTCCTGCGGTGAAGGAACAGGACTTCCCTCCGGTGATGATGCAGGAGTCCCCCCAGGGATGAGGGCAGGCACAGGGCTGGTGGCAGGGCTGTACTCCTGATCTTCAGCAGCCTCGTAGAATGGGAAGCCCATGTGCAGGAGCATCTGCTCCCTGCAGCTCTCTGCAGCGACCTCAATGAGTTCATTGACAAAGTTGGCTGTCCGGTCGTGCAGAAAGGGCTGCAGGGTACGGACCATGGACACCTCGTCCAGTCCTTGGCCGCACAGAACGAAGATGACGGTGTTCTTCAGAAGACCTGCGTCCCACCACTCAGCCCCAGATGGCAGATGCTGGTTCAGCCAGGGGAGCAGGGGCTCCAGGGTCTCCTCAGACTGGCGGAAATAGTCTGCCCAGTCCTCAGGTGTAAAGCCAGCCACATCTCTGCTGGGTGCCGGCTCCTCAATCTCCTGCTCTTCTTGGTCATCATGGTCCTCCAGTGGATCTGATGGTGGTGGCAGATCCAACTCCAAGAAATCGTCCTCAGACCGCAGGGAGAAGCGGACGGTGTTGACCTGCTGCCGGCACAGGGCGCACGATGATTTGTGTTTTGCCCACCGCAGGACGCAGCCCAGGCAGAACTTGTGGCCACAGGGTGTCACGTAAGCCATGTCACCTGGAGCACCCTGGCAGATGGGGCAGCTCCACTGTTCCTCCTCTGTTGCCATGTTGACTTGTTGCAGCGGGCTGGGGAGACCTGCACCGCAGAAGGGAGAGGGGCCACAGTCACTGGCTGTCCCGGGAAGGGGAGAGGAGGAAGCAGGTCCCTGGCCCCTGGCTCCAGAAGGACACCCTCCCAGCTCCCCAAGCCCCACAGCCCAGCCCATGGCCACCCCATAGCCACGATTCCTCACACGGCTCACCTCCAATGCCAAAAGCACACCACACAGTGTCCAGCTGCCTCAGCCAGGCAGGGCTGGGGAAACACACCGCACGGCTCTTGAACGGGCACCAAAGCTGCCAATGGCAGACACCAAAACACCCAGAGAAGCCTGGCTCGAGCCTCCACACCTCGCAGGCACGCTCAGTGGGAGTCCAGGCACGAGCCAGACTGAGCCAGGCTCTGCCGGTGCCCCAAGAGAACCACCCAGCGACGTGACGTCACATCCCACTGCTTGCTGGCATCACAGTGGGCCTCCTGCTCCTGGCGATCTTGCACAGGGTGGCACTGGCCCCTGTGCGGATTGAAAATGTCATTTCCATGCTCCTGGAACTTGGAATATGGCAACACGTTTGATCAGAAGCACAAATAGTCCAGGGCTGACCTAGCTGAGGCCAGACAGATGAGAAGAAGCCATCAGCAATCTTTGCTGCCTAAGAAGCCGCGTTGGGGGGAAACTCAAACAGAAGGCAGACTGTGCACTGGAAAAAGTCTTGGGTTTGGCATTTTTCCCTGCCTGAAGCTGATGCTCATACTGGGTTGGAAGGGACCTTTAAAGGTCCTCTAGTCCACCCGCCCTGCAGGAAGCAGGGACATCTTGCCTAGATCAGGTTGCTCAGAGACCTTGAGTATCTCCTGGGACTGAGCCTTCACTACCTCCCTGGGCAACCTGATCCAGTGATGTAACACCCTCATTCTAAAGAACATTTTCCTAATTTCCAACTTGTATCTACCTTGTCCTGGTAGTGCCCACCACACTCCCTCCTAAAGAACAATCGTCTGCGTGGGGCTCAGCTCTCAGCTGGGGCAAAACCAAGACAGCACCTCTTAGTGATTTCTGGCCTGCTGCTGGCTTTCATGAGCACCACTGAGAAGCTGTACAAGCCTCTAAGGAGACAGGACCATGCAAGATAGTTAAGCTCTCCTGTACCTATCAGCCAAGACAATTCCTGCTCTGCTAAATGCATGGTAGGAGGCTGGAGGCGTGAAGGAAGGAGATGTTGCATGTTTCCTCTTCAAGCACAGCTCTGAGGGAACACAGTTTAGCGTTCACACTGAGATTGTCTCCTCGGGGTTTGAGCAGCCTCAGGAAGTTGCATTACACATCGCTGCCACAGGCACTTTCTCCTCTCCTCCAAGACCGTGGCTGTGTCCAAGCCTAGAGAAGAGCCCACCTGCTCAGTGCTGAATAGAAAGCTCTTGTAGGAGCAGCACCCCCCATTCACTAACACATGACATGGGTCTGCTCAGTCGCCTTCAGAGTTCCTCTGCTCCTTTCTCACAGCAACAGTGGGCCGATTCCCTCCTCAGTGCAGGGCAGTTACACTGGTATGTTAGCAGACAGTTTCACTGTGAGGTCTGTTAGGAAAGTGAGGAAGTGAGTGGGGTTTAAAAAAAAAAAAAAAGAAAATGTACTTTCAGTAAGTGCTTGACAAAGCAGCTATCTGTGGTGCCAAAAGACAATGGACAGGAAATGGAAGGGAAATTTGTAAAATTATTAGTAGTGATCACAGAGATCTGTCAAACAAGCTGAGGGAAACTGATGTGCAGCACTGGGCCACTCACTATCAACGTGCCTCGAGGCTTAGTGGATATAAAACTGAAACACCAAGTGAAGTCGAGACTTGAAAAATCTAATTTCAGATCTTCACAGAATCCTAGAAGAGTTCTGGTTGGAAGGACTCCAAAGCCTATCTAGTCCCAACCTCCTGTCACAGGCAGGGAGATCCTCCACTAGCCCAGGTTGCCCCAAAGCCCCATCCAACCTGGTCTTGAATACTGCCTGGGAGGAGACATCCATCCACAGCTTCTCTGGGCAGCCTGCGCCAGGGCCTCCCCTCACAGGGAGTTCTTTCTGCCTCATATCTAATAGAAATGCGCCCTCCTTCAGCTTAAGGCCGTTCTCCATTGTCCTCTCTACTACAGTCCCTCATAACCAGTCCCTCTCCAGCTTTCCTGTAGCCCCTTCAGGTACTGGAAGGCTACAATTCCCTTGCTTTCTCACCATGGTGTTGAAATGAAGTATTAAAGGATTCCCATATAAAGGTGGAGGAGGAGTCAAAATGCCTCTCCCTGTCATTCTCTTTCCTACATTCCAAAAATGCAGAAGGAAGAAATTATTAAATGTGTAAATTGAAAGCAAAGCTATGCAGACAATGCTAGCTGGGATTTTGTAAAACACAGGGGAAATAAAACAATTCCTAACCTAGAATCTAAATCGACCCTCACTAGAGTGTCTGGGAACATTTTTAAAGGGCCCTGAAGATAAAGCTTTTAGAACTGAGGATGTGCTGAGAGACTGCAGGTAGCACTAAACCCACTCCCCCTGGCAAGATGCAAGGAGATGTGTGGTCCAGCATTTCCCAGTCTGTAGGAAGAGATCCTTGCAGGCAAGCATCTTGTTTACTGTGTGCCTGGTCTCATCAAGCCTGCATCTGATTATGAGGCATGTGGACAGGTCTTCACAGAAATTGGGGCAGAGAGGAGAGACTGCAGGACACGCTGGCCTGAAGAACAGCACAATGAAGGAATGTATGGAAGCATTCTTACATTAAAGCATTGGGAATATAAAATCCAGAGCAATGTCGTAGCCTCCGCTGAAATGCCTGGTTATCAGAGGGAGGAGGAATTAGCTGTAAGGTGCTGCTGTACAGAGGAAAGTTTAAATTCAGGGACAAGGGGCTATTTCATTTTTGTTGAACACCCTCTGTCTTCATCAGGAGGAAGGAAAATTATTGGCAATGATGGATGAGATCGTTGTAGCACATCCCAGCTGAGAAACAACCGGTGAACATGAAGAACATCCTGCAAAGCCTGTTAGAACTGTTACATGGAGTAAGACTGTGATTAAAGGAAATTGGGCAGCAATGGTGGTGAGGATGTTAGTATGCAAAGGTGCCTTGGAGAGACCCAAAGAGGAATTAAAACAGTCCTGTTTAGGATCATAGACTCACAGAATCATTTTGGCTGGGAAAGATCTTTGAGGTCAAGAATGAAAACTCTGTGGGAGTGGATAAAATGTGAGCATACCTGCTGCCTGTGTGCCACACATCACTTGGGAAACAGGTGGAGATTTTTTCCCAGCTGTTGGGTACAGAGGGGAAGGAAAACTACAGCTGCTCATCCTGATGGCTTGTGGGACATAACACAGGCTCAAGCTGAACTTACCATTGGCCACAGGCTTGAACTCAATTGCTCCTGAAAACAGAGTGTCAAAGGCTTACACAGTTTTAGATTGCAAATTAATTAAAGGATTAGCAGGGCTTTATTTTTCTAGGTGGAAGCTATTAAAAATATGAATTTGCATAGATGATCAGCTGGTTTAATATAGCTAATTATTGCATTAATGCAGTCTTTGCTTAAGTAAAGTACTGCAAATAGAGCGCAGTATACGGAGATGCCTTCAGTGAGCCAAAATTAAATGACATTAACTCAAAGTATGCACAAGACATAACTAAGGAGAACATAAACACCACAGATACCAACCAGCTGGGAAGAGGGGAAGTCTCCCTGGACACTATGCTTCTTGCAATGTGACAATCTCAATAGCTGGGAGCATTCCAGCTATTCCAGCTGGAAAAGCCAGCTCAACGTACCTGGGTGTTGTGTACTTGGCTTTCTTAAAACTTAGTTACTTTGGAGTTTTGAAAAAAAATCCCAAATTACAAGCCTTATCACTCCCTGGAGATATGCTTTTTGAATAGGCTGACTTAAACTCTGACAAAAACGCTGTTTCAAGGTCTTCTCCTTAAACATCCCCCCCACTTCCCTCTTTGCTTGCTCTCACTGAAGCACTTGTTTTTCCAGTGATTGCAATAGAGAAGTTTGAGGCACACAGGGGGGCTGACAAGCTGCCTGTTAGCACATCCAAGTAGAGATCTAAGGAACGATCTTTAGCCTTTTCACTTTTCATTTATACGGGTTGTAAACTGATGTGGTAGGTAAATTAATGTAATTTCTATAAATACTTCTGGAAAACTTTGTGATACATGGGAAAATCCTCTTGAGAGTTACTTCAGTGAAAGGCACTGTATGCCAGTAAGAAAGGTAATTGCTACTGGTAATGTGTTTTACTTTGGGTATTCTATAATTACGTTCTTACATAACCAAACACAAAAAGGCAGTGACAAGTGTACCCAGCCCTCTCTCGCCTTCTCTTCCATCCAAACCATCTACCAGTTCTTGTTGCTAACCTGTGGCACTGCGGTTTCTAAAGGCAATAACATTCCAGACAAGATGCACAAAGGCATTAGAATTTATATTTCAAGAGCAGGGGAGAGGAAACAGTGGGAAAGCCTAAGGGAGTGATAAATACTTCAGGAAACCAGGTAAAAGCCATCAAGTGCTAAAGTCTTTCAGGGAGACCATACCTTTATGTATAGTACAAATCTGTATTTTTCACATCAGTATTACATCTTACTATTGTCAGTAACATGCTGGCACAGGCAGGAGGAGCCAACACTGTGCAGGTTCCCAAAAATATTCCTATTTTGACAAAGATATTTAGACATTCTTTTCTTGAAGGCGACCTCCAGAAGAGCACGAATTCCCACTACAACCAAGCATGTTCTGTGTATGGATCACTCTTCTTTAGTCTTGCAGCTGTCAGCATGAAAGATCCAAACTTGCTGACTCAGCACTGGGACAAAAGGTTTATTTCTCTGGTTTAACAACTGGGCACATGTTTAGGATTGTACCACCTACCAAAAACCGTACTTCAAACTGTCTTTATGATGAAACTGAGTGCGCTGGAATTGAAAAGAAAAGAAGAAAGGAGAAAAAAAGGAAAACACAAAAGAGGCTTCTCATCTTTCCATCTCTTAGAACTCCTGCTATGACAGACACGCAAGTCCCAGCTTACAACAGCAAAAAAACATGGAAAAAAACCCCAAACCTCCTACAAAATTAATGCCTTTGCAGGTTTTCCAGCAAGCCTTTGTTTCTTTATATCCCTCTAGTGTTCTGTGCTAACCAAGGCCAAGGAATGTCTGTCTGGCTGCCTGTCTAGACTACACCTAATCTCATGCTCTGCAAATGTACCCAAGTGAGGTCTGAACTCGTCACATCCCAGAGTCATCACACTCACGTGGCACTCACCCTGCTAATGAGGGTGGCTGCTCCACGTCATCAGAAGAAGCTCTAGATGAAGTGGCACTGTACTGTGTGATTCCTTACAGATGTATCCTAAAATCAGCAGCAAACACATGTAACAATAGTACGCCCTCTCTTCATAGTGCATCCTCAAATGGTTGTAACTTTTTACCTATCTGCTAGGAATCAGCAGAGAATAAAACAGTGGCTTTAATAATTAGCCTGCACATCTAGAAATAAACCTTACTGGGATAGCAAGATAAACTCTGTTCTTGAACTGAGCAGGGCTAAATTCAGAAGTTATTTCTAAGACGATCGCAGGCATTGAGAGAAAAGCCTGCTGTAATTGCTTTGCT
Source organism: Gallinula chloropus (assembly GCF_964237585.1). Lineage (NCBI taxonomy): Eukaryota > Metazoa > Chordata > Aves > Gruiformes > Rallidae > Gallinula > Gallinula chloropus. The sequence continues at coordinate 1,323,866 of NC_140106.1, forward strand.
CTTGATAGTATGAAGGGGCCAGTAATAACATGTCCATTTCTCCATCCTTAATTGTATTTCTCAATTCTTTTCAGACTTCATACAGGTGTAGTGGGTATTTTTTTCCTTGTCAGAGGCACAGTTTGAATGCTCCCCTGAGGGTGAAGAGAGTCTCACTAAAGGCACATTTAGCACATATGGGAATTCAGTAATGGCTTCTTTATTCTCTTTGAAGACTGTGGTCACAAGTCCTGAGTTCCAATGCACCACAGCTGTGTGCATTAATAATGGAGTATTACACTCATTGTGCTTCACAACATGTGGCAAAGCTAAAAACACTTGGGCAACAACACCTTAAAAAACTGCTTCCTTCTTCAGCTCTTCTGATTTACATCAATACACCACACACAGCAGAAGCAGATGCTTGTATTAAATAGATGCTGCTATTTGAAGCAGACAAACTATATATATTTTTTTAATTATGCTTTGTCATCTGAACTATCAGGAAAAAATCTTTGGTGCAGGTTAGCAATTGTTTTTCACAGGTAAAAAAAATTACAAGCTTTTCTGCATGAAGTTCTCTCTATTGGAAAGGCTAATTCAATCCCATGTGATATCACTACTTCATCTTCATCTGACATGCATTATTCAGAAAAAAAAATATAAACTGAAAAAAATTAGAAAGGTTCAGCTGTCTCCAAGATTACAAAACCTCATTTCATCAAGACTATAAAAAAGACTAAAATAAAGACTATATTTTATTTAATTTCTTTCCACTTTTTTTTTTTTTTTAAACACAACAAAGTATTTACCAAGTTTTAAGTGTCTGGACATCACTGTCCACTTTCATAGCAAGTGGTTATGTTTATAAAGGAAAATCAATTGGATATCACACTCAAAATTTAAAAAACATCATTTCTGTTTTTCAACATGTTTCCCAGCTTTACTCTGCATTTGACAGAGCACAGGGGATGTCAGTTGCATAGTCTGAATTGCCTTTTTCATCTCATCTTATGGTACTCCAACATTATTTAGGGTATGTCAGTCTTCAGACCATGCCAATATCAGAAGCTGAAGCTGAAAAAGAAGCAGGTATGCGTAAGAATGAAGAGGAAAACCAGTCAATGTGTGTTTTGTGCTGCTGCTTTGAGAACTACTAGTTGCACCATCTCTCCTATCCAGCCACACACTGTTCGTAATTCATGGTGCATGTTAGAGGGTGATCTACAAAACCAGTGATTTTTAAATGCATTAATACTAGAACAAACCAACCAAAAAAGTCTCTTTATGGCAGTCATTTACCAGTTGCACAGCAGTATAGCATAGTCAAGACTCAGCTACATTTTTGCAACACAGAGGGATTTTTATAGACATTGAAATGTGATAAATTTAAAAGACATTATTTTATTTAAAAATATTTGCCAAATTATTTATCAATGTAATTTTTCTCTTGTTTTCTAAACCTATTAGAAACCAAATCCAATGCCACTAGACATTTTGCATTAAAGGAAAAGGGTGAAAACACTTCAGGGAGGAAATGTGGAGTGAGAAAGATACAATCAGGAAGTGGGTGTGGAGCATCATATCACAATGCATCATCTCTTATCTCTCAAAAGGCAGAAAAGTCAGCTTAATGCACCTATAATCTGTTTGTCTTCAGATCTGTATTTTGCATCCCCAATATTTTCAATCTTTAAGCATGATTTGAAGACTAAAAACTGTCCTTTCTTTCATCTTCAGGTTCACACATACTTTTCCATTTCTGTAGTTCCTGAGAATCATTTCTCTGCCATACTTCAGCAAAGCACTTTAGCCTTTTCCTGGAAAAAAGGGGGGTGGGGGGCAAACAAATATCAGTCAGAATGTGGAAGTATTTTTAAATTAAACACATCAAACCTTGACAGCCCTATAGTCTTATGCAAAATTTTATACACAGTCAAAACCAGCAGTTTGCACAGTTTAAAATGTTATGTGATCTTTAAACAATTAGTTAACATTTCCAAACATATTTATTCCAGCTCTGTCAGTCAACAATTTAATTTTATAGCTAACTTCAGAGCACTAGAAACACTGATGAGATGAAATAGAACACTGAGCAAGAGCAAAGGCAACAAACAGCATTGTAGTTTGCACTGTTTAATTTTCAGCATTCAATTCCAACAAATGTGCATTAGTAGAACCATAAAGAGATATTTTCAATATCAATGAGTAGACACATCCTTCTGTGTTCTTTTTTTAATACTTTTTGATTTAAAAAGAGCTGACACAAATAACAACAGGATGTTTAAAATAGGTGAATACATTCCTGATGACAAAGATGTCAAGACTGGATGGAATTACACAGTGGATTTTCTTAAAGAAAATGAATGTGTTTTCAAAACTAAGACAAGACAGCTAGCCTGTGGGTATTGTTACACCACAAGTATACTGCTACGAAGAGGTCTGAGTTTTATTCCCAAGCTCATGATAATTTTTATTTCCTACCACTGATATGTCATACCAAATTCTGAATTTGTTAATGCCTCTTTTGAGGAGAAGGTATAGGAAAATACTCTGGCATTTAGATGACATCATGGTCATAAGGGAAAATAAACAGGAATATACAAAAGCAAGTATTTCTATAATGACCTACACGGGAGAACTGGAAAAATTAATACAATCATTTATACTCTTTGAAGTCATTGGACATAATAGTTGTTTGTTGGGATTTTTTTTTACTTTGTCATTGACTTGAGCTCCAGGTTTATACAGCTGCATGAAGTTCCCTACAAAGTGTGTGCAAAAGGTCTCCAGGGAAGGAATAACCTGCTACAGGTCAAATCTGATGAATTACCAACGGATGTGCCTTGGATGTCCCTTGTCCCTCACCCCCTGTGTAGCTCACTGTCCTTAAAGGGAGAAGAGAAAGCGTCAAACATCACATGGTGTAAGCTGGTCTCAGAGGCAGCAGGTTACCCACATCTGATGGACTGACCCCAGCCCCCATCCTCTTGTGTTGCTGGGGGAAGAGGGAGAGAAATGGGGGGTGGAGTTGAGCCTGGGAAGATGGGAGGGGTGGGGTTTTAAGATTTGGTTTGATTTCTCATTACCCTGCCCTGTTTCAGTTGGGTAATAAATAGGTGCATTTTATTCCATGTTGAGTCTGTTGTGCCCTTGGTGCTGATTGTGGAATGGTCTCTCCCTGTCCTCATCTCACTTCTGAGACTCTCATTAGATCTCCTCTCCCCTGCCTAGCTGAGAAGGGGAGTGACAGAGCGACTTTGGTGGGTGTCTGGCCTCCAGCCAGGGCCAAACCACCACAAGTACAGAAGCAAATTCTATACCAAAATCTAAAATAGAGACAATCGCTTACCTACCTATTCAAAAGCTGAACAACTGGGCACAATTAAGTCCCTTAATTAAAACTGGCTGGTCAGCCCTCATGCTGCCCCTCCATGGGCACTGTAAATCAATCTTCTCAGGACATCACTGGATAGTAGTTTTACTGCCCACAGGTTGGAGACACACTAGAGCTCTGTGCCCTGTCCAAGTAATATGCTAGCATGATTTTCACAGAACAAAGTAACACCAGCTAAATGTACATAGAGTATTATTTTGCATCTTAATTTTATTACACAGTAACACTACCCTTCCAGCTCATACTCTCACCTTTCTGGAAAACATTTTTTTCCCTTGATTTTAGAACCCCACATAACAACAGAGTCAAGTCACTGCTAGTAATTTGTTGTTTTACTTCTGTCAATTATGGGCTATTATTTCCAATTAACAGAAGCCACCACATTATTTTTCCCACAAACTGTCATGTATCATCAAAAGAATTATTTTGCTTTTTGAAAAAGGGATAAAAACTGGTGTTAAGCACTAAGCACTGTTCAGTTTCAAAAGAACTGCTTGCACCTACAAATAATTAGTACTCAAAATTTTCTCATACAAAATTATTCTGTCAGGATTAGTTACAACCACCAGGCAACAAGGATGTTAATTTATTATATTCCTGAAGGTTTACTGATAGGACTGCCACTGAAAACAACAATAACAAAAAATTCAGTGGAAATTAATATGAATGCTGGCACATACTGATATCTAAACTATATATATAATGTTACAGGTTTTATAGAGGTGATACTATTTGACACACATAAGAATTTTCATAACTAGTCTCTATATAAAGTGCATAAGCTCCTAAATGAAAAGTGGTTAGCAGAAAGATATTAAAACGCCCAAACTTTCAGTAAATTTTTGTGTGTTGTGTCGGGGAGTGGGAGGAGGAGGTAAACAAAATAAATTATAAATTATTAATACTTAAAATAAATCATAAATACTTAATTTTTTAAGTTAAACTGAAGAATATTCATCTCTATTGTATTATGCAAATACAAGTTCCACGGAGAATAATATCCTTTCCAAATTAAAGATATTAATATTTTCACTATCGCTGGTAGAACAGAAGAGATACTAGATGTGAGTTATATTCTAAATATTAAATATATGTTTAAATATTTTCTCTGAAAACAGAGAAAATACATACATGAAAGCATACATTACGTATTTAGCATAAGAAAAAAACCCCCCACAGTTTATTCCTAATGTTAGCTCAACATGCATTTAGTTTTTTCCAATCCTGTTTCAGAGAGCAGCAATTAACCTCTGACATAGTATCTACCTTTTAAATCTAAAGCTTTGATTGAAAGAGATAGCACGATTTCCCTAAGATTTTTTTTTTTTTGAGGTTTGTTTCACTGTCTTCCCTGAAAAGTAGAGGAGGGTAGCTGAAGTAGTTCTTACTGTACATTTTTTAATGCATACTGTGTGAAATGTTCTTAAATTCATAGCTGAATATTCATTGAGGAGAGGGGAAATCACAATTGTTCTGACCTTTTCATATTCACTATCCTCTCCAACTCCTTTGATTTGTGAGCTGCCTTCTTCAAGATTTCTTCAGGAAGATCTGCCAGTTTGGCAACATTTAGCCCATAACTCCTTGCAGAGACTCCTTTAGTGATTTGATAAAGGAAAGTGATAAATTCAGGATTCTCTTCGTGTTCAAATCCTAAAAAATAAAACCAAAATGAGAAACTATTATGTTAATAAAACACAGCAGACCAAAGACTGAAATGACAAAGACTGAGGTCTCATTGCCATTCATGCTTCAGGTATGATTTCTTCTGTTTTACCTACCCATTGTGAGAATGAAAAAACTCTTAAATAGATGTTTACCTGGTGTCTTTTTTAGCAGACTTATCTCTGTGTGTCAAAAACTGTACGTCAAACTGATGAATTATGTTGCAACTGGGACACTCCATCTCATGTCTGCTAAGCAATGACAGTGTCAGTAACCTATCAGTCAAGAAGTCCATAACCACACCACATTAAAAAGCTTCCTGCCTACCAGGAGGCTGAAAGCCATAAAAAATGCTTAGAAAAAAATACAAGTTGGGATGGTGGATCCTCTGCTAGGGGGTTTTCTACAGGATGAAAAGGTACAAATGTAAAAGACATCATTACAGGTCCTATGACTCCTTCCTTTTCCTCCTAAGACATCCTTGTTGCAACTCTGCACAAGCCAGGCCTTGTGTAAAGACCAGAGACTCTACAACATCATTCACTACCATTCACTTTTCTGTTTTAAGATGGCAGGATTTTGGAACAATGGACATTTCCATAACTGATAATGACTCAAGGTGAATTGAGTTATCTAAGTCAAAGATTGGGAAAAAACATGCCATAAAACTCACCTGAAATGAAACAATGAAAATGTTAAGACAACAGAAGCTAAAGTTATAGAGTAAGAAACACAGATGCATTTTTGCTCACAGGCTATTGTGTCTCTCTGTAGCAAAACTGTAAAGACTACATATAACCTGAAGGTTCAGGTAAAATAACATTTAAGGTAGAAATGCTGAAGCAGGACATAAACATGAAATAAGACAAAGTGAAACATAAATGATAGGGCTTTGTGGACACAGCTGTTAAGGACTAGTAAGTACTGAATGTTGGTAACATCTCCGTTGTATCATGGGATCAAAGATCAACACTCCAGTTAATGAACTTTGTGAGCAAAGGACATGCTGATACTCATATCAATTCTTAAATATTCCTAAGAAGAATTCAGGCAAAGCAGGAAAACCAGAATACAAGCAGAATTGTCAAGCACCTGATTAAACCTGATACATCAAGAAAAAGAAAAAAAAGCAAAGGTATGGAGGGAATTCCTACATCACAAATCTGTTCTCAGTTTGGATGCCATGTGAGTAAGACACATGTAGTGGATAAACCCTGTGTGAATTTTCGAAAGGTATTTGACAAGAGCCCTGCATCAAGTGCTCCTCTGAAAACTAAGCAGCCATAATCTAAAAGGAATGCCTTTGCATTTGTATATAATTGGTTAAAAGATAGGAAACTTACAGTAACAGTCAGTTCTCACCATGAAGGGTGATCATCACTGCAGTTAGAGAGGCTCAAGGTACTTGTCAAACAAGGAAAAGGGCTAAGCAGAGAGCTGACAGACTTGACTGAAAATACTAATTCAGAGCAACAGTGACAAGCATAAATGCTGCAACTCTTCTGCCTGGCAAGAGCAGAACTGGATGCAATTATGATCAGCAATCTACAAAATTAGGCATGGCACAGACAGGAAGAACAAAGATTATTCCTCTGCCTCTTCCAATTCAAAGAACTGGGACCACCAGGTGAAGCTACATGTTGTTTCAAAAGAGTTTCAAAACAAACAAGAGGAAGTTGTTCTTCACACAATGCAGTGAAAACTGCTTACACAATAGGATGAAGATGCCAAAAGTACACATGCACACACAGAGAAACTAGACAACCTTGTTGAAAACAATAAAAATCAGAAAACCATCTAGCTCTTGAAGCCCCCAAAAGAGCAAATGTTTGCAGACAGTGAGATCTTCTAGAGAAAGAGTTAACACACATTTGATCCCTAATCCCTCCTCCCTAATCCTTTGTATTCATCTACTGTGAGTTACCAAGCTGTGTGACTCTTTTATCTGACCCAGGTTACTGATTCTTGTATTAAATGTGAAAGAGAAATGGTTGTACAGTTTTCAAGCCCTCCAACATTTCTGTATAGGCTGATATTCTAGTGAATTTGAACATGTAACTTTCATGTTGAGGTTTAAATTACACTTCTACAGTTTCTGCCTACACCTGTTGTGTGAAAACCTCAGATGGATTTATACTGTACCTTTTTGTTCAGCACTTTCCTCCTCATTCACCAAGAAAGCCATGTGGTAATTACCAACTTTGTCTGGATACATCTTCTCTAGCTCACAAACCGAAGGAGAGTGAGTGACAAACAGTGTCAGTGACTCCACCTACAACAATGAGGTAAGGCATGTAAGAAGGTTTGGCTTAAAACAGTTATAAAACACAACACTGGTATCCTCTATCCATGCCCCTTTGCTCTGAGTCTAGACATGCTACATTTCTACAAGGAAACAGGCATCATGTCCAGTTCAGCCTAACATGGTACAGGCTGAAAAAGCATTCACAACCACATGTCAGATCAGACACTTACAACTCCAATGAAATGTTCCAGTGTAGCATAAGCAATAGCAATTCCATCATGTGTGCTAGTTCCTCTTCCCAATTCATCCAAAATTACTAGTGATCTTGAAGTTGCTTTTCTTATTATCTCAGCAGTATCTGTCAGTTCTTCCATAAAAGTACTTGGACCTTTGTGAATGTTGTCTGCTGCACCCATTCTGCATTGAGATTCAAAACAGATCAATTTATTAACTTCAAACAAATGCCAGATAATGTTGGGAAAAAAAAAAAAACAACCAAACCTTCTTATAATGAAACCATTTTATTATAAATGTCATGTTGCTGATCCAAGCAGAGCAGTAAAACTAAGGCAGAACATTCACCTTCCAGAACAAGCTACTGCTTAGGAAAAAAAGCTGCAAGAGTACATGCTGCAGATGTGAGGTTACTCTAAAAGAGTGAAAGATCTATCCATGTACCATTAATAAAATATTCATGTACCATTAATAAAGGCTTGCCTGCATTCTCCAAGACTATACTGACCCTATGGGCCTCTGGGGAATGTCAGACTGTAGGAACAGCAGAGAATTTTTCTGGGCCATCAGTAATCTAAGTCCCAAGGTAAATCTGTAGACAGGAATCTCAGCATCACATGTCAACTCTAGGAATTAGAGGAAAAAGATGAGGTAGACAAGGGGGTATTTCTTATCATGCAATTCTTCACAAACAGTAGCAGGCAGCCTGTTCTCCTAAAAAGGACCCTGGGAATTCACACCATTCAGCTCACTAGAACGGTAACAGCAAATGTAGCAGTGAAAACAAATTTTACTTCTTTGGTTTAGTGTGACCATGTAATTTGCATGTTTTATAAATGCCTACAAGACCTGAAAGTGTCAGATATTAGAATCTCCATGTAGTGATAAAGTGGACACTCAAGGTGACCGGGTATTTAAGCATCCAAACAGATACAGAAGCCAGTTTCTTCAGGCTGTAACAATAGAACAATGATTTCCCCTACTTACACAGGTACACAATCTCACTATCATGTTTAAACATGTTTAAGAGAAACATTTCTCTCCTCATCCTTGTCCACAAATGTCCCTGAACTTAATGGTCTCCAAGCAGGTGAGCTTCTCTTACGCTCTGTACACATCCACATGCAAACTCAGACACACAAATTCCTTCACGTTTCAGACAGGTCTTTTAGCACCATTTCAAGTCAGATTCTATCTCCAATCAGGAAACAGTTTTCACCTCAGAAACCGACTGGTCATCCACCCTGTTCTTCTCTTCTGCAGCTTTCCTAACCTATTCAATTAATACGCTTTCTAACTGGCAGAAAGAATTTCCTTTTCCCACATCTGCTTTTCAATGACATTACCCACATTACAACACCACTTCTGAGATAGGTTATCATGAGCAACCCACGGAGTGCAGCTGCAAGAACGGATTTGTTCGCTCTCATCAGCCAACAGTATAGTTACATACAAACCTCATTGATTTAAGGAAAGCTGACTCTTGGGCTTAACATACCACATTTTCAAATATAACAGCTGGCCACAACAGTATTTCAAGCCAATCAAAACCTTTAAAGAGAATCCCAAGACAGCCTTTTTTTCTCAATCTTTTGCTGCATCTCTCTAATGTAATCGCTTCTGTTGCCTACAGAAGCACTAACAAGATACTCATCATTTTATGGGGATCTCTGATTGCCAAGAGTAACTGGCTACAAATAGGCTGGACACATTCAAATGATGATTTCTGTAGGTTCTCTGGTTCCTGCCCTGGAAATTTTGTATGGTGTCATGTGTAACTCCATGACATGTGAATCTTGTGACGAACTGATCTTGGTTGGAGATGGGCAGGGCATTACCATACAACAAGCAAACAGCACTTCACTGAGTATGCACTTAAGATTGCACGTGTAGTAGGTATACTCCAACATTACTATGCTTATCACTATTAACTACAAATAAATTTACCAGAACAGCAAATACTGTTCATGTCCAAACAGTCTCTGGCTCCATAATGGGCAACTTCAACTTCATTTACAACCCTAGCATTATGACAATGTCATTTTTATTTGGCTTTTCATTACAGAGAGAACATCTAACAGGCTGTCTTTTCTGAACTTAGCATGATTACACTCAGAGTTCTCATTTCTATTTTTCTCTTGGATTGCATCAGATCCATAGAGCCCTCAAAATCATTGAGCCATTTTGCATCTTATCTGCATTCAGGAAAATAAGTTTCAGAACTTCCTCACTAAATGCTCAAGATACAAACAGAAATGAGTATTATCGTTCTCTTGTTCTTAACAACAGCTGCAAAAGAAGATTTCTTTTCAGCATCTTAAAACATTCAAATCCAACTCAGGCTCATCTACAGATTTAAAAAAAAAAAACAAAACAGTATGTTTCTCAATGATATAAAACCTCTGAAATATCTTCCTTTGAAAATGGATAAAATTGTTCTTTCTGCCTGTGCCCTTGACACTAGAAGGAAGAATCACACTTGTTTTTCCAATGTATCTCGTCAATAATTTTATCCAAAAAAAGTAAGAATAAATATTTTAATGTGGACGTCTGCATTTATCAAACTGACAGTTAATATGCAGCAAGGCATTGCTCCAACTGTGTGTTATTCCTGATCTAATGAAGTTTTTGATACAAAGCACCTATTGCTTAAACATTTCTTCAGGTTTAAAACAGCCACTATCAATCCCACTACAGTGGGATTCAGTCGCTTTCAATTGACATTTCAATGCAGCTTGCCTCTTAAATGTTTTGATACGTCAAAACATTAAACTTTCTCCTGATGTTCAATAGAATGAAGATGATTTACCACTGTTAGCAGCTAATTTACAGTTAATACCTGGGTGCTATCCCAATGAACTTTTAGGGTAAAAATGCAAAGAGAAATGTTCTAGATACTGAGCCTTAAAGCTGTCACCCCTTAAATCATCTTGTTTGTCTGCCTTTTTTCATTTGTTTTACACAGGGTCCTAAATGAAGTCTCCAAGCCTCACTTTTGCTGGCACCCTGCCTCCAATGGGGTCAGATATTTTTCTGACTTTTATATGTACACAAAAATAACTATTTGATTACATTTTCATACTGCATTCACCCTAACAATATGTCTGGTGACAATACAGTGGGATATGAGAAGAGGGATGAGTCATCCCTGAGTGATGCAGTCATGTTATGCACTGCATAATATTTATTTTCTTCCTTCTCTTAACTGAACACCCCCCCTCCACCCAAAAGAAAAACCAACAAACCAACAAAACACAAACATGTACAGGAAAATGAAGTTTACAAGAGAGTAAGGCAATCACAACAGCAAACCATCCGAGTAGGAACAATACCACCCAGCCCCACCACCTCTGCTCTATCTGTCAGCACACCAGCTGCTGGAAGCAGTGACAGTTAATACGAAAACTTCAATTTCTGCTATGGAATTTCTACTGTCTATGTTCAGAAAAATTACTGCATTCTGCCCATGACAAGTGTGCAGATATCCAATGTGGAGAGTGCCTCTTTAGTGCTGGCAAGAGATTCATCACTCCTCAGCAAATGCAATTTGGCTAGAAACCACTTTTTATCATGTCTCTTTGACAGCCAACCACATTTCATAAAATTAAAAGCTCTTCTTCTTACAATGTTCAACACATCTATTATGTAACAGGAAAAAAAAAGGGAGGAAGCATTATCTCTTTTCATTGCTAGGTTTCAAGTGGTAAAGATTCTTGTCTATAAACTCAGAGAAAACAACAGGGAAGCAATGTTTCCAAAGATTAATTTTGGTGGGATGAGTTAGATGAGATGCAGCAGCACCAGCCAGCTTTATACAAACCAGCTAGTACAACATGCTCAACCTGCATGTGACCCCTTAGAGAGAAAGACACAGATTTCCACATCCTACACTGGCAGCATTCAAAGGGTGCTTTTTCTAATCTGCTCTCCTGAGTCAGTGCCTGCACATAGTACTGACCTTCTCCAACGCCAGTGTTCATCATTCTAGGAAGTTATCCAGTGATATTTTGTTCAAGGAGGCTCTGGAGATGTAAGGAATCTTTTTAATGAGACAAGCTATGATGTCACTAGAATGAAATAGTAACTTTGTCCCTTTTTTCCTGGCAGCTGAAGAATTTTTATGCAGTTAGTATCCATTTAGACCTGCACTCAACAGGCAGGAACTAATAGCCCTGAACTGCGTGGCCCTGAAAGTCACCTCCAAGTCTGGTGCTCTCAAGCTTTTGATCAGCTAGAAACATCTGAGGGCTTTGAGAGTCACCCCTAAAGAGCTGTTTAGAAGGAGAAAATGTGAATTGAGGCCATGGAGGCCTTCCTGTAGCTCCTTCTCACAGCATCCTGCTCTTAAAAAACCAAAGTGTCCTGGAGACAGGGAAGACTTGCAGGCTTGATGACTACCAGTGGCACAAACCAACAGAATAACACCAAACCTTATTTTGGAGCAGAGCAGAGAAGGCTCCCAGAGAACTGCAGCTGCCCTGTGCAGCAGTCCAGGGGTGAACGTGATGACTTGTAGCTTCAAACTGAAACTGCCCCAGGGTGAGAGAAGGAGGGGGCTGGGGGGGGGATGTGAGGGGGTGGGGTGGGAGGAATTCCCTAGCAGAAAAATTAATCTGAAATCCAGACACTTCCAGTTAAGTTTTTTTCCCATGCTGCCTTTCAGAAGAAGTTATCTAACATGCTATTGGTGGGGTTGATTATCAAATTAAGAGCACTGCCTGGACCTCAGGTATCATATTATTCGTTTCTGTTGGGACAAATCCCTCACAGTGCTTGTGAAAACGACCACACAGCCCAAGAGCTCCCAATGGTAACAAAAAGCAACTACATAGCACTGAATAAATCCCAGAAAACAAGACTGCAAACCCGTTCCTAAAGCCTTATTTACATACCATTGACAAAATCCTGATACGATTTATTAACTATAAAATACTTAAAGCTGAAAAATAAACTTAAATGAGATGTAGAAATATGCATTTGACTTCAAAAGTTTATCTAAAATACTTACTGGAGAAAAGAAACCCAGTGCCTATTGCAGAAGAACAAACCTGATTGGTATAGAATCTCTACACAGGGCCTCTGTCATTTTCAGGTGAAAGTATTCCGGTTTCCAGCTATGGTTTACCTTCCCTGGGATCAGAACTGAAGCCAGGCTTCATCTCAGGATGCACTCAAAGTTAAATTATTTATTCAACCAGAACAATTAACATTAAAATAACTCTTTTCTCTGAGAATATCTTAAATGTAAAGTGTAGAATAGCACTCTCTCAACACCAAGAGAGAAACTCCTGTGATTCAAGAACATTGAGAAAAACAAATAAAATAAATCCTTAAGACGAATTTACAAAAAAAACCCCTTCAAAATATAATTTCAAAGTTGACTGTATTTGAACAGGAATTATTAAAATAAGTAGCTTGCAGAAGAAAGGACAACCTGGTGTAGATCCAGGCCTGGAGGTTGGTGGCCCTGCCTGTGGCAGGGGGGTTGGAGCTCTATGATCCTTGGGGTCCCTTCCAACCCAGACCATTCTATGATTCTAGGATTAGATGGGGTCTTGCCTTAGAGGTTATCCTCTTCCTTCTCTAGTTCTCTACAACATTAACACCCTACAGTTACTACTTTTCATTTGTTTTTGAAGATCTCATGAACACTGCTTGTATCCTTTCATCTCTTGCAGAAGACACTCTAACCAGCTGAAGTGTCTGCAGAAAACAAATGCCTGTGAAAGTGGGAGCACTATCTGAAGATGATGTTCATGAGAACAGAAACACTTGTTACTGGTCCTGACATGAACAGAGGAACACAACGGTAAGATAAATCCTCTGCCACTGAACCAGGTTCTTGACTTTCTGCTAGGCACCCAGCAAACAACACTGACTGAGACTTCACTGGTTAGAAATTAAAAGTAAGTTTGCAAACAGGTCTGCCAAGAAAATGAAAACAGGCATCCGAATCAGAGGATTGGCAGGCTGACTACTCTGTGTCCTCTCCTACTGTGGTACCAAGAATCCCAAACACCTTTAACCAGAACAATTGTTCAGTTTTGCCCACAAAAGAAATTTGAAACCCTGAGTATTTTAGAAAGACTCCAACTACTAACCAGAACTTAAGAGTGTTTAGTATAAAAGTAGCCCAACTTGGATATCCTAACTTCTGGCTACTTGCCACATACAATGAAAATTTATCAAGTAGTTCTTTAGAAGACAGCATCTGCAAATTTCTAACTGTTCACTGGCAAGAAACTAATGCTTCACACTCCCCCACAGGGTACTGGTAAATCATTCACTTCATTTCCATGAACCTCTTGCTGATTCAAACTAAAACCTGACAATTAAGAACAGTAATTTACAGAGCTGTGATTACAGAATTTAAAATTATAAAAAAACCTCCTTATCCTAATCATTGTTATCAGGAGTTTTTATTTTTGTATTATTCATGGACAACTTCTAAGAAGCAAATGTGTGCAAAGTTGCGTGGATGGCAATGTAGGAAATCAGAAGATGTTACCTTATTTAGAACAGTTGTTGAAAAGCCTGACAGAACACATTATACATTTAATGTGAAATACATTTTTATTTTGTAAGTTATTGTAGACACATGGTATTCTCAGTCTCTGACAAATTAGTGAAAGCCTAAGATCACTAGGGATACACACTTTGTACTATCCTGGAAAGAAAAGTAAGTCCAAAGTCATTTTAATACTCAGTTTCATAGCATTTTGTAACCTTTTCCTTTGTCCCCCATATCACTAGCTAATTGAAATAGTCAACACAAGTCATCACTTAAATCCTCATTACCTTATAGACCTGGCCAACAGAGGCATGCTGCACAGGCAAGCACCCCAGAATGTTAAAAGAGATGTATCTAACAGGACTGGCTTTCAAGATGTGAACTGCATTGCTTGACTTGCTGGAAACCGGAGGACAGAAAAACATCCCTGGATTGCATTTAATAATTTGAAAGCTGAATTCACCTCAACAGACTGAATGGGACTCAGGTGGGACTGAGTTCAAAAGACACAATGCTGCTCTAGTCAGTACAGTCCCTGAATGAGAAGAAGTTACTAATATCCTCTCATTTCTAATGCTTTACAAGGCAATAGAAATTCAGTTGTTCTTAGAATCACAGCATCAGACTGGTTTGGGTTGGAAGGGACCTCAAAACACATTTATTTCTAATCCCCTGCTATGTGTAAGGACACCCTCCAGTAACCCAGGGTGCCCAAAGCCCCATCCAGCCTGGCCTTGAACCCTGCCAGGGATCCAGGGGCAGCCACAGCTTCTCTGGGCAGCCTGCGCCAGGCTCAGGCTCGCAGGGAAGGATTTCTTACTTCTATCTAATCTAAATCTACTCTGTTTTAGTTTAAAACCATTACCCTTTGTGCTATCACTACTTGCCCTTGTAAGCTTCCTTCCAAAAGCTTACGTTACATGAATTAGTGAAGAACACCCAAGAAAGTTATTCTCCAAAATTCAGCACTGATACCCTCAATAATAAGAGAACTCCTTAAAAATACCTGTCACCTAAGGAACATAAATTACACACAGTTAATCTGGCAGATTTCTGCTTAATTCTAAATCTTTCCATTGTATTTTTAAAACTGGCCTTGCTTGAGTGAGTTCACTTTGTCCATCCCACATTACACACAACCTTACAGGAGCTGGCTCTCCAGGCACAAGAGTCAAGCCCTCAGAGGAACAGGGAGTCTGGTAGCAGGAGGAGGATGCAATAGCTTAAATTCCACGCTCAAACATGCCAAACACATCAATGGACTGCTTTCCACAGGTCCATCAGCTTTTACATTTACTCAAACACAGAACTAAGCATTTCTTTTTCTTGCCCTGAGTGAGAAAGGTGTGACTTGTTCCTGGACAGAGGCACCAAACTGAGGTTTCCCTACTGCAGTGTCTCCTGAGGGACAGATCTGCCAGCACTGACAGAGAGCACAGCAGAAGGCCAGTGCAAGGTGGAGAAGGTTATGAAAGCTGCATTAAGCAACTGAAGCTCCAAACAAGTTTACCCCAGTTTTCCTACAGGAAACCATTAACACTGTATAAATGTTGTTGATGGTCACAAGGGAAAGAACAGATTAAGAGTACAATCATTTTGCTGAAGGTTAAATTACAAGCAGAGAGATCCAAATTAGGGTGTTCACTTGTGAGCTGACAATATTAGCCCAAAGAAGCTGAAAAAATGGAGACAAAGAAAAACTCATCCCTAAAATATGCACAGGTTTACACTTGCTACTCTTGGATTCCAGGGAGGGAACTCGAGGGAATTAAGTTAATGTGCATATGTAGCTGAAGGATTGAGGCCAAGGGGGGATCAAAAGGCAGAAACTATAGTAACAGACTAGGGACAACAGCTGAAGTATTCAGTGCAAGTGAACTTTTCCCCTTTAAACCTGTGGACGCTATGGAAAATCCAATTCGCATTGTGACTAGGTTAAATCCTATCAGGGGAGAGTTTTAGAAAGATAAAGACCACTGTTCAGTGTCAGAGTTTCAACTTGACTGTTCAGAGAGCTGGTCAGCTTCACAGTCAAATTTTTGTTTGTCCCCCCTCCCCCTTGCCCACACAATACTATCACAGGGAAAGCCTTTCCATCCCTGTCAGTAATACTGCAATAAGCAACAGAAGTTGTTTTATAAATCTCACTTTATGTTTAAATAACTGTCTTTTATTAACTTAAATGGATTTTCAAGCCTGATTTAAAATGCTGCAAACAAAACAGGTGTTTTTATTAATAATTTTATCAAATGAAAGTTACATAAGCCAAAGACTGTTTTGTTAAATATTATTACATGTAGATGAAATATAATCCTAACATTGGAGATTTATGTTACTATGAAATGACCAGACATGAAGCTAAATTATCTACAAATATATGTACAGCACAGCTGAATGTATTTCTACTGAGCTACTTAACACTGTCAGAAATACAGTTCAGATGTACTGTGATATGTCCAACACACATTTTTAGAAAAAAACACAGCAAATAATGTTCAACTTATTTGAACACTCACTACAACTTTTACATATTATTGTCTTTTTCAAAAAGAACATCTCCATGTGACAGAAAACAGGTTCAATGAATATTATGACACCACCTTTTTTTCACCTTGAAAGGTGGGCATAATCTACCCCAGAGGCATCATTACAACACTGTAAATATAAATGAAAGGCCTAAGTAATTTTTGTTATCCTGGCAATAAACACAAACACAATTAAGCAAGAAACAAACAAAATAAATTACTCTGCCACAAAGCAGTAACATTTCTGGAAGTTACTTCTGGGTTCTTGACAACTAACAAGTTCTGTTTGTCTGACTGTCATTGTTGCTTTCCAGAGCAATAGGAACAATGCTTGTTCAGCATATAATTACACGTGTGCAACTGCATTGTAATAACAGTTCCCTGCTTCCTGCACAATAGATAAATTAGTGTGTATGACAAAACCAGTAAGCACTGCTATACAGATACAGATACACACATAGGTAATAAACATGAAAAGGTACCTTTACTTTTTAATTTTCTAGCCTTTAAGAATCTAACTACACAGGCAAATTGAGAGAATCTAGTTTTTGCATGACTTTAAATTTAAATGTTTATTTTCAGGCATAAAAAAAAACTAAAAATAAACTAAAAAAAAAAAAAGCCAACACAACCACCACCACAGTTCTAGAGAAAACCCGGCAAGACACAGACAAGTTGCTCTGCTGAGATAAACCCCTCCACAGTTTCTATTCAGCACTCAGTCTCACGGTGATTTCTGCATTACATAGGATGCCCAACACTGCTGTCACCTCAAGACTTGAATTTCATAGCCTAGATTTTTATGGTAAAGGTATGAAGAAACTGACTAGCTGAATTTCAATGCCAAGTTTTGTGATTTAACTGGTATTTCTAGGACAGTCAGGAAGACTCATCTTCGTAATCCCACCCTATAAGCCTCAAGTAAATCCATAAAGCAATATATGGAAGCAAGGAATTTTTTAGTTTAGAAACTAGTCTTTTGAGTTAAGAACAATAAAGACTGCATGTGATATGCCAGACACTATAAGCTATTCTGGCAAATTACTGAGGAGTTGACCAGAAAGGACAAGAATTTATTATGCTAAATATGTGAATGCTCAAAACCTGTCTCAGTCCAGCCCAATGATTCTGACTGATTCTGGAGGCTGTGGGCAGCACAACAATTCTGAGAAAGACACAGAAACCTGTAAATGGTAGTGATGTAGTGATTTCAGGAAAAGGCTTTTCCATAGATTTAAAAAAAAAGTCATGATTATGTAATCTCTAGTGCATAATAGAATATACTATAGGATATGTTGGTTAAGATTTCTTACAAAACAGAATTCATGCAGACCCCCTCAAGGGGTGAAAAACAGTACCATCATACTCCATCCAGAGAATAAAAGACTAACAAGAAGATAGGAAAGGCACATGTAAGACATCAAAGCCCCCCAAATCTCCTGTGGTCTGCTAACCATTTTAAAATGTCATCAGTGTGCTGCTCCCTCAGCAATCAAGATGAAACACACAGAGCAGCTTTGGGTGGATGATGTCCATTTCTTCATCGTGTTTAGTGAAATCACTCTGTAGGAAGAGATTTCTAATGAAGAACACTCCTAACCCACTTTCAAGCAAGCGTGTTCCTGGACAATCTCTATCCAAATACAGCTCATCTGTGAGCCAAGCAATGCATAAAAATCTAACAAGCTGCATCCTGGTTACAAACTGTTCTTTTTGCCTACTGCTGTCCGAATAGCACCATCTCTGCAGTGGAGCTCTGAAAAAATGGAGCTTGTTACTTATGATTTTAAATACAAAAATCTTCCCTCTGCTCCTGGGCACCTCCCTCCAACTGACCAACTGGTAAAACTGGAATGAAATTAAGGGCAACATTATTTGTGTAGTTCGAAAAAGCTGGGAAGAATTTTTGCCACCAGCAGCTACATCAATGGAACATTCATTTCCATTAATATTTACAAGCACTACTTTGTTTTTATTCTTAAGTGATTTACCTCAGATTTCCATTTATTGTGAAAGGCACCTGGGAAACATCTTCCACTCAATTTCCACTCAAACAGAAACGTTCTCTTTTTCCTGCTTCACATACCACTCCATCCTGTGCTTTCTGATTTTTTCAAGATTTCTTATGAAAGGTAATCTTAAGCCTTGAAACATTTTAACCTGTGTAAAAGTAAATCATCCCCGTTTAAATATCTGTAAAATTATTGAGACAGTGACAGTCCAGTGAAGCAAAGAAAAAAACAAATGCAAACATCTAAAACTGACTGCCCAAATGTTTGCTGGTTTTATGCACAGTATTTGCTTTGCATCACAGTTTTTAATTGTAATTAGATCTGTAATGATGCCATAAATATGTACGTTTTATAGATTTTTTTAAAAGCTTGTCTAGAGTGAAAATAGTGAGGTTTGTCTAATAGTTTCTTTCAGCTCCACACACTCATGACAAAACTGTAGAATGAGTTTGTCAAGTTGTCAGAATTAAATAGCTGTTCAAGTACTTAGGGAGGTAACATACAAAATTTATCTATTGTGAGACCCAACCTTTTTGAAAGTCCAAAACTTAGAGAACAGACAGAATAAAACACAGAGAAGAAAGCATTATGGCATGTTTGATGGACAGCCTTTTAAGAAATGTGGATTTATAAGGGCTGAATTTTCCTGGGTTTTTTAGCTTACTTTGAAGAAATCCTTCATATCTACACCATCTTCTCAGCTTTAACAGCATTTCTTTCCAGAGTATCATCTCATCTTCTAGACAGGGTAAGGATTAAGGGCTTCAAAACAAATTCAGTTGTTTCTAAAGGTCCTTTGTATCATCTGTAAGAAATGACTACAACTAGTCACAGTTCTGTCTTGTAATATACAACTATAGGTGGAATAAACATACTTCTCCTACATGGGAGAACAATGTGTCAGTCAGAAGCTGATCCCAGTTTGTTTTCTCACCTTGGCAGAGAATAGCCACACTCTGCTGTGCACAGCAGAAGACCTGACAGAAAGAATACATTATCTACACTCCCCTGAGTCTTATGCATCTCATGTTTGTGTGCTTCAGCTGATGATCATGCCACTGACAATACGTGAGATTTTTCTGGCACAAGGAAAACAACCCTCTCATCCCCAAAAGCTGGGCACACCAATGGGAAAAGATTTCTCTTCACACACCTTGCAGAAGCAGAGATACCTGCAGTCCTTGGAGGGATTATGTGAACAAGCCAACAGCTCCACACATTCTGCATTTGTGCTTGAGCCTACAGAGGTGCAGCCAGAAGCTTTCCCTTACTCTCTGGCCAGTAAATTCTCATTGTGCCACCAACTACCAAGGCTGAGAAATAAAATGGGTGAAGAGTCCATGACGGCTGTAGCACCTCATAGAAGAAATGTCACTTCAGGATGACATAAGTGCTCTTTCTTCCATCTTCATGAATCCCATTGCACGTGACTGACAAAGGTCTTTCTGCTCACAGGATGATGGACATAAGTCACATCAGCAAGCATTGAGATGTTGCTTTTTTAGATCTAACATCAGCTCTCACTACCCATGCAAGCATGCAGTGTTCACAGGTAAAGTGTAATGGCCCACATGTCAGCTTTGTGCATTTCAGGACCAGTTAAAGGTGCTACCAGAGCAGTAGCAGAGCAAGCAATGACAAGCAGGAAGGGAAGTACAGCCACCAGCTGGCAGAACAGCACGATGCATTGAGGAACTTGGTGATGAAATGTCTTGGCCTCTAAAGCAGCTTCCTACTAACAAAGAGAGACTTCATCTCATCAGCGTCACCACGTGAAGCCAGGCATACATACAAATAATGCCATTTCTTCTTTACTCTGGAACACACAATGGAAGCTGACTGACTGACTTGTGAAGAGGACTGAAAACATGCACGGTCACTTTGTTCAAAGAGCTGAGAACACAAAAAGAGCTTTGTTTCCTTACACCTATTCTCTTTCATAGATAAGAAAGAAGGTGGGAACTACTAGGATGCCTCTAAAACAGAGTGCCACTCTACCACAAGAAGGCTCAACTGGAATAAAAAATCCAGGCTGGAGTGATGTGCTGGTCTGTGACTGACTGGCTGTGTCTTGCTCAATGACACTGCAATGGCAAACCAAGCAATGCAGCCACCTGGGATGTCTTCTCAAGGGCAAAGCCTGCCTGTTCAGAGATGATGTCTTAGACTCGAAAAAGATCAATGAGGTGAGAGAGGCCCCTGAACTCTGTCACCACATCTAACAGCTGTGAGGACATAGCTGATGCTTACCATGGGTTGGGCCTGAAATGCAGTTTTCAATAGCAGGAGTTGATCTTCAGTTGGCAAATCTCAATAGCACTGTTGTTCCTTGTAGCAATCAAAACTCCTTCCCTTTACCAACCCCCTGATCAACTCAGAACCACCACTCCTGGCCGAGGTATGTGGCTGGAACTGGATCTTGGATGCTGGACTTGAAATAAACGACCCAACTAAGGCCAGCAGCCAGGAGGATGAATTTGCCTCATTATTTCAGTATTGAATGAGGCTGGCAGTTCTCAACCAATATAGAAAAACATCCTTTCCTTTCCTCTGCCTCCCCTCTCTCCTTATGAAAGCAGAGACCACAAATGTGTCCTGTGTGTGAAGGACAATGAGGTAGGTCTCTGAGCAGAGCTTTGAAGACTGCCTTCAAAGTCACCTTTCAGAAGCTCAGCCTGAACCTGATGCTTTCCCTTGGTTTCCATATCTGCAAACACAAGTAGGCTGTGTGCAAGCCAGGGACACACACAAGTACCTCAGCAGGAAACAGCTTCTGCTGCATTGATCAGAAGCATCAAGTTACTGTATGATGGCGACAGCTCAAAGTCAGAGGGCCTCATTTATATGGCTCTGCAACTTTGTTATGCCAAACAGACGTGTTCAAGATCAGCTGCCTGAAGATCTTTGCACTCCAGTTTTAGTTGAATGAGCAACTATTACACATGTTCAAAATCATTATACAAAGACAGACAGACAAGCCAGTGACACAGCTATGTCACTGAAGCCCAAGAACGGATTCAGGATTCCACTGTGGCCTTGTCTATAAGAAAGACCCTGTATACAGACACTCAGTACAAGCCAGAAGAACAAAACCATTCCTCCCCAGCTGAGGGGAACAACTACCATCTGTTTTCACAGCATTTTCAGATACACAGGGGAATTTGAGCTGAGCATCTCCCAGCTATAGATTTAGCAATAAGGAGTGCCCTCCATGTTAAAAATACATTGAAATCATCTGTTACAAGGATAAAATGTAGGACAAAGTTCTGTAAACCTTCATACAGATCACGCAATGCACAGAGCCTCTACCAAGACCACTGCCTGGAAGTGCAGGCAACTGCATGTCTTACATAAAGCAAAAGCATTAAACTGCTGCTTACCCAGGCAACCCACCACGATCACTCACTAACCTGTACTGCCAACCTCCACCACCTCTCTCTCTTCTTAATACACCTCCACAGACAACTCAAACTCTCTATTTCTTTGCTATCATGAAGATGAAAGACATGCTGAGAATCAGTAGACAGCAGGATAACTTTCAGAAGAGACAAAGTGCACAAAAGGATAATCTACATGGATCTTACTGACGCTTCTATTTATTCCTGCAAGGTTTAAGCATGTGGCACGTAACCTGCAAGAGGCAATTTCCAGACTGAAGCACAACGCAATGTATTAGCTCAGTCAACTGAAGCTGCACCTTCAACAGTAAGCCCCATTTGACTGATGGTGTTAAATGTCCTTGGAAGATGCATGTCCCCAAAGTGTGACTGTGCATCTGATCACTGAATAGAAGTGAAACTGCTTTTAATTCAGCACACAGGGAGAGCTCTAGGAAGGAAATTCTTCCTTGTCCCTTCACCATCATCCAGAGTTGGTAGGAGTTGGCCTCTTTCACAGTATTCTTTCTAATGGCAGCTTGTGATTTAATCAATTGAGTCAGAATCTTGAATACAAGGCACTCAGTGATTTGAATTATTAATTCCCTTGTTTATTTGAACACATTTTACCTTGAAGTTGTTCTAGCATTCTTATTCTCCATTTTGAAAATTGACCCTCATGAAAAGCTCCTGGTGACTTACAGGTACTTTTCTAGCTCTAAGAAACTGCATTAGTAATTAAGTGAGACCTCTTTTAAAGGGCAGATTTCTTCAGCAGCTAAACATCATCTCTTCTGACCACATGGTTAGGTCAACAGAATTTCTCTCCTTAGTTCCTCCATATGTACATCTCCACACTTGCTTTGTCTTTCTACACAAACACAAACATGTTCATTCCCATGTTTGAATAACTGTAGTAGAAGAACAAATGGAATGTTCAAATTTGAAGCAGAAATTCAACCCATTTACTGAACGGAGAAACTTGATTAGGAATTTTCAAACATCAGAGAACTAAGTACTCAAATCACACTGAAAGTCAATATAAATTGAGCACTGATCTTTCCAAAACTACGCTAAACACAGCTTTAAATACAGCAATATGAAGAATATTTCAGTGGTTTTTTTAGTCTGATGTTATGAAGCTCGGACCACCAAACAGTAATGCAAACTTTTTGCTTACTAACAACCACTATCACCCTCTTCTCAGGTTTAGGAACAAAATCCTATCAATGGAAACACTTAAGGCTATTTTTAAGCATAAAACATGGTGAGATTTGGGAGAGTCCATCAGAGCACTCAAGATACTTACGTGAATAACACGAGCTGAATACTTTTCACCCCCACCCCTCCAAATTTTCAATTCACAGACTTGTAACAGCATATCATCTGGGCTTAGGGACATTTTGCAGTAGAAGATTTTCTCCTATTATACCTCTTGAGGATGGAATGCTCAACACTACTGTGAAATGTTCAGAGTAGCCTTAGCACTCTACTGTGTGTATACACCCAGTAATGAAGATTAATCACTTTTATTTTCACCGTACCTGTAACCAATATAATTCCTTTTGCATCTTTAAAAATGTTTAATATAATGCTGTATTTAAAGCCAGTTTAGAGAAGCTATCATACATAAATACTAGGCAGATCCAAAGGAATAACCGTAGTAGCAACCTCTCCATTTCCATGGAAACCCTACTTACAACACGTGATCAAATCTTACATGAATGTTAACCTCTTAAATCTATATAAATTCACACTTCAAAGATGCAGTCTACAAACAAAAGAGTCTGCAATATAAAGCACCAGTATCTCAAAAAATTTAGCAAGCAGCAGAACTGTTGGTGCTCCTTATGCACAGAACTCCTCAGAGTCAGCCTGTAAAGCATCCCTCACAGCAGGGGTGCTAGAAAACAACACACCATGGCAGTGATGAAAAGAACTTGGAAACTGACATCTTCCCATGCAATGTTTTTTAAAGATTAAAAAGATACCAAAATCATCAACAACAACAAAAAAAATCTCATTCTCCAGAAAGACATGTATGTGGTCTGGTGTGGCAGTGCAAAAAGGAGGTCAGCATAGATGTGCCCTTCTGACAACAAAACACAGAAGAAGAAAACAACTAAAAAAGCCAAACCAAAACTGGGGGCAAGTCCAGAGAAAAATCTAATAATTTCAAGCTCATTCCCTACTAGAGCAGAGTTCTTGGCAAAAGCAGAGAACTTTTTCCAAGGCTTTATACATGTCTGTTCAGTGAGAGCACTGAAGAAACAATGTAAGACATTTTGCATGGTAGCTGAATTTATTGGTTTTCTCTTCCAACCAGGCATTAAAAACTACTCATCAATTACTTCCTAGGGCTAAGAAATACTATGAGTGTAACACCACGTTAACCTAGACTTACATACTTTAAGGCCTTCCCAGAACACTGAAAAAAACCCCCAAAAAACCCTACCCCAAACTCTCAAACTAACCAAAACAGAGGTACCAACTTTCTGGACAGTCTCTGTACACGTTTTCCCTCTGAGTTGCAGAATCTGCTCAGTTTCTCCTTTTCTCATGGCAGAGAGCAAAGTTCACCATTTGGAGAAGATGTGGACAAAGCAGGAAGTAGGCATGCCCAGACTGGGGACAAAAGACCACTCTGTGGCTACTGACAATCCAACACAGCAGAACAGAAAAGAGCACTGACAACTGACCTACAATCATCAGCATGGATGATGATCACTTGGATATGTACAGCAAGGAAGGGCTACACTCCATAGGCTGAAGCAAAATGATCCAAGTATTTTAAGCATTTTTACTGAAAGAAAAGCTACAACTGGGTCAAGATCCTGTAAGAACACCACAGTTAATGCCTGTCCCACCAGTACAATCAATTCCCTCAAAATACACTCTACAGAAGAGAGAAGTTTAAAGAGATGCAGACAAGCAGATCCACTTACAGTCTTTTACAAACTGAAGTGACCACCCTGGATTTCTGAAGGAATGCATTACATAAGCTCAGCTTCTTTTCTATTTTGTTATCCTTCCTGTTAACCTTTTAACTAATGCATGACTCTTCCTATCTCAATGTATGTTCAATTTCTTCTTGATTAATATTGAGCCAATTAGCTTACTCTTAATTGCCAGCACAATGACAAGATTTTAAGTAATTCTTTACTATATTCATCTGGTGTTTGACACATTGCACATTAAATGAAGAATGGCATATCTAGCTGAGCTTCCAAAGCTAATTTAGACAAGGGAAAAAAATCAATCAATCAATCCCCTGTGTTAGAATTTGTCTGGGCTCCAAATGAATGGTCTGAAACCTCAGTCAGTAAGTAACATGCTCTGTGTCTGCTTGGCTTGAAACCTGAAAGAATAAATTCTATCTTCAACCACACTACATTATCAGAACAGATCTGAACAATATCAATAATGTAGAGAAAAGCCAAGTAGAATCAGAGAAATGCAGTGCAGAACAGGTGGAACTCAGATACATCAATTTCAAGGTACTGTAGAGGATAAGAACCAATTTATTCTCTTTCTAGAAGGTACAAAATGAAATGGCATGCCCAGTGACTCTGTCACATTTCTTAATTTTTCTGCAAAAATAAGCAATTACAGCCAAATAAAAATAGAGAAAAGGGGAGATTAAGCTTAAGAGTAACAGACTTTTGCAAGTATGGTTAGAAATTGTCAGTGTGAACACAAGATAAGTACTCTGTTCACTTACAAAGGAAAACAAAAATAATGTTCAAATTGTTAATAATGTTGTAATTTTTTTCTGTAAAGTAATTCAGATCTTGTGTGTCCTATATTCCCTTGAGAAAAGCTCATCCAATCAACCAGTCAATTACTTTCAACGCAGGACAGGGAAAAAGGTAACCATTTTGAATTTTCAGCTCCAATTAATTTTATAAAGAGAACAGAAATTGTTTTCTAATTTATTCACCTGCTTAGCACCAAAGTGCATCAAAGCACAACTGCATTCATTTTTGTCATGACACAGTGAGGCCTAAGAACATATCATCATTATATGATGAAGCAATCCCAAATGACCAGTGTTTAGATTCCTTGTAAAATTAAGAAATGCACTCTGCCATCACAGAACTAGAATTTCAGAAAAAATAATCCTACTACAGATCTATAATTGTTGTGAAACTTAAAACCACAAATACGTTTCCATCTCCAGTACCACCAGTAACACAGAACTTCTGCTGATTACAAAAACAGACTAAAAAAAAGGGGGGAAAACCAGCTGGATGATCCTTGGCAAACATTAGACAGTAAAATAGGGAAGTTTTGACTTCAAAAATTACTCAGCACTGTCCTGAAAATGAGACATGTGAAGTGAAATGAACTGCCATTATTAATTTTTTTAAAATACCTGAAGTGTGTTCAAGACTGATAGTACAGAAAGGACAAAACCCCAAAATTCTCAGTGTCAAATACTGTATGTACAACTGTGCTGCCCTGCAGAAACCGATCTGATTTTTAGAGGTGACAGTATTCATTTTAGGGGAAACATCATTTGGCTATCGCCTGGCAGAATAAATTTGGCTGAGGTGTCCATTCAGACACATGATGTTCAATACCTGCATCTTAATCAAGAGAGACACATGAACATTTTTATCCTTTAGAGATTCAAAGACTCCAAAACAAGTACCATAGCTTAGCAGGAAATCAGAACCAAAACCCAACAACCAATGCACGTATTTCAAATGAAAAAGGGAAACATCAAATATAAATTCTAAAGCTCTAAGTGAAACATTAAATTATACTTGGATGTGCACACACGTGCCCCACCACAGTAACATTTTCATAAACATACAGCAAAGTTTGAAAGATTACCTGGTAAAAATACCATCCACAATACCAATCGTCGACTCCTCTGCGGGAACATCAGAACCAACCTGTGCCATGACTGTGATCAATGCAACTTGCTTTATATATGAACTCTTTCCTCCCATGTTGGGTCCAGTTATTATCATGACCCTTTCACCATCTCCCTGGAAACATAAAACATTGGTGAAACATATTGTCCTGCACATGGTGCTGTTCTAAGAAAGGCTGCTGAGTGTATGTGCCTACAGGGATAAAGGACAAGCCCTCAGGACACAGTCTGTAGTTGAAAAAGCTTCCTTCACAGCATTCAGTTTTCAAGAGTTTATGATGCCACGTATCAAAAATCTTCCTAAGTCCTCTCCAGGCTCATAAGAGAGGAGCATCACTATCATCTTTCATTACTCTTGAGCAAAACAAAGTGAGGAGAACCTTCTTGGTCCATCAAGGAACCAAGAGAATCCATGAAGCATCTGTGCAATTTCATTTGAAGGGGGAACTTCACCAGCTTTCAGCACAGCCAGTGCTGTCCTAATTTGGATTCTGCTCCAGTTAAGGAGTTCTCATTGCCAAATGGGGGGGAAATCTGGCAGCCAAAGATCAGACCTAGACCCCTTCATAACTGCTTGCCTTGGTACAACACACACACATTCAAACACAAGGGCTACAAGAAGAAATCAAGACATTTTTGAGTTTGGCAATACTTGACTGCAACACAGATATTGTGAGCAGATTGTATCCAATCTCTGATTGACTGGTGCATCCAACCACTGAAATCTTACAGAAAAATGAATCAGATGCAAGAGCTTGTCTCAGCTGTAAAAGTCCCTACAGTACTGCTGTAGGTCTATGGCTCCAGAATAAAACTGTCATCTTCTGGTGGAAGACAGTTGCTAATACAAAATTAAAACTCATCAATGAGTCTATAAAGCCTTATCACAGCCTGCATCAAAACTAGGAAATTAGATTATGCAAGGATGTTGAATAACTAGAGTTTTTACTTTCTACTACATACATACAATGAAATCCAACAACTGATGAACTAACCAAAAGTCAGCATATTTCACTGCTCCACAGGCGGGGCATGTCAGACAGGACAAGCATAATGAACATTAGACACACTACTTAGGGAAGTTGGAACTGACCAGGCACTGTGATGACAACAACATATCTCTGAGGAATAAACATGATTATCTTTACAGGGATTTCATTTTGTTAAGAGGGAGGCAAATAAGATTTATATGTCACATGTCATAATCCACATCATAGAAAAGATGGATGGAATCAGTCTTAGGTCAATGCAGAAAACTGTTTAGCTTTTGCTGGAAAAAAAAACAAACCCTGTCCATAAGGAAGTCACAATAAAGTCAAAACCCAAAAAATGTCATTATCAGGAATAAAGAATGGAAGTAATAACATGCATATGACTACATGAGAACAAAACTCACAACATTCTAGTCTCTGAGGTGGAGTTTCAATACAGCAACTGAAACTTCATCAGGACCACCATTTGGCTCCACACAACAGAATTACAGATACTTAAATCCAGGATGAGTTAATCTGTTAGAACCCACAAATTTCTTCCATGTGTTTGGTATCCCTCTGGGGTCCCTCCAGCCATGTTCTGACACTGGTGGCTGGCTTGCAAAGCCAGCTTTCAGAAAGAACATATGCTGTAACATCAGACCAGAGAGCCCATCTGCCCTTATAATTGCACAGAACCATAAGCTAACATCTTAGTGGAATTTATGGATGAAGTTAGAATTTCCATGAATATTTGGATGAGAGAGGGAGAACTGAAAAATAAGATGTTTATTTCAGGGCACTGCAAGAAAGCTTTTCCTAAAGTTAGTTATTTGACAACATTTCAGCTGAAAACATGACAGCAATTGCATTTTACTGTTGATTCAAATACATCAGCTTAAAACCAGACACGTTTTAATAAACTGGGTTCCCACCTACCTCTCTCAAAAAAGACAGAACTCTAACAGTAGAGGCAAAAACGATTCCACCACGATCAGTTGATTTTGTAATATTCAGTATTTAGAAAGCCAACATAAGAATGGGGCTAACAGGGGAAAGTGCATGATGATTACTGAATGAAATGATGAGTTTTCTGTCAATGCCATCTGTCGTTTGTTTGGAGTTGACAAATAATTTTGAAAACATTCCCTGATGTATTGCACAATATCTGTATCATTGTTCAGTATAGAACATGGTTTAAAAATATCTCCAGAGAAATCCATACACATTTGAATGGTATTTATCACAGCCCATGCTCCACACTGACATACCTTTTATATATCAACTGTATGAAAAAGCAGTTACGTATACACAGTTCAGTGCATTTTTTGTATTAAGAACAGAAACACAGTATTTAAAAAAAGGTTCAGAAAGGTAAATATTTAATAAAAAACACCAAAAGGGCATGCCACTTAAAAAAACAAATTTAGGTTTTGATGAAAAAAAAAGGAGGAAACAAAATAAAAGATGTTTATCAGAAACAGATTAAGTGAAGTAAACTATGACAATACTTCCTACCTGTGGTAATTGTGTATTTATAGCAATTTTAGGTAATGTAGGTCATGCAATTTAGGTAATGTTGCATAGAAAATGTCAGGAAATAACCTACCCACTTTCTTTGACGACTTGGCAACAATAACAAGCAAGAGTCTTACTACTTCTCAACATCACTCTCTATTGCAGAAAACAACAGCCAGAAGGAGACTTAGGGGCAACACACTGCCTGCAAGCTAAGCATGGGGGATCTTTAGCATATGTTAATATGAAAGGCTTCTTCCAACCAGTGTGCAATCTACAAAGAATGGACTTGCCACTACACAGTCAAGAGTCAGAGCTCCAAATCTGCTCTGTCAGATTAAAAAAGGCTGCATGAAATCAATACCTCCAGAAAGAAAGGAAAACACATAGTAAAGTAATACCACCAAAAATGATCTGAGCTATCTTAGAACTGTCTTGGAAAGTGAGCCTGTAAGACATGGAAACATTTGTTGTGCATTTGAACATTAAAAAGTTCCACTAATCTCACATAAAGTTATGACAAAATGTAGACTTCTTCTGATAACACTGGTAAAACCCCTGGAATTATTAATTTGTTTTTCAAAAAGAGCCACTTTAAACTTTTATTTTCCTAGTTTTGAGATCATCTGTTTTAGCTTAGGAAGGGATTGGTTGGACTTGATGATCTTCAAAGGTCTTTTGCAACCCTGTGATCCTGTGATCTTTCTTAATGCCGTGAAAAGCGAACAACGTTGTCAAGAGAGTGTCTGGCTGCTAGAGAGCAGAAAAAGGACACAACAGATGTGATCACATCTAGCCATCTCTCTCTGAAATGTAACCAAGCAGAAAGCTGTATGATTAAATTATTTATTTTAACTTCGTGGCCAGGATGCAGATGCCAAATTCCCCCCCTTGGATGATGCTGAAGCTCAAACCATTTCTCAGTACTTACTGAAAGGTTAGTGGTATTTGGAACATACTGATCCTGTTCTCCCAGTAGCACATCAATCACAGGGTGCCTCCCATTTTTTATAATTATTTCTCGACGATTATCTTGCACAGTTGGTCTGCAGAAAGGAAGAGACATTAATTTCAACATTCATTGTAACTGATTACTCAGAAGTACTGCAGCTAAAGCCTGAAGAAGGGTAGGAAAAAAATAGAAATGACAAAAATGAATTAATGCTGTCAAATATTTCTAAGGACTTCCCTGGTTTCATTCAGTGATAAAAAAGTATTAGCAGATTGGGTAACAAAATTTTAGAATTCTTCATTTTTCCACTCCCTAGGGAATGTTTTCCTTTGTTTAGTTGTATTCTAAAGGAATACTAGGAACTACAAAATGAACAAGCAGTAGCAAAAATACGCAAACTGGAGGGGACTGCTTTCTTCCCACCACTGCAGTGGCTTCTGCAAGTGCCACCTTTTGCAGACACATTTCATACTCTCAGAATGATCTTGCTGAACTAGTCCAACCTGCTACTGCATTAAACCCTAACTAGTGTGGGGAGTGGAAAAATAATTGTCCAACTTTGTATATTATGACTGATAACACATTAAATGATATAAATCAAAGAGTACAGTATGACAGAGCTGTAACTCTCCTATAAACATTAGCAGCTCTCATCATGTGACAGCAACTCCCAAACATATGAGTCATCAAACCATAACAGTCTATAGAAAGAGCTTACTATTTAAGTTGACATACTGAAATGACAGTACCTTTTCAGAGATTAGTATGCAAACCAGATCAATACTACTTACTTTCTTCTCTCATCTCCAAACCATGTAAAAAGTTTTGCCTTTAATGCTTCCACCTTAGCTACAAATTTATCTGTGTGTCTAGTCACACATGTGTAATTCCACGTTATACATCTTCACATCAACAAAGTTCTCCCTCCAAGAGCTGTGTGCTCTTCACAGAGAGAAAAATGCAAAAGAAGCATGTTCCACTAAATTATGACTGTGATTTCCTTTTGTTCTCTTGCAACTTAAATTTACTTTTTCATTGCAAACTGAAGTGCAGCATTCAATGGAGAGGTAAAGGTGGTGTCATGTCTCAGCAACATTTTGTTACACAAGAAGTATAATCACTCTGAAATAAGAGCAGTAATTTAGGAAAGTGACGACAGCTGAGTAAAAGGGTAATACTGGAATAAAGACACCTATTTTTTTGACTGGAAATTAACTAACACTTTGGATGGACTTTAGAGGGGAGGGAAGAAAAGACGCGAGGAGCGTGATTTTTCCTGAGTGGAAGAATGAGGATGCAATTTGAAAAGAACATGGAGATAAAATAAATGACATATTAGGAGCACAATGCACTGGAGAAAGAGGTGCAAGTTAAGAATGGTGTGGGTTGGTTTCTTTTTAGCACGAAGATATTTCCAGCAGTTGAATAGCTGAGATTAAACCAATATGGACAGAGTCTTAGGCCTTTGGGATAAAGAAAGGAAATGTCACCCTCCATTTGATGAACTGGTAAGCTGTTTGGAGCTGTAATATGATAGTCCTAAAAGGGAGAACATCCCTAGAAGCACTTCCTTCTGGATTTCTCCACTTTGCATTCAGAAGAGAGGCATAACAGCTGAATGATCCATTTGCCATTTTATAATTCTGCCCTCTACTTTGGGCATAATTGTCTTTATCCTGACTGCTCAAGCCTCCATACACGTAACTGTGAAATATGATGTGAGTTTCAGATGCCATGAGCCTTGCTGACTCTGCCTATTCTGGTTTCACACAATGGGGCTTGCAGAGGCAGGCCCTCAGCCACAGTCATTTAAAAGTTCTTCCCTGTCCCAGTTAGACAATCACATGTCATGCAGTAAGAGAGAACTGGGGGACGGGGGTGGAAATTGCTCTGGAATGTAGAACGTCCTTTATTCATGCATCTTTTCAATGGTGCTCCTTAAACAAACTCACTGCTTGCAGAACGGATACTCAAACTTCAGATGATGATCTCTGGGCTACCTACACCAGTTAGGCATCTAACTTTGTGTCCTGGGAGCCCAATGCCTTACATTGTCCATGTCAGGGTTGAGTCTCCCAAAGCAGGGTTCCAGAGACAGGCTGAAACTCCAAGATATGCTTACTACTCTCCAACAACCATGTGGAGCACCAGTGCTCCCAACCTCACAACTTGTTTACCTGCCTCAGGTAGGATGATATGAAACAATCCTCAATCAAAAAAACATTCTCCCGAAATACTCGAGTTGGTTACTATGGATGTCCCGTCTTTCCTTCAGTAGTCCTCCAAAATTAATTATTGACACCTTCCCTGCAGCTGAAGTTTCACTGAGAAGTCTCCTTCCTGCCAGTTTATAAGCTCTAAGCCACTCTTTAAAATCCAGTGAATTATTTAAACACTGCACAGTGAATTAATAACATTTCAGTTTGTTTTCTCATCTCAGTATACAGAAATAAACGAGCAATTACTTTTAAAGAGATTTTGATTAGCAGCAGGCATGATCAAGAATCCAGAAGTGATCAATACTGTCTTTAATGCTGTATAAATGCAGAAGGATATCTAAGTGGATTTCCCTTTCTCCACACACATTTAATACATGATTTGCTGTTATTTCCACAGGTCACAAATGTTACCAATTCATATGGTTATACATAAGCAATTGCCCAATTACTTGCAATGTAGCCCCACAATGACATTTAAAAACCACACAGCACTTTTCAAAAAAAGAGTATGTGGACTGTATGGAAGAAGGAATGGCTGAGGACTGGAAACAGATAGCCCTCACAAGGGTGTTCACAGTAAGCCTCAGAAACAGTAAATGCCAATCTCTAGGACAGCACTCAGCAAGCTGAAGCAGTGGTTCAGCGAGCGTCGAGTCTCTCTGGGGACACAGACCTCGTGATATAGAAGAAAACACACCAATAAGACTGACTATCTCTGTGTAGGTGCAAGGGATGTGGGTTTGTGAGGGGGAGGAAGACCCAAGTTGCAGATTGTACACACTCAGGAGCCAGCTCTGGACCAATCTCTGAGGCAGAAAGCCTTAAGGGTTCATGCTTCCTCATGGCAGAATGCAGCAGGCTGTGGTGCCTGGTGTGCACGTGTGGGTCTTGCACAGAGGGAAGGGCACAGCTCATCAGATTGAACACACATTCCTAGGTAAGGCACCATCCCTGCTCTGGAAGCTGGCTCTAATTACCTATTATTTACCTGAAATACATCTTTGAAACATACCTCATACACCTTAAAATCTTAGGTATTCTACACTATAAAGTCAGACTTTGATGAGGAGAAAAGAAATAGGAGGAAAAAAATTTCCATGCAAAGTCCAACATCTATTTATGTTTGTGAGATATCATCTACCAACCACACACAGTTTGAAAACCAGACAAACATGAGATGTCAAATTTAAACCGCAATGTTTACAGACTTGAATGAAGCCCAGAAGTGCCGCTTTGCAAAATCAGATCAAGTCGAAACTACTGCAAACAATTTCAATAATGCATTTTATCACGGTACACATATTAAAATCAAATGTATTTCAAAAGCTCTCTCATAATTCCCTATAAAATCTTACATAAAAATTAAACATTTATTACCTGCAGTAGTCTCCTTGTTTAGCCACCTGAGCCAATGAGAACAGACAGTCGATAGTTGCTAGGTGACCCATTGCTTTAGACACGGGGTGATAATGTTCACTGAAATGGCTACACCAAAACAGGGGAAAATAACAGGAGGAAGAAAAGAGGAAAAAAAAAAATCATTTCATACAGATAGGAATGTACTGTCAAAATACCCCTCATGCATGCTTCTCACAGAGCTCTCTACAGTCTCTAAATTACTCTGAATTCCAATCTCCCAGCAGTGTATTAACTTACAGTATGAGGACACAATCTTGCTCACAGCAGACTTCGTGCTTCCCTTGTAACAGGGCATTATTTTTAAGCACAAAAAGGCGGCAAAATGAAACTCATTTAATAGCATATAAAGGGTCCACAGTTGATCCCTGCTGCCTAAATAAGGTCTCTGAAAATGCCACTGTTTATCACAGTGGCAGCTGAATCGCAACTGCCAATTCACTTCAGCTGTAAGTTACAGTCAAATAACCCCCCCTCCAAACAATAAAAAAACCCTCAAACCCTGAAGTGCCTGAATACAGGATTTGTCTACAATATCAATAAAATATGGTAAGTACAATAGAAAATTGAAGAATTCACCTTCCATTTATGGTACCGATGCCCCTAGTACAACAATAACATTACCAGGAGAAAGCAGAGTTCATTCTTTTAGTACTGTAGAATTTATTTCTCTCCACTCCTAGCCTCAAAGATACAATTGGGGAATATAAAGCAAGTAAGGGAGCAAAAATGAATAAATAAATAAATGGAGGGCTGGGGAAGATCACTCTCTACACATCTTTCCTTGCTGTACGCTGCTATCATATGACACTATTGAAATCATCAAAGTGAACATGAAAAGCAGCAGATCTAAGTAAAGAAAGGTCTACTAAAACTTATATGGCTAATATAGTAACCAAAAAAATAATGTAACTATTTTTATGGTATTGCAAAGGCAATACATCTGGAAGAGTGAATTGGAATTTCAGTTTCTAATAAAGTTTACAGAACCTCTGGGTTCCTACCAAGAGGCAAAACTTGGCATCAGTTACATCCAGTGAGGCAATTTCAGAAGGAAGTTTTTGTGGTATGGAAAAAAGCACAAGTGAGTTAATTATTATTGCAAGAATTGAGGGATAATTTCAGTGTGCTAGTAATTCCTGGAAGTAAAGCAGTGATTTATAACCTGACACCTGAAAATTAAAGGTGTTCAGAAGTTTGAGAAATAGATTTTCAACTTAACATACACAGGTCTATGGGGCCAGATGGGATCCATCCCAGGGTGCTGAAGGAGCTAGCAGAAGTGCTCACCAGGCCGCTTTCCATACAGGGGTAGGGAGAATCACACTCACACAAGCAACTGCCCAAACACCCTGAACATTCCTAACTGAAAAACTGTAACACTGCAATTGTTGTATAATAAATTCTATTCTCCTCTCAGTTACACTGTACTAGATTCAGTTTCACTCCATTTTCAAATTTTGAGAGCCACTGTATATATTTAATAGTGTGCTGTCATCAGAATTTTAAAATCTAGAGACATCACTGCTGCCTTCAGGACTTAGTGTGTAAAGGTCTCGCTTTCAAATGCTTTATGTTGAAGAACAGTATTTTACCATGGGCAGCATAACTGAGTTATCAGCTGCGTTTTTCCCTTTGGTTGTTTTTTTTTTGTTAAGATAAAACTCTTTCTTCTTCTGTTCTTACAGCAATAAATAAAATAATAAAAAAATGAGTCTATTTTGTCAACTCACTCTAAAAAGTTCAGCCATTCAGCGTTGCAGTCAAGGACTAGCTGCTCCCGGAGCTGATTCCGATGTTTGTCATTTTCTATAACAAACGGCGAGTGGAAACGGCTGACAGCTTTTGTGCTGGAAAACAGAGAGAAGCCAAATAGGGAATCAAGGTTACTAAGCAATCAGTTACACCATCTACATGCAAAATTGGACTAGTTTTCTAACTCACTCTGAGCCTTGAAAATGCACGGTAAAAAAGCCAGTTCTTTTACTGTGGTACCAAACTCTATTGATACCAGTGATCTTCACTGTGAATAAAGTGATTGGCTACTGTACTGCTGCCCATTCTGAAGGCTGCATTTTTCACAATGTATTATGTATCACTGAAGCTTATATATCTCACAAAATTCTCTTCAGCAACAGGCTTCACAAAGATGATTTTTCTTTGACTGGCTGCATCTACAACAACCTCCAACAAAAAAATTTCTACTTTAAAGCTGAAACTTCACAATAAACCTGGAATAAACTTAGTAAATACAGACTGTATTGCATGGATACTAGTTTCCATTTAAGGCACTTGCTCTTTATTTATGTATTTCCATTAAGGACTCATGTTGGCATTCCCAGGCATTCTTTTACAATATCCAGAATAGCTGTATTTTTCCTTCATCGCCTTAATTCTGTCTACTCTGTGCACTTCAATATCGAATTCTTGCATCAGTGAATAGAACATCGCTTCAGAGTTCACCTTGATTATGCCTACTTCTGATGAGACATGGCTCTGTGTACACATCATAACATAAGGTATTCTACCTGTTTAAATAATAAATGATCTTCCAGTTCACCTCTGTTTCATGTACTGGAAAAAGTATCTAAACTATCTAAAATCATGCTTACACAACACTAAGTAACAAAGCAAGCAAAGCTTGTTTGTATGAACAAATAAAATTAAAACATTTTTAATACACTAAGTCTTAGATACTGAGATATTTTGCACAGCTACTTTTACCTTTCTGAAGAAAGTAAGAACAACTAAAATTTTATGAAAAATGTATATCTACAATCTACAGGCACAACTGAATCAAAACCGTAATTTTCATGCCAATACATCTGCTTTGAAACATTAAGTACTATTTAAAAATAAACACTTTTAAAAGTTCCAGTTTTTCAGCTTGGTCTTGTTTGGTTTTAAGCAAAACTTACTATGGCAATAAATCAATGTAACCATTTTCATTGGTTGCTTTTAGTTTAAAGAAACCCCAAACCACAAACACACATGGAGCTGTGACAATGTGTATCTAATTAACTGTAAAACCAAAATGGCCCATACTATATTTTTTTCCTTATATATTAAAATACAGCAAACTTTAAAGACATTTTACATACCTACTAACCATAACCCAGTCAGATGGAACGGAGGATTTATTGGAATTCTTGACTTCTATCATAAACTAAACAAACAGAAATATAATATTACACATCATGGGAAGTTAAGAAGACTACAGAAGCATAACCATAATGAAATCAAGAAATCTGCAAGCATCAGACGAAACCCATGCTCATCCTGAAGAGACTGAGCAGACCAGAAGCTAATGTTCTTTCTTCCCTAAAAATGAGGGTAATCACGTACATTTGCTGCCAAGAGAGCAACTTCTACCCTGAGCTGTTCTTTTGCTCTGCCATGTTCCTGCCTCATCTTTGCCCTTTTGCTCCTCCATCTACTAAAATGTTCTGCTCACCTCCCTCTTACCAAGCCAAACCCAGACTAAAGCTAGTTAAGACTTACCTGATCCTGACTGGGCCTCGCAGAGAATTCAGCATTTACACAGACTCTACACTATACACAAGCTGTACTCAGGCTGTTTCACAGAATCACATAATGATCGGGGCTGGAAGGGGCCTTTGAAGATCATCTAGTCCAACCCCCCTGCCAGAGCAGGGTCACCTTGAGCAGGTTGCACAGGACACAGTCCAGGCAGGTTTTGAATGTCTCCAGAGATGGAGACTCCACAACCTCTCTAGGCAGCCCTGGCCCTGAGCTCTGCCACCCCCACAGTAAAGAAGTTCCTCCTCATGTTTAGCTGGAACTTCCTATATTTCACTTTGTACCCATTGCCTCTGTCCTGTTGCAGGGCATCACTGTCAAAAGACTGACCCTGTTCTCCTGACACCCAGCCTACAAGTATTTAAAAGGACTGGTAAGATCCTCCCTCAGTCTCACCTAGGCTAAAGAGTCCCAAGTCCCTCAGCCTTACGAGTAAGATGTGCTTTCCTGCCCAGGGATCAGTGATTCCTATTGAGCCATATTTACCTACAGTATTTCACAGACAAGAGCTCAAAACCTCAAATGCTAGCACTGCATGTACAGTACCTCCCTTCACGTTTGGATCAATTGGAGTTCAGAAATGGAAAGAACAGAGGAAACCAGCAGTAATGGCAAGAAGCTCAGTACAGTGAAATTTACATGACGTCTTTCCTGCAGTATTTTATACAATTCATGTCAGTTATTTTTATAACACCAGCCTGAGGTTCTAGACGTCAAAGAATAAAAAACACAGATGGAAAATTAATTTCCATCAGAGATTAGATTAGCCCAGTATCTGATCACCTTTACAGAAATGCCCAAGACTCATCTGACAAAGCTCTTACATTACAGTTAGTAAGATTTAGATAAAACCTTCCACACCTCACCAGAATACCCAGCAATCACCTTAGACTACAAACAAGAAGAATAACCCTAACATGAGCACACTCCAGAATGGACAGACTACACTAGTTCTTAATTTACCTAAAACACCTTGAAAATAATCGGTACCTCTGAAACCCTGAAGTTGCATAATACACAAGACAAAGATTTGAAAATGAATCAACTGCTGCTGCTACTAGTAGTGTTGCTGATGTGCTAGTATTGCATTTTTTTCTTGAATTTTAGCTCAAAACAATTAAGCAAGCCATGTTCATGAAGAGTAGTCAGAAAACAAGACCATATTTGTGTCTATGCTAGACGACTAACTGAACTCAGAACAGTTACACAGCCAGTTCAATTGCCTGGTGTGTTTGTGTGGCTAGCAAGAAAGAAGTAGAGAGGTTGCAATCTTCTTCAAAACAACAAAAACATTTCCTTTTTTACCCTTTAATTCTTAGGCCTATTATATAAATATGTGCAGTATTAAATAAACTGGGCCTGAAGCACTGCTTATCAGGAAGCAAACTTTTCCCAAATGTAGCAATTTCTCTCTAAATCCTGCCTGAAAAGAATAGCAATGCTATCACTATCTGGACAGCTTTCTGTCCTGTTTAGTGATGCTATTAGTTACATTAGAGGTCTGGAAATGAAAGATAAGACAGATATGGATGTAACCTCATCTTTTTGAAAAGGTGTATGTCAAGTGGATCTTCACAAATTTCAGTTAATAAACTGTGGGCTGACTGCATTCATAAGAGTGTGTTTGGAGGGCACACATGCAGGAGCAAAGAATCTGAGTGCCTCCCTGACAGAACGTCTGTTCTCTGAATGTGTTCAGAGTGGGAAGATAAAGAGAACAGATTTCCTGGCAGCTTCTTTTTCTTCCAGAACCAGCAAACCATAAACCTACTTCTGACCAGTCCTGTTGCAAAGAAGTGCTTGAACACAACATCTATCAGAGTGCTAGAGTGCTACAACAGCACAAGTTCTGAGGAAGGCTGAGCTTAACTCAGACTCGTGTCTATGCTTTGCTCCTCCCCTTCAATTCCCTTTCCTCACTGACCCTCTTCTCTAACCCTTCCTCTTTTGTGTCTTTTGATGTCTGCAATACACTCATACCAGATGTAATTAAATGACAGATAGCTTTAACTTGTGCAGCTCCATTAATGAATTTCCCAAGATAGAGCTCTTTGCCTGCAATGGTTTCTGAGCTGGCTGCTGCTACAAGGGGCCCCTCTAAAACAGGCATAGTTAACTGGTGGTTTCTGAAACTCTCCAGTTCAGACCTGGCTACTTTCTTGATACTCTCCTCTTTCATCAACTCTTCCCTCTTTCACACACATGTCATCATCCAACTCTTAAGCCAGTATTTCAGAGAAATCCTTCAAATCCTGGCTCTTTCCTTCCTCATGCAATACCGAAACACACTCTTCCACATTTCCTCTTGGACTTAGCATCTTAGCTGACATCCTCCCCAACTCTCCTGCCACATGTTTGTTCTTCTGAACCTCAGGAGCAAAAGAAATATCCACCCAAGGCCTTTATCAAGTGATACTCTAACTCATCCCTTCTCCCATCCCCTCTCAGCATTGTCTATTTGCTCCCTGCTGCATCTCTTGGGTCTTTCTCAGCGTCCCAGGTCCTCAGTGGGACGGTGATCTGCTTCCAGCTTCATACCACACTGTCCTCACTGATTCATCTCTTTTACTCTCAACCCTCATTCAGTTGCCAAGCTAATTTCTTTTCCCAACTTTCTGTGGAGTTTTCCCCAGGTCTCCCACTCTCAGTTCCAGCGCAATGCTGAACAGTGGTATCTCACTGATACTTTCAATTCAATACACAAAAAAGCAAAGCATTACTGAAACAAATTTGACTGCAGTAATGTGGTTTTATTATTTAAATCACCAAAGAAATTGACTTAAATAAAGTGACACTGTCAAAAACCTGTTTTTTGAAGTTGTGCAAATAGAGGCAAATGACCTGATCAAGTACCATGCTAAATGAAGAGAGTTCTAGTTAAGCCTAGCTTTTAAGCTATTTTCTAGACAAGCAAGGGAACAGCCATCCATAATAGACACCTGTCCTGGTTTTGGTCAGGATGGAGTTAATTTCATTTGTAACAGCAGATGAATGCTGTGTTTGAGAGTAAAATGGGAGTACTGCTGATAACCCCCTGATGTTTCTAGTTGCTGTCAGACAGTCAAGGACTTTCTCAGCTCTTCATGAGAAAGGAGGGGCGAAGCCAGGACAGGTGACCGAGCTGACCAAAGAGAGTATTCCACGCCAGTTACGTCCTGCCCAGGATATCGGGGGCTGACGGGAGGAAGGCCTGGGGCGGCTCCGGGACGCGCGGTTCTTGGGGGACGGTCGGGTTCTGGGACGGCTCTGGGTGGCACGGCCTGAGCTGTGTGGTTTGGTGAGAAACTGCATTGGGTATCAACAGCTTCATCTATTTTTGCTTTGAAGTCCTGTTAGTATTGTTATATTGTATCTTTCTGTTATCTTAGTAAACTATCCTTATCCCAACCCACGGGCCTCTTAATTTCTTGATTTTGGGGTTATTTGCCCCTTCCTTTTCCTTTTCCCTTCCCTTACTTCTCACATTCCCCCTCCCCTTCCCTTTAACCTGCTCTTTTCCTGTAAGGAGCAGGCAGCTGCGTGGATCTTGGCCCTCAGCCGGGTGAAACCACGACACTCTCACAGAGAGGTGAGAGGCCGATCATCAGTCTCTCCAGCAAGGAACACGTGTCCCTGGTGCTGCAGAGGCTGCCACCAGTGCAAAATAAGGACATCACAGGTACCAGGACTTACTCTGCCACACAAGAGTGTCAGGATTTCCACTCAAGAATGCTGTGAGCTGTGTGGAGGTTGACCCACACTCAGAGACTACTGAAATATTTCTCAAGTATTTTGCTTGGGAGGTCTTCAGGAAAATGACTCAGTAACAATGTAATTCTGTCCAGTTACCTCCACAGTTCATTACCAAGGACTAGGCTGTAGTCATTGGGTGACAATGTCTGTAGTGACAGCATCACCTCCACTCTCTCACATTTTACCCCCCTTTTACGGCAGAGTAGCTGCACTGGCCCTTAGGGAATCCCTCCTGGGGTGGATTAATTCACAGGGAATCAGAAGAACGCAAACTAAGTTTATCCTAAAGCCCAAGGCAGAATGTCTGGAGCTTAAACACACTGTCCCAATTCAAGGGCATGTCTGCACTCTCCTCCTTGCACACACTGTCACAGCTCTCTCTCTGAAAGGTCACAGGGAGGCTGGAAGTTCAGTGACAGGAGTACTGTGCCTTGAGCTACAGCAGGACTTACTGCAAGCAGTGCTGCACAAGTGTCTAACACTAACTCTGCAGGCAAGGACACTGCACAGTCCTTGTGCCTGTGCTGATGGGAAAGCACGGGGGGCAGGAGAAGGAAACCCCACACAAGCTGTGACTATTTACCACTTTCTTTCAGAAGAGGGATCGAATACTCTCCAATGAGCAGAAGCTGCCAGAACAGAAGCAAGGCTTCTCAGCACAGCAGCCAAAGGGACATTTTGCTACCTAAATGCTTCTACCTTCATCTTTAGGGCCACTTCTACCTGACACCATCAGAAACAGCAAAAAAAGAAAATAAAAAAGAGGAGGAAATGTGCACGTGGTGTCAGACAGCAAAACACCTCTGCATGGCATCGATACCAAGGTCAGGAATGAACACGTGGGATAATACACTATTATTGTCTTTGTAAGAAATACTTTGGCATGGATGTAAGTGTATTTCCTACAAATTCAAGTGCCATATGCACTTGCCAGAACCCTTGACCTGATCAATTCCACAAACCATCATCTCAGTTCCTGATGGAAACCTCACCGGGCTGGCACGATGTGATTTCAAACAGTGCTTGTCTTTATTTCCAGCCACTCAGATGTCTACACCCCTCTTTGCTCTTCTACAGAGATGCTATTGCACACAACACCCATACCCACACACACCATCCACCTCATCTGACTTTTCTCTGAGTTCAACAGGTAGCAGTAAAAACTAATTCAGGATCAAAACATGAAGTTCAAACCAAGCATTTAAGTACCCCATAGCAGGGTAAACAGAAAGATGATTAGCATGGCAATTCATTCTAATAAAGTGTTGATGACACTTTTTAGTCTTTCTTCAACAAATAAGAATTCATTCACCACTCACAAGGGAACTGGGGTCACCTGACTGTCTCTGAGGAGATGACACCAAAGACAGGAAGGTTTTGATGAGCAGTTCTCTACTGCAACACAACTGCTTCCAAATGACCCTTGATTCTAAACGTTCAGATCTATTTTAGCTGCACAGGCAACTGTTTTACAGCTTTGCTTGAAGATGTTTTGTAAAGAAGAGCTGTACTTCTGTGGGGTTGGGTGTTAGTTAAGTATTTTGAGTGACAACTACAGTACTTGTTTTAAACACTATCTAATCATTCCACAAAGATGGGTAAGCAGACCAAAAGCACCAAACAAAATGCAAACCCTCAAATGCACCCTGCAAGGCAGGCTTTGAAACATAAGGAACCTGAGGTCAAATCAAATGCTGTCAATTAGCAAGAAAGAAATCTAAAATCATGATCTCACTGTGGAGTTCTGGGCACTGGCTGCCATGTCAGTCTAGTCTAGATCAACTTTTATTCCCCCCTTTCTTCCGAACTTCCTATTTGGTAGGCTGCAGCTCTATTGTTCAAGGCTTCAAATTCCCTTCATCAAATTTCCCCTTAGCCTAGTGCCAGTTTGAAAGAACAGAACAACTTTAATTACTTTTCTAG
This sequence comes from Gallinula chloropus, assembly GCF_964237585.1. Taxonomy (NCBI): domain Eukaryota; kingdom Metazoa; phylum Chordata; class Aves; order Gruiformes; family Rallidae; genus Gallinula; species Gallinula chloropus. The sequence goes on from NC_140106.1 coordinate 1,366,964, forward strand.
TCCTTTTGGGATCTTGCCCACTACCCTAAATTACTACCCTGCAGCTGAACTTCAACCTCCTTCATTTGCTGACAAAAGGATGAAGGGAAAATGTGCTCAATTTACAGGATTGTAACAAGTGTCCCTGCCCCTCGCCCATTCCAGGACAGAGACTTTCAAAGCTACTGCAGCACTACTGGGGTTTCAGAACAGACCTTTACTAACTAACCATCAGTGGTAGAAAATGGGGAGGAACTAAGGAGAACTTTTCCACAAATGGGCAGACCTATTTTTGCTCCCAGGTTGCATTAACCCAAGTAGGAGGTGACCTTGAAAATCCTCCTTAGCCAGAAAGTAGCAAAGCCCTTCCTTGTCTCTCAGACACTGGTAACACAGGGAACAGCAGGAAGACCATCTAAATCTCTAGCTGCACAACCCCAGGAGTTGTTTAGTAATCTTAATAACAAATCCTGGTTAGAGAACCTGCAAGGCTGCCAAGAGACAAAGGTGGGAACCAGCTGAGCTTTCACCTGCCCAAAGAAAGCTTTCTGCAGAAACTTCAAGAAGACCCTTTCCTGCATTTTTTCTTTCCCTGACATCACAGGTTCTCAGCTCCAAACGTTTTCCCTGTTCACTTCAGTGAGGTCACATTCTGGGTGCACTTCAAGACAGAAGAACATGACAGGTATCACATTTCTTTAAAATTAAAGAAACCCCCAAACACACCCACACCACACCCACAGCCCCCCAATGAAATGACACACAACTTATGCTTTTAGCAGAAGAATGTAACACCTGGTTTTTGCAAAGAGGGGGAAGGCCATGGAAGTGGAAGCACCGTTCATTAGAAACTAAGGGCTCCTGCAGATCTCAGAGAACAGCACAGCAAAGCCCCAGCTCCCTTGCATCCCTCCTTGCTAACAAACTTTCCCCCACCCCCCATGCTTAACAGCAACAGTATGTTCATACCCTCAAAATGTGGGAGTGGGTTCAAATGAGTCCCCACTCCTGGAGCAGCATTTCTCTATTCAGACTGTATCCTGTGCAGGACCAGTGAAAAAACAGGCAACAGTGGGTAAAGCAAAACTGCATCAAAGTTAAAGGACTGTCAGTTAGCAGATGCAAAGTACCTGCTGCAACTCCAAAAGTCAAACCCACCATGCAATGAAACTGCTTTTCACACCGCAGAAGCTGCATCTGAATCAAGTTCCCAGAGCTGCAGTGACACATGTGCTGTGCTAACAGCATCCTTTAACGGCGCTACGAATCCCTGAGGCAGAAGGTCACAGCACAAACATCCCACTCTCAAGGGACTTTTCTTCCCCAACACAAACACAAAAACATAACATCAGCCAGCAACCAAAACACTACAAGCAAGAACAGATAAAGACTAAAAATCAATGGGGAACCTATAATATTTGGTTATACAGCATGCAACAAGATATTCAGGTGATGTTTCTGTAATGTCTTTTCTACTTTACAACCTACTGAGAGATGAGGCTTGGAGCTACATTATTAAATGCTGAAGGTAAAACTGAATGAATGAGAAACACACAAGCTGCAAAAAATCAAGGCTGACAATGTGAGATTACTTTTTCTAAAATCAGGCAATAAGAAGAGGAACCAGCATCGACAGCGTTTCTCTGCAGTTCTACTTGCAAACAAAAGCCCAGCCTTTTCTCAGTAACATCACCTTTACATGTCTTATGCCTTTTACTCTGTTAAGAGAAACTGAGAAATAGCATGGAACAATGGTTTCTGTTGTTGGCAGCTAAAAGTGGAAGTGAATTGAAAGGTATGGGGCAGCAGCTCCCAGGTATCCATAGGTAATGGGAACTTTCTATCTAACTAACCAAGAGTGGCTACTTTCTCTTTTCATTTAAAAATGGACTGTTTAATTACAAATATATTCATTATAAATTATACAGTTATTTATTAATTAGAAATCCCTTATTCACTTTAATGAATTACGTTCATGAAAAATATTACCCTACCAAAAGAAAAGGGTACAGAGCTGCCCTTGCCTGCATCTTCTCCTTCCCTCTGAAACAGGGCTGCCGGGCACACATGGGCACCATCCCAGGAATAAAGCCTGAGCCCTCACAGAATCACAGGGCAGACGGACGGTGTTCAGTGGTGGGACAAAACATGAAGTTCCAATCACATTTGGCTGCCAGCTGATCAGCTGGTATAAGGCAGGACTGCTGAGAGAGGCTGTGTCTGTCCTGCTGGGCAGGAGACAATTGCTACTGCAACGAGCACTAATCAATGTTGTCTCATCGCATCCCAAAGCAGCACAAAGTAAAGTGCAAGTGACAAAGGCATTTCCCATGCTTCCTCTCCAAAACAGAGGGCATCCCTGTCCCACTCCCACCCATGCCACCCTTACTCTAACAAAGGATTCAAATCTTACTCCAGGGTGACCAGGCTGTAAGGAAAGCGCCTGCTGCTCTGTCAGAGCTCAGCTCAGAGCTGCACTGGGGAAACAAACTCACCATCGGCTGGGAGCAGGGAAATGCTTTGCTCAGACCCTCCAGACAGGTGGCACACTGCCCAATCTGCACCAGAATTTACCAGCACAAAGAAAAGGGGGTGGAAAAGAGGGGTGGACTTACCGGGGACTGAGGGCCTGAAGCTCTGGGGCTGCCAACTCCACACGAGGCCAGATGGCTCCGGCAGGGACTTGCTGCCCAGGCTGTGGCAGATACCAAAAGCCCCGGCTGGGCGGGGGAGCGGGGCTGCAGGGAGAGGGGGTGCCGGGGGTGAGGAGAGGCTGGCGGGGGAGAAACGCCCCCCTCCTGTGGGGAATGGAAGAGCCGCCCGGGAAAGGAGACACCTTGTGCTGGTGGGAGGGGAGCTGTGAGAGCCCGAGGAGCAGCAGCAAAGCCCGAGACAGGGGCTCTGGCAGCCATGTCAGTGGGGGTGCTGCCTGGCAGCCATGTTAGTGGGGGTGCTGCAAGGCAGCCATGTCAGTGGGGGTGCTGCCTGGCAGCCATGTTAGTGGGGGTGCTGCCTGGCAGCCATGTCAGTGGGGGTGCTGCCTGGCAGCCATGTTAGTGGGGGTGCTGCCTGGCAGCCATGTCAGTGGGGGTGCTGCCTGGCAGCCATGTTAGTGGGGGTGCTGCCTGGCAGCCATGTCAGTGTGGGTGCTGCCTGGCAGCCATGTCAGTGGGGGTGCTGCCTGGCAGCACGGTTTCAGCCACGCAGGCACTGTTACAAGCTCTGCATCTCTTCCAGGCTGCCAATTGCCACTGATTATTATTTCCAGCCTTGAAGAGGTGCACAGCTCCCCCCATTCCCTGGTTTAGATCTCACTGTGCTTCAAGTCACTGGAAACAAAGGCTGTGGTGGCAAGGTTCAAGCATCACTTTTCTGACAGGGAGAGAAGCACTAAGAAGCATCACTATGAACAGTCTTGGCTCCTGTAAAGCCATCCAACACTTGACTGCAATTTCTACCTTATTTTGTTGGGTATGACAGAAAATACAGAGAGCCACAGAACAATTGAACTGCAGCAAATCTGTGCATTTGCACTACCCACTCAATACATGCCATTCAGAGGAGTCCTGGTGTGGAACATGCTGGGAAATGTTGCTTTTGCAAATTGAATACGTAGCAAAGAAAATGGAAAATAACAGGAATTGGTATTAGAGGAAATACAAGCCTCAACTCAGCAGCTGGAGTTACAGGCAGTTGTAAAAGTGTTTGCAAAGTGAAAAGCCATAGTATGTGATCAATTGTATGTGGTAGGAGTAGTGACCCGAATGAAACGAGCATTGTCGAAAGGAAGTTTAGGGAAGAGATTATATAAGGGTTTTTTAAGGAACTGTGGCTGGATTGTACAGTCATGCCTGGACTGTCGACAGTTTGCTAGTGGCCTTGTCCCTGGCGCGAGTCCTCGTGGCACAGGCCCACTAGAAGTCTGGCAAACAGACGTTACACACGTCCCCGAATTTGGTTGGCAAAAGTATGTTGATGTTTGTATAGAGTAGGTGTAAAAGGAAGTTTAAAAGGGGTCAAAGAAAGTCAATGGCAGGTGCTGTTAAAAAAAATGAACTAAAGGTGTTGCATGAGAGAAAAGATCTGTCGAGATTGAAATTGGAGGAACACAAAATTGGGGGAAAAATGAGTGGCCTCCCAAAAGAATAAAGCATTTCAGGCTGGCCACATGGAATCCTAATGAATTGATAACAGGGGCACGGGAACCAATTTACAACCTGAACTGCATAATTCGCTTGCAAGCAGTTTTGGAAATCATTTCCAACAAAACTGCCAATGCTACAGATCTCCTGAATCAACAATCTCGAGAGACGTGTGCTCGATCCTGCAACGCCGCCTGGTTTCGGATGATGTATTGGCCAAAGAGGGAGGAGGATGTGGCAAATTAAGTATTTCTACCGTGTCTGATCCTATGGATCCAAAACGTGGTGAACCACATGCAAGCAGTTACCATGACAGAATAAAACATCAGGTTCATAAAACCAACAAAACAAGTAACTGTTAGGATCATATAACCCTATCCCTTCTATGCTTGCTATAAAGTTCTTAGTCACGTGGTGTAGCAACTTTCTCCCCCTCTCCCGTTTTGTCTAATAGAATTTATGTATAGAAACTCTTGGTTAACTGAACAAAACTGGACTTTATTGGTGTACACAGGTGTAACAACAATAGAAACCAGCCACAACCAAAACCAAAACCAAAATAACAAGAGCTCCTAACAATGCGCAGAATTCTATCACACGGCATCGTTCACACATCGCCACAGCATCTGCAACCCTGCGAGGAGAGGCAGGGGTCCTCTGCCTAGAAGTAAAGAAATAACGGAACAGGAAAACCTTGATTCTTTCTAAACCAACCATCTGAGTTTGAAGAGACCTCTCAGTCTCAGTAACACCCACCTCTCTGGTTGCTCCGGGACGTGAAACCACACATGTTGGGATGACCTGAAAGTGTAATGGAAGGGGAACAATACACCACTATAGCCATAGCAAGGACATTGTCCCTACTGCCTGGCTATAGTGCTGGAGAAAGGAAATCTTACCACTCCTGGAGCTGAAGGATGAGGTTCGGGGGAGGGATTTGGGGTCTCATCTTCTCCAACGCCAGCCATTTTCAGCTGCTCCAGTGCTTGTTCACTTAACTGTGTGCTTTTGGAACTGCACAAGCGCAGTTTTCCCTCACCACCTCCCCACAGAAAGTACTAGAAAAGGAAGCTCACGCATGTGTGAATCCACTGAACCCAGTAGTTCCGCCATGATGATGGCGCATGACAAAATAGAAGACTCCAGCCGGTTTTGACCAGGCCTGGAGACCCTCCTAAAGCTTAATTTGCTAAGTAATGGGCGATGGGGTGGGAAAGCTGTGGACTTATGTCTCAACATTGCTGAAATATTACATTAAGATGCTTGTAAAGGGTTAAGGAAGACTTGCTAACAGGATAGCTTGAAGTGCCACAGTGGTGACCTCCCATAAAGAATGCCTCGCTCGAAGGACTCTGACCAAAGGTGTGTCTACTGTGTTAGGTACCAGCTCTTGCAAGAATGTATAATAAATTACTGTTTCACTAACGTGTGTACCTCAAGTCCTTTCTTTAGGACCATTGGCATTTCTAACACTCAGACACCCCTCACAACTTTTCTCTTCCAGGCCCCTCAGCAGCCTCTTGCCCCTCCTTGCCCAAATGAGGCTTTGATCCATATTAGAGGGCCTGGGGATCTACAAGGAGGCTTAGAGCTGGGAAAGAGGGCTTTGGGCCCCACACAGGAGAGTCTGGACCCTCAAAAGCAGGGGTTTGGCTTTCAGAACAGGACTTTGGGTGCTGTCAGTGGAGCTCTAGGAATGAAAATACGGCTTTCCACCCCAAAACCAGGTTTGGAGCTCTGAAGAGTTGCTTTGCAGCCTACACCAGGCTCTTTGGAGTCTGAAAACAAGGCTTTGAGCATGAAACAAATGAGGCCTTTTTCCTGCATGAGGAGTTTGCACTCTAAAACCAGACTTTGGGATCCCAAAACTCTGTGCTGAATATTCTAAACTGGGCAATGATTCCTAAAAGCAACACGTTGGAGCCAGAGAAGGAGGCTCTGTACTCTCACGTGGAGGTGGTGGTGGGGCCTTCAAAAGCAGGCTTCAGGCCTTCAAAGGGATGGTTTGGGCTCCTAAGGAGAGAAGTCCTGTCACCTTAAAAGTGCAGCTTGGAACTTCTCCATGAGGCCTCAGACCCCCAAAATGAGGTTTTTAGACCTCAAAGAGAGACCTGGGCAGACCAGAGAGCTGGGCAATCACCAGCCGTGCGGCCATGGGAGCAGGTCCAAGGCTGGGCCTTTCTGGGTGCCGAGGGCAGAGAGCAGCCCTTGGGAGAGACCTGCAGAAGGGCCCTGGGTGACAGCCTGCATCCCTCTGGGGTGGTTTGACAGGCAAGAAGGACCTGTGGGCCTCCAAACAGGGGACACAACTCCATGTGCAGCCAAGTGCCTGCGTCCCACAGCACAGCCAGCGCTGAACGGCACCCTGCAGCACCCAGCACCGCAGCCATGGCAGGGCCTCGGCAGCCTCCTGTCTCCACAGGCACCTGGCTGCAGCTTCAGGAGCCTGGTCCCACACTGCCAGCCGCACCTCGCAGCAGGACAGACGGACAACCGATCCCAGTTCCTCTGAGAGATGGAGACAACTGCAGCAACCATTGTCATCATCCTGAAATGCTGCCTGGCAGCCGCAGAGCACCAGGGGTGGACCTGCTCCCACCAGATCGGGAACCCTGGTACCCTCTGAGGCCCCTTTTCTTGGCTTTGCAGAGATCATGGCTGCCTGGGAGGCCGTGTCTCTAACTGGACACGTAATTACCCTGTAATCTTGGGGCAGCTGGAGCTGGACAGGGTGGGCTGGTATCCCGGGGACCCTCGCCCTGTGGTGTTCAGTGCTCCTGAGAGCTGGGCCCGAGGAGCGATCGCTCTCTGACAACCATGGCAGCACCCTGGGAGAACCCCGTGTGCACAGAGCAGCTTCTTGGCCAAGCAACAAAGAAACAACGTCCAGGTCCATTCAGAGAATGGGCTTCCACCCCCCTAGTTTCCACCCTTCCCTATGGTCAGAGCAGGGAGACCAAGCAGAGGGATCAGGGTTACCCTGGGGTCATGCCAAGGAGAATTCCTGGGAGTCAGCCCAGGGGACGATCCCTGTGTTAAAAACCCCAGGATCTCCTCTAGCCAAGGGAGGTGTGAGGGTGCTGAAGAAATACAAACCAGAGAAGTGTCTTTTGCAAAGCTTCCCCCTGCGGCACAGAGGAGATGTTTGTGGTGCACAGACCCATCTTCCAGCTGGCCAGGACTACTTCTGGCTGGGGGGGATCGAGTTCCCCACAGAGATTATCCCTGGGGAGGAGAAGGCAGCAGCCAGACTCAACTTCATTGCTCAGCAGCCATTTCCCACTCCTTGGAAAGGGCTGGGAGAAGCAAGGTGTTGCCTCCAGACGTCGGGGACACTGTAGAGCCCCAATCTTGCACCCAAATTTGGCCTTCAGTGGCAGGGATTCTTTTCCTTCTCCATGCAGATGATGTCAAGGTTGAGCTGCTTCAGGAGGGGCCATTAGCCATTGGGATGGTGCGGGACAGGGTGGTGATGTCACCCTGCCATGGTATGTAGTGCTGTGCAGCAGCAGCAGCAGAAACATTATTCAGGCAGGAAGGGCCACAGCCCCCACCTGCCTCTTTATCCTTCTGCTGGTGGCCCTGCGACCCCAGGGGCTCGGGGCTGCTCCATGCCGATCCCGGGAATTAGGTATGTGGCAGGTGAGGGCAGCAGCCAGTCCTGGCAGCAGAACCCACTGCCCCTCTGGGTGACAGTGGGACTGAGCTCGTGGTGGGGTCGGGCTGGGAGAGCCGTGGGGCTGGGTCAGGCTGGGTGAGCCATGGTCAACTCCACAGGCAGGAGGTGGCAGACGCCCTGTGGGGAGGCACAAGTTTCGTGGCTGCTGTTACCCTGGGCAAGGAGCTTGCCTTGGGATGTGCAAGCAGGGATGCTGTTGCTCCTCCCTGCAAATGATATCAAGGTTGAGCTGCTTCAGGAGGGGCCATTGGTCACTGACATGGTGTGGGACAGGGTGGTGATGTTTGCAGCTGCTGCCACGGGTATTTTCCAGGCAACCAATGGGGCCGGGAGCCGTGAGAAACCTTTGTCCCTAGAGCTGTCCCTGTGTCCCCCTGCCCTGGGGCAGCTTCCTTCGGGCCTGTGTGCCTGGGCTGGAGTGGCACTTCAGGGCCCAGGAATAGCCCAGGGGAGCACTTCTCCAAGCCCTGGACTTCTCACAGCCCCATGCACAGGGCCATGGCTCTCAGGCTGCCTGGCTGAGTGCCGGCTTTCAGCCTCAGAGATGTCCTGTCAGGAAAGCAGGAGCCTTCCGCATCTAGCCCTGCTGTAGGCTAAGAGGGACAGGAGGGTGTCCCTGTCCATTCCCTGGACACCCTCTACAATAGCAGGGAGTGCCCTGAGCCCAAGGCCTCCTTGACCTGTAAGAGCATCCCGAATCCCGAGAGCTGCTCCACATCCCCAGTCCTGCCGGCTGTGGGGTCTGAGCGGCCGACCGACTTCATTGGAAAGTGTGTGGTAGGGCTGGGGCTGGGGCTGGGGCTGGGCTGGGGCTGGGGCTGGCAGCTGGCAGAACTTGCTGGGAGCTGGGGTGTGAATTAGCTCCTTGCTTTGTCAGGTGAACCACTCTCCCAGCTTCGCCACAGACTCTCACCTGGAACGGGAGGTGAAGGATGCACTTCTCCGCAATAACATCAGCCTGATAAACGTGCCTGCCTGTGACAGAAGGAAGGTGCTGGAGGAAGACAGGCAGCACGTAAAGCATTGGCTCCTGCACAACCATCAGACTCTCCATGAATCCAGAGGAGGCTGTGGCACTCTGAGGCCTCAGAGGAGAAATCTTCCAAGCCATTGGCATCCTGAAAGGAAGCGCCAGGGCTTGTCTCTGGGCAGGAGGAGACTTGAGGCGCTGGGTGCTCTGGGTCCTGTGCATCGAGGTCCAGCCCCATTGAGCCCACTGCCCGGGCTTTTCCTGCTGTGGAGAGCAGGGGACGGTGGGTGGGCAGGAACCCCTGCAGCTCCTGTTTCAATTAGGACACCCAAGAGAACTCCAGGCTGGAGCTGCTGAGCATGTTAACCCCGTACTCAGCCTGCCCCTGCAGCCTCAGCTGCTGCAAGGTCCCCGCTGGCCTGCGAGGAAAGCTCCTGACAGTGTGCGGGGTGGCAGGAACGCCTCGAGCAGGGGCTTCTAAAGGAATTCTGTTATCATTGGGTTAGCTGGGGGAAAAGGCTGAGGGGCAGGGCGAGAGCCTGTGCAGCAGGGGAGAGAGCTGGAAGTGCTTCCCCAGCCCTCTCTGGGGGTAGGTGGAGCACATATCGCGTTGGTTCCCTGCATGCATGTGAAAGGAGGTATCAGATGGGGAAAGAAGCTTGCCAGGCCCTTGTCCCTCACCCAGGCAGCACCTGGAGCCTCCTCTCCCACCTCCCTGCCTCTGCTTTCTCCCGGTTTGCAGACGTGAGGAGTTGGAGAGCAACCAGGCTGCCTGGCTGGCCCAGGCAGAGCAGTACGAGAAGTCCCACCTGGGCGGTTTCCGGCGCGTTTACCCGGCGTGTGGGACAGAGAAGTACGAGCCGTTCTTCAAGCAGAGCATCTCCCTCTTCTGGGAAACGGCCTCATCCACAGCAAGGGAGGAGTGTGCCAGGTACGCTGCCCCTGTGGAGAACCCACTCCTCACAGGGCTGGCACAGAGACCCCTGGCTTCTGAGCCCTTCTTGGGATCAGCTCTGCTGCTCAACAGATGCACCTAAGCTGGTGAGTGCTGGAAGGGAAGGAGTCTGCAGGAGTGCGTCCTCTGGAGAGGCAGACGCCCTTTTCCATTGACTTCTGGGCCTGTGCTGTGGCACATTGCTTGTTTTTCATGGGATTCATTTTCCTCCCTCTTTGCTGGGGGTTGTTTGGGCGTTTTTCTCTCCCCTTTTAAAAATTGCTTTCTGCTTATGAAACTGTTTTTCTCTCATCCCATGAGGTTCTTTCTCTTTTTTACCTTTTGAATCCTCCCCCCATCACACCAGGGGACAGTTAGTGAGCTGCTGCCTGGTGCTTAGTTGCCAGCTGAGGTTAAAACCATGACATTAAAACCATGACACATGGATGGGCTTGTTTTTTTTTTCCCTCCGCACTTTCTAGCCCAATCCACCTCCCAACAAACTCTTCACCTTCCCCTTCTTTCTCCCCAGCAGAGGGCAGTCTGGGCAGTGCCCAAGGCAGAGCTCTGGTCCCTCCCCAGAGAGCCTCTGAAGGGCACAGAAGCTTCTGGTGGCAGACAGGGGCATTCAGCCACAGAGACTGGGGCATCCATGGAACAAGGAAAATCAGATCCATGGCAGCACGGTGTGCTGTGTGAATCGGCTTTTGGGTGGAAGGTCTTAACAGTCCCCGCTTCCTCCCACAGCTATGGAGATTTCCAATACTACAGAGACAAGAGGAAAACCAGAATGTTCATCTGCAGCCTCCCAGTGGCTGCCAGGGAAAAGGCATCTTCATAACACGTAACCCAAAGGAGATCAAACACGACAAGCATATGATCTGTCAGCAGTACATCTCTAAGGTAACGGGGAAGATCTCAAACTAGAGGTGGGGGTGTGCAACCTCGCAGCTCCTCCAGCATCCCACCTCCTCCTTGTGTCCTCTCCCTGCACCTTCCTGGACCTGCCAGGGGCACAGAGGTGGCCGCAGCTCAGCAAAGGCCTGGCGAAAGCTTGCCTTTCTCCTCGCTGCTGAGGGGCCGGGGAGCGGCACAAGCAGTGAGACAGAGCAGCCAGCCTCGTGCAGGGCAGCCAGCAGCCGCCTCGCAGCCTTGGCTTTTCTCACGTCCCTCCTGCCTTGTGTTCTCACAGCCTTTCCTCATTGATGGCTTCAAATTTGACCTTCGCTTTTATGTGCTGGTCACCTCTTGTGACCCACTGAGGATTTTTATCTACAAGGAGGGTCTTGGCCCGCTTTGCCACCAAGAGGTACATCGACCCCAGCAGCACCAGGAACCCAGTAGGAAAGGCAAGTCTGGTGGCTTTCATGGCATGCAGCTTGCTTCTTTCCTGTTCTTTGCACCCTCTGTACCTTTTCCGCCTCCTCCCAGAAGGTATTTCAGGTGTGTCTATGAGCTGTTTGTGTTGGTGTCTTGTAGCTCATTGTAAATGAAAGTCTCTCACGTTTCCTCATTTGTCCTGTTATGGGTGAGCTCAGGGGATGGGGGTTTTTGCAGCTCTGAACAGTCTCCGCTTCCTCCCACAGCTATCGAGATTTCCAATCCTACAGACACAAGAGGAAAACCGGAATGTTCATCTGCAGCCTCCCAGTGGCTGCCAGGGAAAAGGCATCTTCATAACACGAAACCCAAAGGAGATCAAACACGACAAGCAAACGAATGGTGCAATTATTCAAGAAGGGAACAGTTTAACCTGACCCTGTGTCTATAACTCAGCAATCTGCACCACAGGTGAAGAACAGACTGGAAGGAAGACTATGAGCCTTTCTCCAGAAGACCCCAAAAGGCCACCACCACATAGCAGCGTGCCTGCGCCAGAGCGAGGAGGCTGCTGCTGCTGATTTCTCAGCACTGCTTTGAATAACCCAGCCTCTTCTCAGAATTCTTATGTATATGTGTGACTGTGTGTAATAAATACCTGACTGATTGTTGACAACTGGTCTGAGTGGGAGAACATTTTTAGCTCAGGTCAGCTGAAGCAACTGATTTGTGGAAATCTGAAGAGTGTATATGGGAGGAGGACTTCAGAAAACTTTGAATCTCTCAATCAGGTGCAAGAATAAGTCTTTGCCCATTTATACAGGTTTATACAGGTTTATACAGGCATTTTATTTGAACTTATTTGAATTTACATTCAGTTTAGGTACATTCATTGCAGGGAAAACACTCGTTTAGAACTCGCCCAAGGTGGGCAAAAACAGGGGGGAGGGATATTGAAAAAGAGCCCCCTGGGGTGTATTTTGGCCCATTGGAAAGAGATTGTAGGGTCAGGAGGAACAGAAGACGGGAAGACCCTGATTAACTATTGCAATCAGTGGTGGCATCTGTATAAATCAGAACATTGGGTAAAATGTCCTCTTGGGCCACATTCAGCCGCGCTGCGAGCGCTGCTTCCCGTAGGAGGCTGGTCCCATGCCCTGAACATAGTATCACAGAATCACAGAATTGTAGGGGTTGGAAGGGACCTCGAGAGATCATCAGGTCCAACCCCCCTGCCAAAGCAGCTCCCTAGGACATGTCACTCAGATAGGTGTCCAGATGGTTCTTGAATACCTCCAGAGAAGGAGACTCCACCACCCTCAGCTCTCACAGGCTCCCATTCCTTCAAACAGCGTAGCCCACGGGATAGCCCCTATTAAGTAGTGGAGGAGATCAAAGTTAGCTCTTCCAAAATTCAGGGTAGCTATCCTACTTTTTGCCTTGCTTCTTCCACCCAGGATCTTGAACTCAACCATTTCATGGTCACTTTGTCCTAAGCTGCCCCTGACATTCACTTCCCTAACGAGCCCGTCCTTGTTAGTGAAAACAAGGTCCAGCACCTGCCCTCCCCTTGTAGGCTCCTGCACCATCTGTAGCAGGAAATTGTCTTCAACATACTGCAGAAATTGTCTGGACTGCATATGACTGGTCGTGTTGCTTGCCCAGCAAATATCTGGATAGTTGAAGTCCCCCATAAGGATCAGTGCCCGGGATCTTGAGGCTACTTCTAACTGCTTCTAGAATGCGCTATCAACCTGCTCCTCTTCATCAGGGGCCTACAGCACACTCCCACAACAATGTCACACATACCAGTTTGCCCCTTGATTTTAACCCACAAGCACTCGATGGATGGTTCATCCTTCCCCAGGTGGAGCTCAATACATTCTAGGTGCTCTCTCACATACAGAGCAACTCCCCCACCTCGCCTCCCTAGCCTGTCTTTCCTAAACAGCACACAGCCATCCATGACAGCGTGCCAGTCGTCCAGGTTGTCCCACCACGTCTCTGTGATTGCAATGAGAACGTGGCCCTGCGACCGCACAAAGATCTCTAATTCTTCTTGCTTGTTCCCCATGCTACGTGCATTTGTATAAGGGCATTTTAGTGGGGCAGCAGATGTAGGTATCCTCAACAGCCCACAGCGAGATTTCTGACAGGGGACTGGCAAAACTTCCCCAAGTCCACCCCTGTGCTGTTGGTATTTACCTTTTTCCACCATCAACTCCCGTTGTGACTCCTGAAGCACTTGCCTAACCCCAGCAGCCTTCTTAATACCCCCTTCCTAACTAGTTTAAAGCTCGATCCATGAGCCCTGCCATCTCCTGGGCAAGGATCCACTTTCCTTTATGGGACAGGTGAGCCCCCTCAGCAGTCACCTCCCCAGACCTACTGGCCACACTCTTTTTGATACAAACCAAGATACCATTGGCCTTCTTGGCTGCCTGGGCACACTGCTGGCTCATGTTCAGCCTGCAGTCAACCAACACCCCCAGGTCCTTCTCTGCCTGACAGCTCTCCAGCCAGTCTGCCCCAGCCTGTAGCACTGCATGGGGTTGTTGTGTCCCATGGGCAGGACTCTGCACTTGGCCATGTTAAACCTCATCCTGTTGGCCTCAGCCCTTTGGTCCAGTCTGTTCAGATCCCTCTGAAGAGCCTCCCCACCCTCAGGCAGATCAACACTTCCTCCCAGCTCAGTGTCATCTGCAAATTTACTGAGGGAGCATTCAATCCCTTCATCCAGGTCATTGATAAAGATGTTGAACAGAACTGGACCCAGGACTGAGCCCTGGGGGACGCCACTCGTGACCATCCTCCAGCTGGATTTGGTTCTATTCACCCTTTGGGCCCGGCCATCCAGCCAGTTTCCAACCCAGCTGAGGGTCCACCTGTCCAGGCCAGTGGCAGCCAGTTTCTCAGTCAGAATGCAGACAGCTGATTTTTCATGCACAGAACTGGGAAACAGTGGGAACGAGCAGGTGCTTTTTATATATATAACTTTTTCATTTTAGCTCTTCTGAAGGCATACAGGAGGAAAGAGACACGAGGAACTGTTGCTGTTATTCAGTGTTAGCTGCACTAAGAATTTAGCTCTTTGCCTCTAAAAAAAGCAGTCTCAGATCAGTATTATCCTAAAATAATTCAGTTTAAAGGAGCAGCAGAATGCTGGATCTACTTTTACTGCATGACTGGCGTTTTTCAGAGTAGCTCATAGGAAATCATAAACATCAGGGGAATCAGGATAGATGATTTTGTCAGTCTGGCTGCCTGAACATCCAGCCTGGAGGTTTGCACACAGCCTGGAACTGGATGTTCTCAAAGAGCTGTGGCATCCTGGGAGGGTCTGGAGAGGAGGAATGCTGACGTCCTTGTTGGGCAGAGTCTCTGGATCCCGTGAGGCAACAGAGCCCAGAGTTCCAGAACTGAACCACAGGCAGAATGAGCTCTGTGCACTGAAGTACAGGGACTGAGGGTGTTCCAGGAGCGAGAGGTGCTGAAGCTGGATGGGTGATACTCTTTTGATGGGATGATGGGTGTATTTTGTACAGGGAGCAGCAGAGACTTTTCTGGAACATCCTGTATGGTACTCTCTGGAACTCCCAGTAGCAGCAGTGCCGTAGGATACTGGTGCATCACGTGGAATTGAAATATATGTGAGCAGACTGATAGATCTTCACAAGGACTGTCTGTCAGTGAAGAATCCTGGTGGAAGGGCAATTTTCCTACCAACCTTTTCCAGGTGGCAGTGCTCCACTCAGCCCCAGTCACCACCTGCTTGATGTAGGGGGTGTGAAATTGCTGTTCTCAAGGTGTGTGAACGGTGAAACATGAAAGAGCATCAGAGACAAAAATGGAAACTAAAGCCATGCAAATTCACATAGAATCATAGAATCCCAGACTGGGCTGGGTTGGGAGGGACCCCAAGGATCACAGAGCCCCAACCCCCTGCCACAGGCAGGGCCACCAACCTCCAGGCCTGGAGCTACACAAGGCTGCCCAGGGCCCCATCCAGCCTGGCCTTGACCACCCCCAGGGATGGGGAGCTGACCTGAAAGCAGCATTTGAAGAGTGAGGACACTGAGACTGGAATGAGCTGGAACTGTTTAAAACTCCCCTTTGCCTGGAGCACACAGCACACATCTCAGGGGTTTGCTGCCTTCGGGCTGAGGGGCAGCAGAGCCAAAGGAGCCGGGCTGATGCCTGTCTCAGAAACACTCCCCAGGCTGCTGGCCATGGCCCTCAGAGCAAGGGCTGCAGTGAAGCGCTGGCTGCTGCCTGCCAGCCCTGGCTGGGCTGATGGGCCTGAACCCCCTGGCCAAGGGGATCAGCTCTGCCCCTGCCCGGCAGCAGCCTGGATCTGTCAGGCAGCTCCTGACAGGAATCTCTCCTGGCTGCCGGGATCCTGCCCATGCAGGGAGCTCCAGCAGGCAGGAGAAGCCCCTGTGCTGGGCCAAGGGCCCTGCTGCCTCACGGGGACCCCAGCCCTCAGCTCAGCTTGGGGGCAGCTGGAGCAGAGACTGGGCCTGGCCAGACCCCCATGGCCGCCCAGTAGCCCCCTAACCCAGGCCCACAGCTCCCCCCATGCCCAGGAACCCCCATGGCCGCCCAGTAGCCCCCTGACCCAGGCCCACAGCTCCCCCCATGCCCAGGAACCCCCATGGTCGCCCAGTAACCCCTGGCCACAGATCCCATCCGTCCCCCAGGCCCCATGGGTGCCTCCCCAGGGCTGCCCCTGCCCCAGAGGGACAGCAGATGGACAGAGGGACGGCCAGAGAGCAGGACGGGGGGACATGGAGAGGGAAGAGGTGGAGGGGAGGAGAAAGGGTTGGACCAGGAGGGACAGACAGGGACCAGAACAGACAGACAGGGACCAGGAGGGACAGACAGGGACCAGCCCCCTGACCCTGCCCCAGCCCCCTGACCCTGCTCCAACCCTGACCCTGCTCCAGCCCCCTGACCCTGCTCCATTTCCTTTTAGCCCACTTCCCCTTTCTTTATTTTTCCCCCTGTTTCCTCCTTGAGGATTGTGGTTTCCAGGTGGTTTGTCATCATCCCAGCACACTTCAGGGCTGTGGTTAAGGATGCCAGGCGTTCATTCTGCCCATGTAGGGAGTGGTTGAGGAGCACAACCCGCCCTTGCCTGGTGAATTCAGCATCTCTTTTCATCTCATCTCCTTTTCCAACTGGGTAAGGTTGAGGAAGGGCTGAGGCTCCTGGAATTGGTGGTTTCAACACTGGAGAATTTACTGGAGTCTGTGGGTGACACCAAGCTGAGGGGTGTGGGTGACACAACAGAAGGGAAGGAGCCGTCCAGAGGCATCCTGACAGGCTGGAAAGGTGGGTGAACCTAATGAGGTTCAACACTGCCCAGGGTCAGGTGTTGCACTAGGGCTGGAGGAATCCCAGACACAGATACAGACTGGGAGAAGAGCTCCTGGGGAGCAGCCCTGTGAGAAGGACTTGGGGATTGTGGATGAGGAGCTCAACATGAGCCAGCAGTAGCTCTAACAGCTGGGAAGGGCGCTGGGATCCTGGGCTCCATCAGCAGAGGGGTGGCAGCAGGGACAGGGAGGGGATTGTCCCTCTCTGCTCTGCCCTCCCCAGCTGGGGTCATGTGGCCAGAGCCCCAACACAAGGAGGATGTGGGGATGGTGGGGAGGGGGCAGAGGAGCCACGGGGATGCTCAGAGGGCTGGAGCAGCTCCCCTACGGAGAGAGGCTGAGGGAGCTGGGCTGGGTCAGCCTGGAGAAGAGAAGGCTGTGGGGGGACCTCACTGCAGCCTCCCAGTCCCTGAAGGGAGCAGAGAAACAGGAGGGGAATGGGCTTGTTCAAGGGCAGAGACTGGCAGGACAAGGGGGGGTGGAGTGAAGCTGGAGGAGGGAAGGGGGAGAGGAGAGATTGGGGGGAAGTTCTGTACAGAGAGAGTGGTGAGGGGCTGGAAGGGGCTGCCCAGAGAGGGGGTGGGTGCCCCATCCCTGTGGGTGTTCAAGGCCAGATTGGCTGGGGCCCTGGGCAACCTTGTGTAGCTCCAGGCCTGGAGGTTGGTGTCCCTGCCTGTGGCAGGGGGTTGGAGCTCTGGGACCCTTGGGGTCCCTCCCAACCCACACCAGGCTGGGATTCTGGGATTCTATGATCATGGAAGGGCATCCAGTACACCTGGAATCAACTACCCCAGAGATGGAAACAAACCCCCCCCAAAGCATCTGCCATGGCCTGAGCTTTAGAGCAGGGTGAAGCCCCAGAGCACCAGCAGTGCACTGATGACGTCATTGTTGAGGGCAAGACAGCAGAGGAAGTTTTTGAGAAAGAAAATCATCCAGTTTCTGCTAAAAGCTGGTTTTGCCATCAAAAAAACCAACCCCAAAGGTCAAGGGACCTGCTCAGGAAATCCAGTTGTTAGGAGTAAAGTGGCAAGATGGGTGTCATCAGATCCCAATGGATGTTCTCAGTTGGGTGGCTGCAGGATGAGTATGAGCCCAGGTAGCCAAGAAGGCCAATGGCATCCTGGCTTGTATCAAAACCAGTGTGGCCAGTAGGTCTGGGGAGGGGATGGTGCCCCTGGACTGGGCACTGGGGAGGCTGCAGCTGGAGTGCTGGGACCAGTTCTGGGCTCCTCAGCACCAGAAGGACATTGGGGTCCTGGAGTGAGTGCAGAGAAGGGGAAGGGTCTGGAGGGTGAATCCCATGAGGAGCAGCTGAGGGAGCTGGGGGTGTTGAGCCTGGAGCAGAGGAGGCTGAGGGGAGCCCTTCTCCCCACCTCCCCTGCCCTGCCAGGAGGGTGCAGAGAGGTGGGCGATGGTCTCTTCAGCCAGGGGACAGGAGATGGGACAAGGGGCAATGGGCTCAAGCTGCCCCAGGGCAGGGTCAGAGTGGATATTAGAAGCAAATTTGTTCCTGGCAGAGTTGTCAGGGCTGGAACAGGCTGCCCAGGGAGGGGGTTGAGTCCCCAGCCCTGGGGGTGTTCAAACAAAGGGGAGATGAGGTGCTGAGGGAGCTGGTTGAGCTCAGGATGGGGATGGTTGGGCTGGATTGTCTCCAAAGGTCTCTCCCAACCTCGTGATCCTGTGAAATGCTGGCAGCACATGAAGGGGGTTTGGAGACACTTTGGAAGCCACTTAGAACCAGAGCCCAGCTCCTCCTGGCACCCCGACAGCCGGTGCTGGGCTGGATGTCCAATGGGAAGGCCCCTCCTGTGCCCCATGCCAGGTGGAGCAAGTGGCTTGTGCTGCACTGGTCACCCAGTGGGCTGGGAATAGGAGCCCCCCAATAACCCAGGGAAAGCCTGGAAATGATCCCAGAAGGGGGAATATCAGCAGAGGAGGAGGAGGTGGCACGTGCTGAACAGGCCCTGCTATAGAATGAACCACCAGAAAACAAGATGCCCCATCCCTGGGGGTGTCCAAGGGCAGGTGGGATGGGGCCCTGGGCAACCTTGTGTAGCTCCAGGCCTGGAGGTTGGTGTCCCTGCCTGTGGCAGGGGGTTGGAGCTCTGGGACCCTTGGGGTCCCTCCCAACACACCCCAGTCTGTGATTCCATGATCCTATGCCCTGTTCACTGATGGTTCCTGTCCCGTGGTGGGCAAACACCGGAGGTGGAAGAGCTGCTGTGTGGAGCCCCGACACCAGAAGCTGCTGAAGGAGAAGGTGGATCCAGCCAGTTTGCAGAGGTTAAAAGCCACCCAGCTGGCTTTAGACGTGGGCAAATGAGGGAAGTGGCCACAATTGCACCTCTGCAGTGACTCCATGTCGTGGTTTCACCCCGTCTGAGGGCAAAGATCCACGCAGCTGCCTGCTCCTTAGAGGAAAAGAGCAGGGGAAGGGGGAAGGGGAGGGGTGAGAGGCAAGGGAAGGGGAAAGGAAGGGGCAAAATAACCCCAAAACCAAGAAACTCAAAGGGTTGGGATAAGGATAGTTTACTAAAACAGCAGAAAGATCAAATATAACAGTGCTGACAGGACTTTAGAGCAAAAATATGTGGAGCTGTTGATACAGGATGGAGTTTCTCACCGACCCCACAGCTCAGGCCGTGCCACCCAGAGCTGTCCCAGAACCCCACCGTCCCCCAAAACCATATGTCCAGGAGCCACCCCCTTCCTGGAGCTGCCCATCACCCGCCCTTTATACTAAGCTTGGTGTAATTGGTGTGGAACACTCTCCTTGGCCAGTTTGGGTCACCTGTCCTGGCTTCATCCCCTCATTTCTCATGAGGAGCTGAGAAACTCCTTGACTGCCTGACCACAACTGAACCCATCAGGGTGTTGTCAGCACTATTCTCAAACCCAGCATCCCATCTGCTGCTCCACATGGAGTTAACCCCATCCTGACCCAAACCCAGGATGCTCCTAGATGGTGCCCAATGCCCAGTGGGGGTGGTGACAGCCATGGAAACGAAGCAACTGGAAGCACAGAGGCAAAGCCAAATCCCTGCCCAGTGAGAGAACCTGGCTGTAGAAGCACAACGTGGAGATGCCCACGGTCAGTCCAGCCCCCCTGGAGAACATCAGGACACCCAGCAGGTCCATCAGTGGCTCCAACAGCCCCCGGTTGGCACCGTCGGGGGTAATTCCTCATCACTCCCTGCGCCCAAGACACCTCAGGCCACCAAGGAGGAGATGCCAGGTGTAGATGTGGGGCTGGGTTTATCCATGGGCACTGTCTCACAGGCCAAGAGGTGACACCCTCTCCGGTCTGGCTGGAAGAAGAACCATGGGGAAGGGTCTGGCAGGTGGGTTCCATCCCAGAGCCACGGGGCGTCACCGAGGCGGGTGGCACAGGGGCACCACTGTGACCTCCCACTCAGGCCAGGAGGGGCAGCTCCTTTGTGACACGGGCTGGGGGATGGAGGGTGTCACATCACAATGGTGACCAGCATCCTCCCCACTCGCTCCAGGGCAGGTATTGGGAGCTGCTCTTCCCCAGAGGAGGAAGCAAGAGAGAGACAGAGAGGCAGGACAACGGCACCGTGGTTGATGAAGGGTGGAGGGAGGGAGGAAGAAGAGGGCAGAGAAGTGGTTCTTTGCAGGGAGCAAGACACCCAGCACCTCCCCACCTAGTGCAGCTGTTGGCCCAGAGGAAGACAGGACCTGAGATGGGAAAAGACTCCTTCCAGCCCCACTTGTGCCCAACGATTGGGGAGCTGGAGGATTATGGTAAGGCCTTTCAGAAGGGTTTTAAGACCACTTTTTGGGGGTGTCAAATATCTCTGCAGACAGCTGTGGCAACCCTGAGGGTCTTTTGGGGCTGGGTGCTCAGGCTGCTGCAAGGAAGGGGAGAGCTGCCCAGGCTCCTGAGTGGAGGAACGTGATGTTGGGGCTTCCAACAGCTGAAACAGCAGCCAAAGAGCCTGAAAAGCTCAGGGAGAGAGGGAGGGGGTGTCTGAGCCCTTCCCTTGGGCAGGTGAGAGGGACCCCTGATGACTCAGGGGGAGGGGGGACAGAGAGGAGCTTGAAGGCAGCCAAACCCGCCCTCCTCCCCCCCACCCTGGGGAGCTGCCCTGGAGGTGGTGTGAGCGAGTGGGTGGTTTGCTCAGCAGAGCTTGGGCAGGGGGTGGAAAGGCTTGAGGAGCACCAGGGAGCGTTGAAAGGCTGGTGGAGCAGCTCCCTGGCATCCTTACAAAGAGGGGGGTACCAGAAAAGGGGGGGGTGGTCTGGCAGAGGTTCCCCCCCCTGCCCTGTCGCCATCAGGGATGGGGAGGGATGGAGACAGGTTGCTACTCCAGCTCCTCTCAGCTCTCTCCACCCCTCCCAGCTGCCCTTGCACAGTGGGTTTCCTGCTGTGGAGCTGAGGAGAGGCAGAGAGAGGAGGCTGGAGTTGATGACATGCCCCAGAGGGGTCGGGCAGCCCCATCAAGGACATCCCTAGGCAGCTCCCTAAACTGGTGCAGCCCTCCAACCAATACCCCCCCTTTCTTGGGATCCCAGGTTGGCAGCTGGGAAGTGATGGGGAGAAAAGGGCTGTAAAAAGAGGGACTTCAGGGCGTTGGGGTGAGGGGATGGAGCTGCAGGAGCTCAGGGGGTGTTCCCCCCCCTCCCCCATCCCTTTAGGATCAGGGAAAAGCACTGAGGGGAGCAGCAAAACCTGGTCACCTCCTGGCTGAGAGGCTGCTGCCACCAATGGCATTTGGGGGGTTTTTTTGATCATCACAGGATCGCCAGGTTGGAAACGACCTTTCAGATCACCAAGTCCAACCATCCCCATCCTAAGCTGAACCAGCTCCCTCAGCACCTCATCTCCCCTCTGTTAAACACCCCCAGGGGTGGGGACTCAGCCCCTCCCTGGGCAGCCTGTTCCCCATCCCAACAACTCTTCCAGGGAAGAACTTTGCCCTCCCAGCTGAGCTGACCCTGCCCTGGGGCAGCTTGAGACCATTGCCCCTTGTCCCATCTCCTGTCCCCTGGCTGAAGAGACCACCCCCACACCTCTCTGCACCCTCCTGGCAGGGGAGGTGGGGAGAAGGGCTCCCCTCAGCCTCCTCTTCTCCAGGCTCAACACCCCCACCTCCCTCAGCTGCTCCTCAGAGGATTCACCCTCCAGACGCTTCCCCTTCTCTGCACTCACTCCAGGACCCCAATGTCCTTCTGGTGCTGAGGAGCCCAGAACTGGTCCCAGCACTCCAGCTGCAGCCTCCCCAGTGCCCAGTCCAGGGGCACAATCCCCTCCCCAGCCCTACTGGCCACACTGGGGCCGACACAAGCCAGGATGCCCTTGGCTGCCTGGGCACACTGCTGGCTCCTGGTCAGTCCCCAAACACCCCCAGGTCCTCCTCTGCCTGACAGCTCTCCAAACTGGCTTTGCTGGCTGCAGATGGGGGTCCACCTTATCCCACAGGGGGCAAGGACCCGAGCCCAGGAGTTGGCAGGAGGGCTCCAAACCTGATCTGAAGGGCTCCCCAGGGAAGGGCATCCCAACCCCGAGCTGGGCTGAGGGCATCACCCAGGTGCTAATTGCCCCCAGCCCTGTGCTCTGGCCTTGTGTGGCCTTGTGTGGAGCCAGGAGCTGGACTGGGTGATCCCCCTGGGTGCCTCCCAAACTCTGGAGGTTCTGTGATTCCCTAAAGGCTGAGGCTTGATTTGGCTGCCAGGTCTCCTGGTCCTTATCCTGACACAGCCCCTGCCTTCTTGGGGGGCACCAGAGAGAAGCCCCCTCACCTCAAAGGGACGCTCCCTTGCCTGGTGATGGGCACTGCTCAGAGATGGGACCCAGGGGAAGCTTCTCCCTGCTGAGGAGGCACCAGAGCTGGGCCCTGAGCCTGCCAGATGTCGGTGGGGCACAGCACCCTACCCTCCCTGTGATGCCAACCCACCTCCAGTTTGCTGTGGGGGTGGGTCCCACCCTGGAGAGCTGCACCTTAGAGGAAAGAAACCCCCTTTGAAGGGCGACTGGAGTGTCCTTTGCTCCTTCCTGGGCTCTAGAGGGGCTGAAATGCTGGTGCTGGCAGAGATTCCTCGCTCCTTGGAGGGGGCTGGGTGGTTCTGAGGGTGATGCCTTCAGAGCATATGACTTCTTTTTCCCCCTTTTCCTCCCCTAGTGTCTGCTAAGATTTGGGCTGGGGTCTCATGTCACCTCAGCCTGCAGCTGGCTCTCCACCAGGTAGGACTTTTCTCACCCCCCTCCTTCTTCCCTCCCCACACCCTGCTGAAGGGCTGAGGGAAAATCCTGGGCAGCCCTTTTCATGCCTCCAAGAGCCAGAATCGCCACTCAACAGCGTCTCCTCCCCACCCAGGTATCCCCCCTGCCCTGCTCAGGGCCCCAGCTGGGAGCTCTGTGTCCAGGAGAGGAGCAGGACACCAAACTGGGAGGAGCTGGTTGGTTCTTCTGAGGCTGGAGAGGCCTTGGGCAGAGCAGAGAGCTGGGGAAATCACAAGGGGCAGGAAGTGCTGGGTCCCTGCCCCTGGGAAGGGTCAGCCCTGTGTCCAGTTCTGGGCTCCCTGGGATGAAACAAGACAGGGATGAGAGTCCAGAGGAGGGACAGGAAGGTGCTGAAGGGCCCTGGAGCATCTCCCCTGGGAGGAGAGGCTGAGGGAGCTGAGTTCAGCCTGGAGAGGAGACTTAAGGGGAGGGGGGGGGATCTAATTAATGATTATCAATCTTTGAAGGATGGGATGCTCATCTTCACACCAACTGCCTTTATCTATTCACCCTCCTCTCCAAGGCCAGGCAGGCTGGTACAAACTCATTCCAAGAAGCCTCCCAGGCAGGGGACACTCGGGGGGGAGGGGGTCTTCCAGTGCTCTTCAGGGATGAAGGCTGGGTGTCTTCCTCTCTCCCTCAGCCCATGCTCTTTACAGTTCCCTCCACAGCCCCTGAGCTCACACACACACACCCCTGCACAAAACCAGTCAGGAAACCCCCTTTCCAATGGCAACAAGGCAGGCTCTGTCTCTTAATTGGCCCTTCCTCTCATTAGTTCTGCCTCCTCATCTTCACTTTCTGTAGCTCCAAGGACACTTCATGGCTAAAGAAGTTTTGGAGCTGCCCTCACAAAGCCCAACCAGCCCTATTCTGCTAAAATCCAAGCCAGATCTACTCTTAAAACATGAAAATTCTCTTAAAGTGATATTAATTGTCCCTTGAGCTGCACCTCCCTCACCCTGTTCAGCATCATTCACACCTCATGGGGATCCCTTTGCAACTGGCAAAGGAGGAACAGGGGTGCCCCAGCACGACCCAGCACCACAGGGATGTGCTCCAGACCAGCTCCTCTGGCCATTCAGGTGTGCAGGGAAGGTTTTGTGTCAGGGAAAAAAAGAGCTTTGTCACCTTTTCTTCAACACTTGAGGGGAAAAAAAAAACACCCAATAATGAACCCAGCTCATCTCCTCTCCATGGGGTTCCCAAAGTGTCACCTTGCTCTTTGCTCCTCTGGGCTGGGCAGGGCACTGGGCACCATCACCACTCTCTGAGTGAATTCTCTGCCCTTCCAAGACCACTTGTGAGCCTCCCACCTCATTTTTTATTCACCTGGAGAAAGAGAAGGCTGAGGGGAGACCTTCTCCCCACCTCCCCTGCCCTGCCAGGAGGGTGCAGAGAGGTGGGCGATGGTCTCTTCAGCCAGGGGACAGGAGATGGGACAAGGGGCAATGGGCTCAAGCTGCCCCAGGGCAGGGTCAGAGTGGGTATTAGAAGCAAATTTGTTCCTGGCAGAGTTGTCAGGGCTGGAACAGGCTGCCCAGGGAGGGGGTTGATTCCCCAGCCCTGGGGGTGTTCAAACAAAGGGGGGATGAGGTGCTGAGGGAGCTGGTTGAGCTCAGGATGGGGATGGTTGGGCTGGATGGTCTCCAAAGGTCTCTCCCAACCTGGGGATCCTGGGATGATTCTCTGTTTCAGCCTGTCTGCATTCCTGGCCTGGGGACTTTTGCAGTTGTCAGGGAGCTCCTGGGCACCAAGGAGGAGCCGCTGGTGGTGGAGAGACCCGTCTTTCATCTTGCAGACCCCACAGCACGGCATCACCACCTCCCACATGAGGGCACAGGCTTTCGTGGTGAGCAGAAAGGCTGGAGGTGTTCAAGCCCTGAGTGGGAAAACCTCCTCTGCTCCCCAGGGCTGGCTGAGCCGAGCACCAAACTCCCTCTGGCAGCCCTGAGGGCAGTGTCAGCTCAACCCAAAACCCCCAGGCTGCAGTTAAAAAGGGGCTGTAGCTCCCCAGCAGTTGGAAATGTTCACCTGGCAGGACAGCACAGACCCTGACCTGCCCCAAAACCAGGTTGCCTGCCAGTTTTCTTGGTGCTGTGTGTGCCTTCTCCTGCTGCACCAGGCTTCTCCCCAGGTCAAAGGAAGATGTGGGGCTGTTGGGGAGGGTCCAGTGGAGCCACAAAGATGGGACAGGGAGGGGATTGTCCCTCTCTGCTCTGCCCTCCCCAGCTGGAGTCCTGTGGCCAGAGCCCCAACACAAGGAGGATGTGGGGATGGTGGGGAGGGGGCAGAGGAGCCACGGGGATGCTCAGGGGGCTGGAGCAGCTCCCCTACGGAGAGAGGCTGAGGGAGCTGGGCTGGGTCAGCCTGGAGAAAAGAAGGCTGTGGGGGGACCTCACTGCAGCCTCCCAGTCCCTGAAGGGAGCAGAGAAACAGGAGGGGAATCAGCTTGTTCAAGGGGAGAGACCGGCAGGACAAGGGGGATGGAGTGAAGCTGGAGGAGGGAAGGGGGAGAGGAGAGATGGGGGGAAGTTCTGTACAGAGAGAGTGGTGAGGGGCTGGAAGGGGCTGCCCAGAGAGGGGGTGGGTGCCCCATCCCTGGGGGTGTTCAAGGCCAGGTTGAATGGGGCCCTGGGCAACCTTGTGTAGCTCCAGGCCTGGAGGTTGGTGCCCCTGCCTGTGGCAGGGGGTTGGAGCTCTGTGACCCTTGGGGGGTCCCTCCCAACCCTGACCTGTCTGGGATTCTATGATTGGGATGGGGATGGAGATGGGATGGGGAGGGGAATAAGATGGGATGGGGATTGGATGGGGATGAGATGGGGACGAGATGGGGATGGGGATGGAGATGGGGATGGAGATTGGGATGAGATGGGGATGGAGATGGGGATGAGATTGGGATTGGGATGGAAATGAGATGGGGATGGAGATGGGGATGGGATCAGCTGCCCAGAGAGGGGGTGGGTGCCCTATCCCTGGGGGTGTTCAAGGCCAGGTTGGCTGGGGCCCTGGGCAGCCTTGTGTAGCTCCAGGCCTGGAGGTTGGTGTCCCTGCCTGTGGCAGGGGGGTTGGAGCTCTGTGACCCTTGGGGGGTCCCTCCCAACCCAAACCAGTCTGGGATTCTGGGATTCCAGGATTCCCAGCTCTCAACCCCCAACCTTAGTGCCCACGATGCCGCTGCCACTGCAGCAGCTGTTGCAGGAGCACCAAAAGCTGGGGGAAAACTGATGGCAAAAGAGCAGCAACAGCTCCAGAGGCACCCTCCACCCTGCTGTGGGACGGGACACCCCATCTCCCCACCTCATCCCACGGTCCTGGCTCTTCCCTACCAACCACCTGCCTGCCTCTTTTCCTTCCTGTGAGCAGGGAAATCACAGCCACCCACTCCCTCCACATCTCACCTCCCACTGCTGGCAGGAAGCCCCAAGCTGTTTCCTCACCAGAGACCTGGTACCCTCCAGACAGCAGCCTTGGGGGAGGGGGTTTGGGGGGGCTGCAGAGCTTTGCTTTGTAGCCTGACTTAAGCAGCTCTGCCACGTTCCCATCCTCCTCTCCTCTCCCTTCCCAGGTCCCCAACGGTGGGAGCAGCTGCCCTACGCCCGGATAGCCTCAGAGAACGAGGTCTCTGAGGGCCGGGTGAAGTTTCTCCTGGGAAGGACTCTTTTCCTTTTCCATGCCTGCCTGAAGAGGGGCAGGGCTGTCGCCCTGGTTTGGAGGGACGTGGGGATGCTGCTGGTGGAGAGGGGAGAAGCCAGAGTGAAGTATTACAGACACTTCCTGCAGAGGCTCAACGGGACAAGGAGGACATTGCAGGCTGTGCTGGAGGTGGGGTTGGTGCTTCCCAGCACCTCTCCTGGGGTTGGAAGGGGGGTTTTTGGAGGGGGGGGGGGCTGCTTTCTCCTGGCCTTGTTGTTGGGGGGTCCCTCCCACCCCATCCCAGTCTATGGTGGGGAGCACTGGGAGCAGAGGCGGAGGCAGAGCCCGGCTTGCTGAGGCCAGAGCCCTTTGGCAGCTCACGTGCTGCTCCCAGGTGGGTTGAGCAGCCACCCCCTCCACCCTCCTGTCCTCTCTCCTCTCTGCAGATGCCCGAGATGAGGGACTCTGTCATCTCCCCCCACGACACTGCTGCTTCCCAGACCTCTTCTGGCTGCATTCTCGTCCTGCCAGGGTAGGTTTGCTCCTGGCAACCCTTTGGCTCAGCCAGTGAGCAGCTTCTCAGTTCACTCTCTGCCAGGTCTGCCTTGCCAGCTGCTGAGAGCTGCCCTTGGGGGTGGCATCAAGGACCCTCCCAGGTGGCCTGGCTGGTGGGGAGCTCCCTGCTTTGCTCTTCTTTGGTCTGACTCCCTTTGGTAGAGCTCTTGGGGCCCTTTAGACAACCTTTTCCACCAGGGTTCCTCCTTCCTGTGCATGACACTCGCCTTCTGCTCAGGGCCAAGGGATACAGGGGTGGTTTCTTGCCCAAACAGGACCCTGCACCTGATGATGGGGTTTTGCAGGGCTCTGCCTCATGCAGACTGCAGGGAGGTGGCTCCTCATCCCTGCAGAGGCATTAACCTGGCCAGGAGGTCAATGGGTGGTGGATGAGCAGAGCACTAGAGATGAGTCTGCTCTCCAAGTGCACTAAGAGA
This sequence comes from Gallinula chloropus, assembly GCF_964237585.1. Taxonomy (NCBI): domain Eukaryota; kingdom Metazoa; phylum Chordata; class Aves; order Gruiformes; family Rallidae; genus Gallinula; species Gallinula chloropus. Next base: position 1,394,241 of record NC_140106.1, read on the forward strand.
GGGGAATCTTTTTTCCTCCTCATGAAGCACCAAGGGGGGGTTTTGTGGAAGACCATTCCCCATGGAAAGATGGAGAAAAACCAGCACAGGGAGCTTCACCTCCACACCCAAACACTGCAGCTCCTGCTCCAGCCCCCTGGGATGGGAAACAGGGTGGTGGTCTTCCTTCAGCCTTCTGCCTTCTCCCTCTTTCCAGGTGTAAGCTGGAGACTGTGCCCAGAACAGGGAAAGGACAGAGCTGGGGACCAGCTGGTGGCACTGGAAAGAAAGGTGAGGAACCAGCAGGATGCTGGCAGGGTGGGGAGGGGCTGTAGGTTTCCCTTCCTTTGTGAGAGGAGGGGGATGAGAGGAGGAGGTGCCGGGAAGAGCATCCCCTATGGTGCCTCCTGGAAGCTCCACTGAGACCCACTGTGGAACAAGGTCTCACCCACACAGTCCTGCAGCACAGCTGGGCTCTGGGTCTGAGGAAAGACACCTTCCCAGTGACCTCCAGTCCCCAGACTGTGCTGCAAACAGGTTTCACCCACCCTGCACTGCACTGGAGCATCCTCACCTCGAGCACCACAGGGCAGGAGGGACACACAACTCTGGGAGAGGGTCCAGAGGAGGGCAGGGAGGATGGGGAAGGGTCCGGAGGGGGAAGTCTTCTGAGGAGAGGCTGAAGGCCCTGGGTTTGCCCAGCCTGGAGACGAGGAGGCTGAGGGGAGACCTGGTGGGGTCTGGGGCTTCCTAAGGAGGGGGAGTGAAGGGGCAGGTGCTGATCTTCTCTCTTTGGGGACCAGGGATGGAACCTGAGGGGGATGGTGTGAAGCTGGGATGGGGCTTGGGGGAACTTAAGGTGGGATATTAGGAAGTGGTTCTGTCCTGAGAGGGGGGTTGGGCTCCCCAGGGAAGGGGATCCCAACCCCGAGCTGGGCTGAGGGCATCACCCAGGTGCTTCTTGCCCCCAGCCCTGTGCTCTGGCCTTGTGTGGAGCCAGGAGCTGGACTGGGTGATCCCCCTGGGTGCCTCCCAAACTCTGTGATTCCATCATATTAAACACAACAGGATCATCAGGTTGGGAGAGACCTGGGAAGATCATCCAGCCCAACTATCCCCATCCTGAGCTGAACCAGCTCCCTCAGCACCTCATCCACCCTTTGTTTGAACACCCCCAGGGCTGGGGACTCAGCCCCTCCCTGGGCAGCCTGTTCCCCATCCCAACAGCTCTTCCAGGGAAGAACTTTGCCCTCCCAGCTGAGCTGCCCTGGCTGGGGCAGCTTGAGCCCATTGCCCCTTGTCCCATCTCCTGTCCCCTGGCAGAAGAGACCATCACCCACCTCTCTGCAACCTCCTGGCAGGGCAGGGGAAGTGGGGAGAAGGGCTCCCCTCAGCCTCCTCTTCTCCAGGCTCAACACCCCCAGCTCCCTCAGCTGCTTCTCAGAGGATTCACCCTCCAGACCCTTCCCCTTCTCTGGACTCACCCCAGGACCCCAATGTCCTTCTGATGCTGAGGAGCCCAGAACTGGACCCAGCACTCGAGGTGCAGCCTCCCCAGTGCCCAGTCCAGGGGCACCATCCCCTCCCCAGCCCTACTGGTCACGCTGGGGCTGACACAAGCCAGGATGCCCTTGGCTTCCTGGGCACACTGCTGGCTCATGTTCATCCTGCAGCCACCCAACTCCCCCAGGTCCTCCTCTGCCTGACAGCTCTCCAGCCAACCTCCCCATGGGGTTGTTCTGTCCCATGTGCATCACTCTGCCCTTGGCCATTTCAAACCTCATCCCACTGGTCTCAGCCCATGGGTCCAGCCTGTCCAGCCCCCTCTGAAGACCCTCCCCACCCTCAGGCAGATATTCCCCCAAATCCCAGAAGCAGTTGCCTTTGCTGTGACCCTGTGAGCCAATCTTGTGCCAAATAATTCCCCTCTTTAGGAGGACTCCTGGGGACTACCAGCACCTACCAGGGAACCCCCCTGTTTTCAGCACCTGGATGAGAGAAAGCCATCCAGAAGGATGACAAGGAACCAGTGTTCCCTCAGCCTTCAGCTAACCTGCACCCCTCTCTGGTTAGAACTGGGGCACCACAGGCACCCAGTACCCACAACACTGAGACATCCAGTCTGAAAATCCATCTCCTTTCCTGTTTCCAGAGGATCTTTCCAAGAAACCCCTCCTGCAGCGAGCAAGGCTTTCCCCAGAGCACCTCCCTGCAGCCCCTGAGCAGGGGGGGAACGCTGCGAGGAGCCGGCCTGATGCCAGGTGAGGTGCTTGGGTAGGTGGGGTTGAGGGTCCTCTCCCCTCTGTGGCAGCCAGAGATGGAAATGAAAGGCTGGTTCTCCTGTCTCTGCCCCTAGCTAAGGGGTTTCTTGGTGGCTTCTTGGGAGGCTCTGCTGTCAGCAGAGATGGAGACTCCACCACCCGCCCTGGGCAGCCTGTCCCAGGGCTCTGTCACCCTCACTGGGGAAAAGTTCTTCCACAGGATGGTGGGGAACTCCCTGGGCTCCAATTTGAAGCCATCACCCCTTGTCCTGTCCCCACAGAGCACTGAAAAGGGGCTGCCCATTTCCCCTGCACCCCATCCTTAAGATATTGATAAACATTAATAAGTTCCCCCTTAGTCTTCTTCTCCCCAGCTCCCTCAGCCTCTCCTCCCAGGGGAGATGCTCCAGGGCTCTTCAGCATCTCCCTGTCCCTCCTCTGGACTCTCACCCCTGGAGATCTTTGCTTCACACCCTGTTTCTCTGTTGCTCCAGCCAAGACAGGCCTGAGCAGCTTGCATTTCAGTGGGGCTTCCCTGCCTCTGTGTGGGGAGAGAGCAGAGCCAGCAGGGCGAGGGGGGCAAGCAGAGCCACTCAGAAGCACAAGCTGGACAAGCAGCTCCTGCCACTGCACCCTGTCCTGTCGTTGCAGGTGGCTGCCGACCCTCCAGGAGAGCTCCTGGAAGGAAGAGGAGAGAGAGAAAGTAAATTCCCCCTGCTCAAACCCACTGCAGTTGACTTCACTGCCAGAGAACAGGGAGAGTAGGGAGTAGAGAACGAGACCCAGGCTGCTGTGGGGAGCGTGGTGACCTGGGGAGGGGGGGAGCAGAGCATCGCCCTGATCCTCACAGGGTTCCTCACTGGGTGTTCCTGGCTGGGTTCTTTGGGGGCTGGCTTGGGGACAGGCTGCTTTGCAATGTCAGGGCATCATCCAGGTGCTTCTTGCCCTCAGCCCAGCTCGGGGTTGGGATCCCCTTCCCTGGGGAGCCTGACCCCCCCTCTCAGGACAGAACCACTTCCTAATATCCCACCTTAAGCTCCCCCAAGCCCCATCCCAGCTTCACACCATCCCCCTCAGGTTCCATCCCTGGTCCCCAAAGAGAGGAGATCAGCACCTGCCCCTTCGCTCCCCCTCCTCAGGAAGCCCCAGACCCCACCAGGTCTCCCCTCAGCCTCCTCGTCTCCAGGCTGGGCAAACCCAGGGCCTTCAGCCTCTCCTCAGAAGACTTCCCCCTCCAGACCCTTCCCCACCATCTTTGCCCCCTCCTCTGGCCCCTCTCCAATGGTTTAGTGTCCCTCTTGTCCCCTGTGGCCCCCAAACCTGCCCCCAGGGCTGAAGGTGAGACCCCCCCAGCACAGGGAAGAGCAGGATAATCCCCTCCCTGGACCCCTGGCCGTGCCAAGCTTGATGCCCCCAGGATGCTGTTGGCCCTTCTGGCTGCCTGGGCACACTGCTGGCTCACAGGGAACCTGCTGTGGACCAAGACCCCCCCAAAACCCCTCTCTCAGCACAGGCAGCCTCCAGCATCTCACCCCCCCCAGGCTGGGTGTGCAGGGAGGGCTGCCCCTTCCCAGGGGCAGAGACCCAGCACTTCGTGCCACTGGTGATTCCCCAGCTCTCTGCTTTGCCAGTTCTCTCTCTCTGAGGCCTCTCCACCCTCAGAAGCATCAACCAGCTCCTCCCAGCTTGGTGCCAGCTCCTCTCCTCCCCTGCCCGTCTCTCCTCTGCCTGTCACCACCCATCCCTGCACACCCCCCCCCCACCCCCCCCCAGGGCTCATCCCACCAGGTTTTGCTTCAGCCAGGTGCTGTCACACCCCTGGGGCAGGGACAGGAGCTCCAGCTCCCCTGCTCGCTCCTCCAGCCCTGTGCATGGGGTTGCAGCAGCCCCTCAGACGGGCATCAACACCTCCTGGTACAGACTCAGGGGCTCCCTGGCACAGGGTGCCCCCGGCTGCAGCGTGCCAGCCCGTGTTTCAGCACCACTTGGCTGGGGCTGCACTTTAGCTGAGTGTGTTTTCTGCTCCCACCCTGGCCTCTGCCACTCAGCTCCCTTCAAGCCAGCCTGGTTTCACTCCTTTTTCCCCTTCAGATCTAGTTTGGAGCCCTCCTGCCAGCTCCTGGGCTCGGGTCCTTGCCCCCTGTGGGATAAGGTGGACCCCCATCTGCAGCCAGCAAAGCCAGTTTGGAGAGCTGTCAGGCAGAGGAGGACCTGGGGGTGTTGGGGGACTGACCAGGAGCCAGCAGTGTGCCCAGGCAGCCAAGGGCATCCTGGCTTGTGTCGGCCCCAGTGTGGCCAGTAGGGCTGGGGAGGGGATTGTGCCCCTGGACTGGGCACTGGGGAGGCTGCAGCTGGAGTGCTGGGACCAGTTCTGGGCTCCTCAGCATCAGAAGGACATTGGGGTCCTGGGGTGAGTCCAGAGAAGGGGAAGGGTCTGGAGGGTGAATCCTCTCAGGAGCAGCTGAGGGAGGTGGGGGTGTTGAGCCTGGAGAAGAGAAGGCTGAGGGGAGACCTTCTCCCCACCTCCCCTGCCCTGCCAGGAGGGTGCAGAGAGGTGGGGGGTGGTCTCTTCAGTCAGGGGACAGGAAGGAGGGTGGGAATGAGACCAGTTTAGCTGTCTGCAGGGCCAGCTAACGCTGCTTGCTGTCACCTTTTGGTCACCCTCCAGAACAAACCCTCCAGGAGGAAGGATGTGCTTCTGGAACCCCTCCAGAAACCCTTTGGTCTGGAGGGGAAGAAGAAACCAGAGGTGGCAGAGGAGAAGAAAAGGAACCAGCAAACCCTGCCAGGGCCAAAATCCAAGGCCAAGAGAGAAGAGGAGCAGCAGAGGAGCCAGGTACTCTGAACTGCTGCAGGAAAAAGAGCCCTTTCTCCCCCTGGGGGGTGAGATGGTAAAGCCTGAGTTGTCGTAGGGGGGTTGTTGCAGCAGAGCTGATGCCTTTCCTGGGCAAGAGAAGGTGAGGGGGGAGTCGTAGGGAAACCCTGGTGACACTCAAGGGTGTGCTGAGGTCTTTCCCTTGCCTCTCCTCATCCTGCTGGGGAGCCTGCCCAGGAGTGGCCTGGGGTGGTCTGCATGGCTGGGAAGCAGCATGCTCTGGGTGTGGGGGGGGTCTTGTATCAGTCTCTTGCTGGGCAGGATCCCAGTTCCCCTGAGCAAGACAGCCCCCAGGCTGGTGGAAGGATGGGGGAGCCCAGCGCCGACCTCCTGGAGAGGATGATGAAGAGAAGTGAAGAAGAGCCACCCCTGGCCCACGAGGACAACGCTGTCCCCCCTAAGAGGTAAAAGAGTGCTCCAGCCCTGAGGCTGTAGGGTGGTGCTGAGCCAAGGAAGCCCAACCCCTCAGCCATGGGGTGTGCTCATTGCCCCCCTTTAAAGGGGCTGTGGGGGGCTGAAGTGGGGGCGGGGGGGAGCACATATATTTGGGGCTGGGTGTAGGAAGAGGCAGGAGGGTCAGGCTTTGTTCTTGCTGCTGCAGGAGCCTTTCCCCATGGACACAGCAGGCCCTGGAGAAGGTGGTGACCTGCATCCTGAGGCAGGTCGCCCGCAGGCGCAGGGGACGGAGGGATGAGCAGATGGACCTGCAGGACAAGCTCAAGTGGTAAAGCTCTTCAGACACAGGCAGTGCTGCTCCTGCCACAGTCCCCTTCCTCCCACCACAGCACTGGGGGGTTGGGGGGGGCTTTTTTACCAGCCTGGCTGAAGACTCCCCCCCTCTGCCTCTCCCTCACACCATCTCCTCCCGCCCCGTGTCCCCAGTGAGCTGACAGTGCTGCAGTGGAATCGGGGGAGGAGAGAAGCACAGAGGGGCCAACAGCTGTGGGAAGCTGCCCCCCGAGCTGCACCCCAAGCTGCACCCCGAGCTGCACCCCCTGCTACGCCAAGGAGGAGGGCAGGACCGGTACGTGGCGTTGGCTCCCTCAGGGCCCATGCGACCCCTTAGCTTGGCTGAAGAGTTTCCCCTGAAGCTTTCTGGGGGTAGTTCTGTCCCCTTAGAGGACACCCTTCCCTTCTGCCACCTCCAGAAACACCCACAGCCTTGATTTGGGCGCTGCTTGTGACGGTGGCAGCGCTGCCAGACTTGGTCTGGGAAGGCAAGCGGGCGGGTTCCTTGCAGCTCCAGAGTCACTTAGCACAAAGGCTGCTGCAGAAAGGCTGCTGCAGCCGGTCAGCTGAGGACCACGGGCAAGGCAGGGTGGGCAGGATGAAAAGAAAGGGTGAGGGGGGCAGAAGGGAAGGCTGGGGAGACTTCACACTACCTGCTGCTACCCTGACCCTCGCCCTCCAGGCGCAGCCCTGCGTCTGCACGGAGGAGGAGAGAAGAAAACTCTGGGATTCCTGGAGCAAGAAGCGCCAGCAGAAGCCAAGGGGGAGGCCCCTGAAGGCTTGGTGTGGTTACTCAGCCCCCAGCAGTGCCAGAGCACCACAGCTCTGTGTGCCTCAAGGCCTCACTTAACATCTCTGATGCAGAAGAAACACCAACTGGGACAGAATTTGAGTCAAACACCCTGGTTTTGGGTAAATTACTCAAGGACTATGTGCTCTGTGGAAATAAAATGACTTCTTTGATGAGTTCCAGCCCCTCCTTCCTTGTTGTCTCCTCATTGGTCACGAATTCAGGCCAAGCATCTCCCTGTAACCAGCTCAAGCTCCCCCTTTGTCCTTGAAGATGCACAAAAGCTGCTGAACCCTGACTTGTAGTTGGGATCAGAGTCAAGGGGGGGACTGAATCTGCCCAAAACAGAAGGTTACTGGTGGTGACGAAGAGGAGCCACCCGACTTCATCCCCACCACCCTCCACGACCACCACCCAACAGCAGCTGGGGAGGAGATGATGGAAATCAGCTCTTGGGACACATTTTAATATGAATCAGGACAGGTTATGAATATCTCCAGGTCTGTGAGGTCACCTAATGGTTTTTGGGTGAGGATATGGTATAAAAGGGCTACAAACTCTGACCAGAGGTGTGCCTCTGCTTTCTTAGGTCACCAGCTCTTGCAGGAATAGGTAATAAATTACTGCTTCACTAACGTGTCTACCTCGAGTCCTTTCTTTAGGACCACTGGCTTTTCTAACACTGCCACAACCACACACCCAGTGAACCCCAGTCAGGGTCTTGAAGCACCTTCTCCCCACCCCTCCCCTTCTTAGCAGAGTTCAACTTCACCACGATTTTCCTCCCTTCTTCCCAGGGAGAGAGTCCAGAGGAGGCTACGAAGATGCTGAAGGGTCCTGGAGCATCTCCCCTGGGAGGAAAGGCTGAGGGAGCTGAGTTCAGCCTGGAGAAGAGAAGATTAAGAGGGGGATCTAATTAATGTTTATCAGTATCTGAAGGATGGGATGCAGAGGGAATCAGCCAGCCCCTTCTCAGTGTCTGTGGGGACAGGACAAGGGGCAATGGCTGCAAGTTGGAGCACAGGGAGTTCCACACCAACATGGGGAAGAACTTTTCCCCAGTGAGGGTGAGGGAGCCCTGGGACAGGCTGCCCAGGGGGGGTGGAATCTCCATCTCTGGAGATACACAGCAACCTCCTGGACACACTCCTGTGCACCCTTCTCTAGGTCACCCTCCTTTAGCAACTAGACCAGACTAGGTGACCTCCAGTGGTGCCTTCCAGCCCCTACCCTGTGAGGGTGTCAACCTGAGCCTCTCCTGGTGATGGTCTCCCCTCAGGAAAGGTGTGAAGGAATGCAAGAGCTGCCTGAGGGAGATCACTGACCCAGAGATCATACCCAGCAGCCACATCTTCTGCACTCACTGCATCCTGGAGTGGGGGAACCAGCAAAGAGGGGTTCCCAGACAGCTGCACCCCCATGGATTTGGAGGCCACGAGGTATCCTGCTAATGACAAACCCCCTCTCTGTCTCAAACATCTTCTGCCTGATGCTCTCTGTTGGTGCAGATGCTGGTGCCTGAAGAAAGGACCATCTTGCCCCCCTGGCTTTTTGCAGAGAGAGGGGGGGGGCGTTGTTTCTTCCCTGGGTTGGGGGTTTAGCAGCAAGTCTTGGTTTCCTTCTCTCATGCCAGGGAAGCTGTTGCCTGTCACAACGGATTCAGGAGGGAATGCAGCTCCTTCTTCCTTGAGCTCATCACCATGTACCATGAAATCATTCAGCAGCTGATGGAGTTTATGGCCAGCAAACCGAACCCTGAGCACCAGGCAGGGACAAGGGGTAAAAGAGCTTTCCTCCCTCTTGAAGCTGCTTCTGAGATGCAGCTCAGCCCTCAGGTTGCTTCAAAACCCCAGCTAAAACCTGTTAATCACTTCAGTGACTCACTCCCCCGCATTTTTTATTGATGAGGAACCAAAGGAGATCATAGAATCAGAGAATCATAGAGTTGTAGGGGTTGGAAAGGACCTGGAGAGCTCATGGGGTCGAACCCCCCTGCCAAAGCAGCTCCCTAGGACATATCACTCAGATAGGCATCCAGGAGGGTCTGCAATATCTCCAGTGAAGGAGACTCCACACCCCCTGGGCAGCCTGTCCCAGGGCTCCCTCACCCTCACTGGGGAAAAGTTCTGCATGTTGGTGCAGAACTCCCTGTGCTCCAGCTTGCAGCCATTGCCCCTTGTCCTGTCCCCACAGACCACTGAAAAGGGGCTGGCCATTTCCCCCTGCATCCCCTGCTTCAGATAATTATAAACTTTAATTAGGTCCTCCCTTAGTCTTCTCTTCTCAAGGCTGAACAGCCCCAACTTACTCAGCCTTTCCTCATAGGGGAGATGCTCCAGGCCCTTAATCATCTTCTTAGCCCTTCTTTGGACTCTCTCCAGGAGATCCTTATACCAAGGAGCCCAGAACTGGACACAAAACTCCAGGTGGGGCCTGACCAGGGCAGAGTAGAGGGGGAGGATCACCTCCTTTGATCTGCTGGCTATACTCCTCCGGATGCAACCCAGGATCCCATTGGATCTCTCAGCCCCCAGGGCACACTGCCGGCTCATGGCCAACCTGTCATCAACCAGGACCCCCAGGTCCTTCTCCACTGAGCTCTTCTCCAGCAGGTCACCCCCCAGCCTGTGCTGATACAAACGGTTGTTCCTTCTCCTGGACCTCCCCTACTTCAACCAGAGGGAAATTCTTCATTTCCCAAACACTCCTACTTTCATCCAGTGTCTGTGAGTTCCAGGGGGCCTTTGAAGTGAAGACCGAAGCGAAGGCGGCATTCAGTTGCCACCTTGATTTTAACCCACAAGCACTCGATGGATGGTTCATCCTTCCCCAGGTGGAGCTCAATACATTCTAGGTGCTCTCTCACATACAGAGCAACTCCCCCACCTCGCCTCCCTAGCCTGTCTTTCCTAAAAAGCACATAGCCATCCATGACAGCGTGCCAGTCGTCCAGGTTGTCCCACCACGTCTCTGTGATTGCAATGAGATCGTGGCCCTGCGACCGCACAAAGATCTCTAATTCTTCTTGCTTGTTCCCCATGCTACGTGCATTTGTATAATGGCATTTTAGTGGGGCAGCAGATGTAGGTATCCTCAACAGCCCACAGCGAGATTTCTGACAGGGGACTGGCAAAAGTGGCTCCACTGAGGAGTACTCAGGGCAATCCACAGAATTTTCTCTACTCTCACGTGGAAAAACTTCCCCAAGTCCACCACTGTGCTGTTGGTATTTACCTTTTTCCACCATCAACTCCCGTTGTGACTCCTGAAGCACTTGCCTAACCCCAGCAGCCTTCTTAATATCCCCTTCCTAACTAGTTTAAAGCTCGATCCATGAGCCCTGCCATCTCCTGGGCAAGGATCTGCTTTCCTTTATAGGACAGGTGAGCCCTACCAGCAGTCATCATGCCAGGAGCAGAGTACACCGTCCCTTGGTAAGAAAACCAAAGCTCTTGTGCCGGCACCAGCCTTTCAGCCACACATTCAACTCATGGGTCCTCGTGTCCTGCTCTGAGCCCCTCCTCCCACAAGTGGGGATAGACGAGAATATTATTTGGGCTCCCCCCCTCAACAAAGCGCCCAGATGCCAGAATTCCCTTTTGACAGCTCGAAGGCTACACTTTGTGATTGCGTTCCTGCCTGCTGGAACTATCAGTAACGGGCAATAGTCAGTGGATCTTACCAGCCCTGGTAGCCTTCTGGTAATGTCCCTGACCCAGGCTCCAGGTAGGCAGCTCACCTCCCTGCGTGTAGGGTCTGGTCTACATATAGGGCCTTCTGTCCCTCTGAGAAGGGAATCCCCTACTACAACTACCTTTCTCTCTTGCCTAACAGAGGCAGTCTCGAGGCGTGCGGATGGTCACCTCACTCTAGGCTTCCGCTTCCTCTGAGGCAGAGGGGCTCCATTCATCTCCTCACATACCTCCTCCTCAACTGCCATGATGTTGGTATGACATGAGTGCGGAGAGAGATCGGTGCTGCAGCAGGTTTGCTGAGGGGAAGCTTGTGACCCCGTGGGGAACAAGGCTGGTGACATCTGGGCCCGAGAGATTGCACCCCATGGAAGGGACCAACACTGGGGCAGTGGGGGAAGATCTGAAGCCTCCTGGGAAAGGACTCTCCCTGTTGGAGAAGTTCACTGAGGATTCATGGGGCATTCTGTAGAAAAACTGGTGTTGAAGAGAGAGTGACAGAAACATGTTGAAAATCACAGATGGCATGTGCTGCATGGATCTGTCTGACCAGACCAAACACAAAAGATAGAAGAAGGAAAGGGATTTTTTTGGGCTAGACAGCTTGTTTCATGGGTGGGGAATTCCATGCTGGATATTGTCAATGGTCAAAGCAGGATTATTGATTTTGATAATTGTAGTGGCTGGCTGCGTGCTGTGTTTGTTGAGCTTTCAGCAAAGGGCCCTGCAGAAATGGCTGTGGGCAGTTTTGTGCTACAAACACAAGAATGGGGTTGGGGAAGGCAGCAGGTCTGTCAGCAACCTGACTCTGAGCTCTGAAGGGATTGGCCTGGACAATATGCCTGCTGCTCCCTTCAGATAGCAAAGTCACTCAAGCTGAAAGCTGTGTAACCAGTTCAGGAACATGGCGACCAGGAGGCCAGGGTGTGCAGACCAGGCCCAGCCGAGGAGGAGGCAGGGTGGCCAAGCAATGGAAAAAGGGAAAACCAGCCCTTCAGCCCTTTTCCAGGCAGTTTGCTGACATTTTCTATAAAAATCCCTGTGCCCTTGCAATAGCAAAGCCTTCTGGAGTGTAATAAACCTTGTATAATCAATTTGTTAATCAAACCGGTGGGCAGTTAAACTATGTTAACCCTTGTGACTAAGCTGTTATCCCCTTGCTACAGAAAAACTGACTAACAAGGACATAAATCAGCTCAGACTGATCAGAACACTGCAAGCTTGCAAGACCCTCACATTCCAGGCGAAAGTTGAAAAGTACATTGTGAGGACGACTCATGGCCTTCTCCCAAGGACCACCAGAGCCCCTCACTCACAATTCCTGGAAGGATCTGCGCAAGTGCAAAGGACTGATAAGCTAATGGACATGTGAAGCCAGAGTAGGTGGCTTTAGGTAATAAACCCACCTTAGGTAATGTGGCTTTCTGTATTTTCTGTCATACCCAACAAAATAAGGTAGAAATTGCAGCAAAGTGTTGGATGGCTTTACACGAGTCAAGACTGTTCATAGTGATCCTGCTTCCTGCTTCTCTCCCTGTCAGAAAAGTGATGCTTGAACCTTGCCACCACAGCCTTTGTTTCCAGTGACTTGAAGTACAGTGAGATCTAAACCAGGGAATGGGGGGAGCTGTGCACCTCTTCAAGGCTGGAAATAATAATCAGTGGCAATTGGCAGCCTGGAAGAGATGCAGAGCTTGTAACAGTGCCTGCGTGGCTGAAACCGTGCTGCCAGGCAGCAGCCCCACTGACATGGCTGCCAGGCAGCAGCCCCACTGACATGGCTGCCAGAGCCCCTGTCTCGGGCTTTGCTGCTGCTCCTCGGGCTCTCACAGCTCCCCTCCCACCAGCACAAGGTGTCTCCTTTCCCGGGCGGCTCTTCCATTCCCCACAGGAGGGGGCGTTTCTCCCCGCCAGCCTCTCCTCACCCCCGGCACCCCCTCTCCCTGCAGCCCCGCTCCCCCGCCCAGCCGGGGCTTTTGGTATCTGCCACAGCCTGGGCAGCAAGTCCCTGCCGGAGCCATCTGGCCTCGTGTGGAGTTGGCAGCCCCAGAGCTTCAGGCCCTCAGTCCCCGGTAAGTCCACCCCTCTTTTCCACCCCCTTTTCTTTGTGCTGGTCAATTCTGGTGCAGATTGGGCAGTGTGCCACCTGTCTGGAGGGTCTGAGCAAAGCATTTCCCTGCTCCCAGCCGATGGTGAGTTTGTTTCCCCAGTGCAGCTCTGAGCTGAGCTCTGACAGAGCAGCAGGCGCTTTCCTTACAGCCTGGTCACCCTGGAGTAAGATTGGAATCCTTTGTTAGAGTAAGGGTGGCATGGGTGGGAGTGGGACAGGGATGCCCTCTGTTTTGGAGAGGAAGCATCGGAAATGCCTTTGTCACTTGCACTTTACTTTGTGCTGCTTTGGGATGCGATGAGACAACATTGATTAGTGCTCGTTGCAGTAGCAATTGTCTCCTGCCCAGCAGGACAGACACAGCCTCTCTCAGCAGTCCTGCCTTATACCAGCTGATCAGCTGGCAGCCAAATGTGATTGGAACTTCATGTTTTGTCCCACCACTGAACACCGTCCGTCTGCCCTGTGATTCTGTGAGGGCTCAGGCTTTATTCCTGGGATGGTGCCCATGTGTGCCCGGCAGCCCTGTTTCAGAGGGAAGGAGAAGATGCAGGCAAGGGCAGCTCTGTACCCTTTTCTTTTGGTAGGGTAATATTTTTCATGAATGCGAGTAACAAAAGAGGGATTTCTAATTAATAAATAACTGTATAATTTATAATGAATATAATTAAACAGTCCATTTTAAAATGAAAAGAGAAAATAGCCACTCTTGGTTAGTTAGATTGAAAGTTCCCATAATCATGGATACATGGGAGCTGCTGCCCCCCCATACCTTTCAATTGAGTGGTGAAACTCACACTTCCACTTTTAGCTGCCAACAACAGAAACCATTGTTCCATGCTATTTCTCAGTTTCTCTTAACAGAGGAAAAGGCATAAGACATGTAAAGGTGATGTTACTGAGAAAAGGCTGGGCTTTTGTTTGCAAGTAGAACTGCAGAGAAACGGTGTCGATGCTGGTTCCTCTTCTTACTGCCTGATTTTAGAAAAAGTAATCTCAGATTGTCAGCCTTGATTTTTTGCAGCTTGTGTGTTTCTCATTCATTCAGTTTTACCTTCAGCATTTAATAATGTACCTCCAAGCCTCATTGCTGAGTAGGCTGTAAAGGAGAAAAGACATTACAGAAACATCACCTGACTATCTTGTTGCATGCTGTATAACCAAATATTATAGGGTCCCCATTGATTTTTAGTCTTTATCTGTTCTTGCTTGTAGTGTTTTGCTTGCTGGCTGATGTTATTTTAGTTTTGTGTTTGTGTTGGGGAAGAAAAGTCCCTTGAGAGTGGGATGTTTGTGCTGTGACCTTCTGCCTCAGGGATTCGTAGCGCCGTTAAAGGATGCTGTTAGCACAGCACATGTGTCACTGCAGCTCTGGGAACTTGATTCAGATGCAGCTTCTGCAGTGTGAAAAGCAGTTTCATTGCATGGTGGGTTTGACTTTTGGAGTTGCAGCAGGTACTTTGCATCTGCTAACTGACAGTCCTTTAACTTTGATGCAGTTTTGCTTTACTCACTGTTGCCTGTTTTTTCACTGGTCCTGCACAGGATACAGTCTGAATAGAGAAATGCTGATCCAGGAGTGGGGACTCATTTGAACCCATTCCCACATTTTGAGGGTATGAACATACTGTTGCTGTTAAGCATGGGGGGTGGGGGAAAGTTTGTTAGCAAGGAGGGATGCAAGGGAGCTGGGGCTTTGCTGTGCTCTTCTCTGAGATCTGCAGGAGCCCTTAGTTTCTAATGAACGGTGCTTCCACTTCCATGTCCTTCCCCCTCCTTGCAAAAACCAGCTGTTACATTCTTCTGCTAAAAGCATAAGTTGTGTGTCATTTCATTGGGGGGCTGTGGGTGTGGTGTGGGTGTGTTTGGGGGTTTCTTTAATTTTAAAGAAATGTGATTCCTGTCATGTTCTTCTGTCTTGAAGTGCACACAGAATGTGACCTCAGTGAAGTGAACAGGGAAAACGTTTGGAGCTGAGAACCTGTGATGTCAGGGAAAGAAAAAATGCAGGAAAGGGTCTTCTTGAAGTTTCTGCAGAAAGCTTTCTTTGGGCAGGTGAAAGCTCAGCTGGTTCCAGCCTTTGTCTCTTGGCAGCCTTGCAGGTTCTCTAACCAGGATTTGTTATTAAGATTACTAAACAACTCCTGGGGTTGTGCAGATAGAGATTTAGATGGTCTGAGAGACAAGGAAGGGCTTTGCTACTTTCTGGCTAAGGAGGATTTTCAAGGTCACCTCCTACTTGGGTTAATGCAACGTGGGAGCAAAAATAGGTCTTCCCATTTGTGGAAAAGTTCTGCTTAGTTCCTCCCCATTTTCTACCACTGATGGTGAGTTAATAAAGGTCTGTTCTGAAACCCCAGTAGTGCTGCAGTAGCTTTGAAAGTGTCTGTCCTGGAATGGGCGAGGGGCAGGGACACTTGTTACAATCCTGTCAATTGAGCACATTTTCCCTTCATCCTTTTGTCAGCAAATGAAGGAGGTTGAAGTTCAGCTGCAGGGTAGTAATTTAGGGTAGTGGGCAAGATCCCAAAAGGACTAGAAAAGTAATTGAAGTTGTTTTGTTCTTTCAAGTTGGCACTAGGCTAAGGGGAAATTTGATGAAGGGAATTTGAAGCCTTGAACAATAGAGCTGCAGCCTACCAAATAGGAAGTTAGGAAGAAAGGGGGGAATAAAAGTAGATCTAGACTAGACTGACATGGCAGCCAGTGCCCAGAACTCCACAGTGAGATCATGATTGTAGATTTCTTTCTTGCTAATTGACAGCATTTGATTTGACCTCAGGTTCCTTATGTTTCAAAGCCTGCCTTGCAGTGTGCATTTGAGGGTTTGCATTTTGTTTGGTGCTTTTGGTCTGCTTACCCATCTTTGTGGAATGATTAGATAGTGTTTAAAACAAGTACTGTAGTTGTCACTCAAAATACTTAACTAACACCCAACCCCACAGAAGTACAGCTCTTCTTTACAAAACATCTTCAAGCAAAGCTGTAAAACAGTTGCCTGTGCAGCTAAAATAGATCTGAACGTTTAGAATCAAGGGTCATTTGGAAGCAGTTGTGTTGCAGTAGAGAACTGCTCATCAAAACCTTCCTGTCTTTGGTGTCATCTCCTCAGAGACAGTCAGGTGACCCCAGTTCCCTTGTGAGTGGTGAATGAATTCTTATTTGTTGAAGAGAAGAAAGACTAAAATGAGTGTCATCAACACTTTATTAGAATGAATTGCCATGCTAATCATCTTTCTGTTTACCCTGCTTATGGGGTACTTAAATGCTTGGTTTGAACTTCATGTTTTGATCCTGAATTAGTTTTTACTGCTACCTGTTGAACTCAGAGAAAAGTCAGATGAGGTGGATGGTGTGTGTGGGTATGGGTGTTGTGTGCAATAGCATCTCTGTAGAAGAGCAAAGAGGGGTGTAGACATCTGAGTGGCTGGAAATAAAGACAAGCACTGTTTGAAATCACATCGTGCCAGCCCGGTGAGGTTTCCATCAGGAACTGAAATGATGGTTTGTGGAATTGATCAGGTCAAGGGTTCTGGCAAGTGCATATGGCACTTGAATTTGTAGGAAATACACTTACATCCATGCCAAAGTATTTCTTACAAAGACAATAATAGTGTATTATCCCACGTGTTCATTCTTGACCTTGGTATCGATGCCATGCAGAGGTGTTTTGCTGTCTGACACCACGTGCACATTCCCTCCTCTTTTTTATTTTCTTTTGTTGCTGTTTCTGATGGTGTCAGGTAGAAGTGGCCCTAAAGATGAAGGCAGAAGCATTTAGGTAGCAAAATGTCCCTTTGGCTGCTGTGCTGAGAAGCCTTGCTTCTGTTCTGGCAGCTTCTGCTCATTGGAGAGTATTCGATCCCTCTTCTGAAAGAAAGTGGTAAATAGTCACAGCTTGTGTGGGGTTTCCTTCTCCTGCCCCCGGTGCTTTCCCATCAGCACAGGCACAAGGACTGTGCAGCGTCCTTGCCTGCAGAGTTAGTGTTAGACACTTGTGCAGCACTGCTTGCAGTAAGTCCTGCTGTAGCTCAAGGCACAGTACTCCTGTCACTGAACTTCCAGCCTCCCTGTGACCTTTCAGAGAGAGAGCTGTGACAGTGTGTGCAAGGAGGAGAGTGCAGACATGCCCTTGAATTGGGACAGTGTGTTTAAGCTCCAGACATTCTGCCTTGGGCTTTAGGATAAACTTGGTTTGGGTTCTTCTGATTCCCTGTGAATTAATCCACCCCAGGAGGGATTCCCTAAGGACCAGTGCAGCTACTCTGCCGTAAAAGGGGTGTAAAATGTGAGAGAGTGGAGGTGATTCTGTCACTACAGACATTGTCGCCCAATGACTATAGCCTAGTCCTTGGTAATGAACTGTGGAGGTAACTGGACAGAATTCCATTGTTACTGAGTCATTTTCCTGAAGACCTCCCAAGCAAAATACTTGAGAAATATTTCAGTAGTCTCTGAGTGTGGGTCAACCTCCACACAGCTCACAGCATTCTTGAGTGGAAATCCTGACACTCTTGTGTGGCAGAGTAAGTCATGGTACCTGTGATGTCCTTATTTTGCACTGGTGGCAGCCTCTGCAGCACCAGGGACACGTGTTCCTTGCTGGAGAGACTGATGATCGGCCCTCTCACCTCTCTGTGAGAGTGTCGTGGTTTCACCCGGCTGAGGGCCAAGATCCACGCAGCTGCCTGCTCCTTACAGGAAAAGAGCAGGTTAAAGGGAAGGGGAGGGGGAATGTGAGAAGTAAGGGAAGGGAAAAGGAAAAGGAAGGGGCAAATAACCCCAAAATCAAGAAATTAAGAGGCCTGTGGGTTGGGATAAGGATAGTTTACTAAGATAACAGAAAGATACAATGTAACAATACTAACAGGACTTCAAAGCAAAAATAGATGAAGCTGTTGATACCCAATGCAGTTTCTCACCAAACCACACAACTCAGGCCGTGCCACCCAGAGCCGTCCCAGAACCCGACCGTCCCCCAAGCACCGCGCGTCCCGGAGCCGCCCCAGGCCTTCCTCCCGTCAGCCCCCGATATCCTGGGCAGGACGTAACTGGCGTGGAATACTCTCTTTGGTCAGCTCGGTCACCTGTCCTGGCTTCGCCCCTCCTTTCTCATGAAGAGCTGAGAAAGTCCTTGACTGTCTGACAGCAACTAGAAACATCAGGGTGTTATCAGCACTACTCCCATCTTACTCTCAAACACAGCATTCATCTGCTGTTACAAATGAAATTAACTCCATCCTGACCAAAACCAGGACAGGGAACCAATATGCTCCTGCTCTGTGGCTATCATGAAGCAAGCTCTGAAAGTGCTGTGTGGTATTGGCTGAAATCTGGAAGATTCCTCTTCTGTGGTACCTGGCTAACTGTCTGACATAGGTAGAACAATCTCTTTCTACCAATTGAGGAGAGGATGAAAGGCAAAGTCCAGGTTAGTGTGTTCTTATTACATAGACCTAGGAGTGACCTGACAGAGGCTGAAACTGGCAATAGCTACAAGCACTTTAAGCAATGACTGCTGGTTTTCTCTTTCTGTGGGTTTTTTTTTCTTTTATTTTCTGTGTTCTTATTCCAAGACTCTGCCTCTTAGTGCCTGACCTTGTCTTTCCAAACCCCCTCTTGCCAAAACAGCAGCCTGGGATTCAGATAACAGCACATAGATGCAGAAATCCATATGGAGAAGTTGTGGTACTCATAAAGTTTCTCAGCCTGCGTTTTTGATTCTTGGACATAATTAGTCCATTTTTCAGCTATTTGTGTACTGCATATGTGCTACAGACCACCGTCCAGCAAAAAGTGTAATGTACATCAGCTCTCAACTGTTTGTTGACAACAATGGTTAAAACAATTAGTATGCTTTATTAACCTTTTGAATGTGATGATTATGCAACTGTGTTACAGTTAATTCATTTAAACTGTATTTTATGTCATTTTCTGAAAGCAAAAAAACCCCAACTATGTAGGATTAAATGAAAATACACTGTAATGGTTTACAGATTGCCTTCTTTCTCAGTGCTCAACCCAAGAGTTTTTCTTGATACTCAGCACCCTGTCCCGTCTGGATTTGGAAATTCAAGCTCTTGTTCCAGTCATACATTCTCAAGTGAAAACTCCACTATTACAAAATGTGCTTTTGGAAATCCCAGAACTTCTCTCCCCAGTAAAACATTATTTAAAGATCCTTAATGAAGAAGCAGCCAAGTAAGTAGAGAAAATAGATTAGTCTTCTGTGCCTTGTGGGCTTGCTGACTACATGTATTCAGTTATGTGAATTACACATCTTATTTTAATATACCCTAGGTTTATATTTTTGATTTTATATATGTACAGGTTGCTTATAGTTAAGCAGAGATTGTGCTTTTCTACAGCTCATACCCTTCCCCTAAACCAGGCAAGCAAATATTTTGCCTAGTGGATATCTGCCTCAGGTTGAAGAGTTTTTTAGTTTCTTGGCTCTTTGGGGGAATGAATTTATAGCAAAATGTGTTTTGCTCATGTTAAATTGTTTAACAATTTATGAAATACTTTGTTTTTAAGCTATTCCTTTTGAAGTGAGACTTGACCTTTAGCAAAGTGGCTGCTTTGCAGTCAGGAATGTGGCTTCTACTATTGTTTGTGAACATTTTTCAAAGCTTTGCATGTCCCACCATCCTTCTTAAAAATACATTTATATGCTCACTAACAACAGAGAATATGCAGTTGACAGCTACATGCATGCTTGCACGTGCATGTGTATATTGCATTGTGTTAGTTGTATAGTGCAGGTAAATCCTGTAATAGTTTTCAAAAGTGGCCCTTTGCTCCAGGGAGGAGTTTGAGATTAAGGGTTAAGGGGAGTTTGAGATGTTGGGTTTTATGTTGGGGTTTTTAAACTGTCAGTTTTTGAATTTTTGGTGTACATCACATAGTGACAGTCTTCACAATCAGCTGCTGGCTACTACCGATCATTTTATCCTTTCCATTCCCATGGAAACAAGTCTAATTAGCACAAAATCATTTCTAAAAATTAGTCCTGTATTTACAAATGGCATCTTTACTGTCAATTATATAATAATCCTGTGTAATGCAAAATCAAAGTCCAGCTTTGCGTTACCTGTATGGTCACTGGCTCCATCTGTAGTTTCATTCTCAAGCAAAAGGGGTATTGATATAAGTAGAAAATGAGACTTTCTATTATTTTTGTGTTTTAGTACTTTGAGTTTGCTAACTATTTGTTCTCCAAATATTAGATTTCAAGGTAATTATCTAATTAAATGGTACAGTTTTGTATTTGCTGTAAAGTACAAATGTATACTTCAGTTCATTTAGGCCTGTTTGTACTACTTTTTGTTGTCTGCCTGATAGTTATTAGGACAACTTAAATTTTTGTTACTTTTGATGACAACAATATTTTTAATAGTTTGTTCGGCTTCCAGTTTTAAATATTTGAATGATGTTATTTCAGGTTTCAATCCTGAGCTGAGATATTGCAGCCAAAACTATTTTGTCATTTTCTGACATTAAGACTAGAAAAGAGCAGATTTTTTGCATGTATTAAAAACTGCTCTGGTTAATCATTTCTTTAGAAAAGAAGCAAGGTACTCTGAAAAACTCCTGGTGACATTCTGCTTTGATGAGAACTTTATAGGATGTTTTTTTCTTTGTAATCCTCATTAAAATCTGTCCAAATTTGGACAAATTCTAAATATGCAAAAAAATCTGTGTTCCTGTTATGCAGAAATTATCTAGAGCTTCACTTTTGATCATGGTAAAAGGGGTTGTCTGTACTTGGGATCCTCCATGTTGGGACAACAGTTGTATTCTGAAATTCTGGATTGAGCCAGAAGGGAACGATCTGTCTTGTGATTCCTTTTCTTGCTTTACTTGACTAAGGGAAAACAAGCATAAAGCCGCAGGATGCACACTGAGAGATGACAGAAATCCAAGTCAGCAGGGTTTGGCATAGAAGGGCAAATATAATGTAGACGAGTAGAAAGCAATAGCAATAGATGGGTTTTTTAATACAATGGGGAAAGGACTATCAGTGTTTAAATGCCTTTGTGTTTATATACTGTGCATAGCAGCTTTTGGTAAATGTGCTGTACTATGAACAAATAACAGAAAAAGCTTACTGAGAGAGGAATGAAGCTAGTATTAAGTGAGAATAACAAATAAAAATATGGACACAGCCAGTAGAATTGGGGAGTGTGTCTTTTGGTTTTACCATTACTATATCTTTTGCTTCTTATGGATAGGACTGGAGATAAAACCCAATTGTTCAAGGACCTTACGGACTTCCCTGTCATCAGAAAGAAAAAAGAGGAGATCTCGGATGTGCTTTCTAAAATCCAGTTGCATCTGGTAGACATTCGTAAACAGATCAAGAATCCTTCTGCCGAGTATGTTACAGTTTCTGGTCAAGAGGTAATATGGTGTCTATTATGGATGGCTGTTCCCTTGCTTGTCTAGAAAATAGCTTAAAAGCTAGGCTTAACTAGAACTCTCTTCATTTAGTATGGTACTTGATCAGGTCATTTGCCTCTATTTGCACAACTTCAAAAAACAGGTTTTTGACAGTGTCACTTTATTTAAGTCAATTTCTTTGGTGATTTAAATAATAAAACCACATTACTGCAGTCAAATTTGTTTCAGTAATGCTTTGCTTTTTTGTGTATTGAATTGAAAGTATCAGTGAGATACCACTGTTCAGCATTGCGCTGGAACTGAGAGTGGGAGACCTGGGGAAAACTCCACAGAAAGTTGGGAAAAGAAATTAGCTTGGCAACTGAATGAGGGTTGAGAGTAAAAGAGATGAATCAGTGAGGACAGTGTGGTATGAAGCTGGAAGCAGATCACCGTCCCACTGAGGACCTGGGACGCTGAGAAAGACCCAAGAGATGCAGCAGGGAGCAAATAGACAATGCTGAGAGGGGATGGGAGAAGGGATGAGTTAGAGTATCACTTGATAAAGACCTTGGGTGGATATTTCTTTTGCTCCTGAGGTTCAGAAGAACAAACATGTGGCAGGAGAGTTGGGGAGGATGTCAGCTAAGATGCTAAGTCCAAGAGGAAATGTGGAAGAGTGCATTTGGGTATTGCATGAGGAAGGAAAGAGCCAGGATCTGAAGGATTTCTCTGAAATACTGGCTTAAGAGTTGGATGATGACATGTGTGTGAAAGAGGGAAGAGTTGATGAAAGAGGAGAGTATCAAGAAAGTAGCCAGGTCTGAACTGGAGAGTTTCAGAAACCACCAGTTAACTATGCCTGTTTTAGAGGGGCCCCTTGTAGCAGCAGCCAGCTCAGAAACCATTGCAGGCAAAGAGCTCTATCTTGGGAAATTCATTAATGGAGCTGCACAAGTTAGAGCTATCTGTCATTTCATTACATCTGGTATGAGTGTATTGCAGACATCAAAAGACACAAAAGAGGAAGGGTTAGAGAAGAGGGTCAGTGAGGAAAGGGAATTGAAGGGGAGGAGCAAAGCACAGACACGAGTCTGAGTTAAGCTCAGCCTTCCTCAGAACTTGTGCTGTTGTAGCACTCCAGCACTCTGATAGATGTTGTGTTCAAGCACTTCTTTGCAACAGGACTGGTCAGAAGTAGGTTTATGGTTTGCTGGTTCTGGAAGAAAAAGAAGCTGCCAGGAAATCTGTTCTCTTTATCTTCCCCCTCTGAACACATTCAGAGAACAGACGTTCTGTCAGGGAGGCACTCAGATTCTTTGCTCCTGCATGTGTGCCCTCCAAACACACTCTTATGAATGCAGTCAGCCCACAGTTTATTAACTGAAATTTGTGAAGATCCACTTGACATACACCTTTTCAAAAAGATGAGGTTACATCCATATCTGTCTTATCTTTCATTTCCAGACCTCTAATGTAACTAATAGCATCACTAAACAGGACAGAAAGCTGTCCAGATAGTGATAGCATTGCTATTCTTTGCAGGCAGGATTTAGAGAGAAATTGCTACATTTGGGAAAAGTTTGCTTCCTGATAAGCAGTGCTTCAGGCCCAGTTTATTTAATACTGCACATATTTATATAATAGGCCTAAGAATTAAAGGGTAAAAAAGGAAATGTTTTTGTTGTTTTGAAGAAGATTGCAACCTCTCTACTTCTTTCTTGCTAGCCACACAAACACAGCAGGCAATTGAACTGGCTGTGTAACTGTTCTGAGTTCAGTTAGTCGTCTAGCATAGACACAAATATGGTCTTGTTTTCTGACTACTCTTCATGAACACGGCTTGCTTAATTGTTTTGAGCTAAAATTCAGGAAAAAAATGCAATACTAGCACATCAGCAACACTACTAGTAGCAGCAGCAGTGGATTCATTTTCATATCTTTGTCTTGTGTATTATGCAACTTCAGGGTTTCAGAGGTACCGATTATTTTCAAGGTGTTTTAGGTAAATTAAGAACTAGTGTAGTCTGTCCGTTCTGGAGTGTGCTCATGTTAGGGTTATTCTTCTTGTTTGTAGTCTAAGGTGATTGCTGGGTATTCTGGTGAGGTGTGGAAGGTTTTATCTAAATCATACTAACTGTAATGTAAGAGCTTTGTCAGATGAGTCTTGGGCATTTCTGTAAAGGTGATCAGATACTGGGCTAATCTAATCTCTGCTGGAAATTAACTTTCCATCTGTGTTTTTTATTCTTTGACGTCTAGAACCTCAGGCTGGTGTTATAAAAATAACGGACATGAATTGTATAAAATACTGCAGGAAAGACGTCATGTAAATTTCACTGTACTGAGCTTCTTGCCATTACTGCTGGTTTCCTCTGTTCTTTCCATTTCTGAACTCCAATTGATCCAAACGTGAAGGAAGGTACTGTACATGCAGTGCTAGCATTTGAGGTTTTGAGCTCTTGTCTGTGAAATACTGGAGGTAAATATGGCTCAATAGGAATCACTGATCCCTGGGCAGGAAAGCACATCTTACTCGTAAGGCTGAGGGACTTGGGACTCTTTAGCCTAGGTGAGACTGAGGGAGGATCTTACCAGTCCTTTTAAATACTTGTAGGCTGGGTGTCAGGAGAACAGGGTCAGTCTTTTGACAGTGATGCCCTGCAACAGGACAGAGGCAATGGGTACAAAGTGAAATATAGGAAGTTCCAGCTAAACATGAGGAGGAACTTCTTTACTGTGGGGGTGGCAGAGCTCAGGGCCAGGGCTGCCTAGAGAGGTTGTGGAGTCTCCATCTCTGGAGACATTCAAAACCTGCCTGGACTGTGTCCTGTGCAACCTGCTCAAGGTGACCCTGCTCTGGCAGGGGGGTTGGACTAGATGATCTTCAAAGGCCCCTTCCAACCCCGATCATTATGTGATTCTGTGAAACAGCCTGAGTACAGCTTGTGTATAGTGTAGAGTCTGTGTCAATGCTGAATTCTCTGCGAGGCCCAGTCAGGATCAGGTAAGTCTTAACTAGCTTTAGTCTGGGTTTGGCTTGGTAAGAGGGAGGTGAGCAGAACATTTTAGTAGATGGAGGAGCAAAAGGGCAAAGATGAGGCAGGAACATGGCAGAGCAAAAGAACAGCTCAGGGTAGAAGTTGCTCTATTGGCAGCAAATGTACGTGATTACCCTCATTTTTAGGGAAGAAAGAACATTAGCTTCTGGTCTGCTCAGTCTCTTCAGGATGAGTATGGGTTTCGTCTGATGCTTGCAGATGTCTTGATTTCATTATGGTTATGCTTCTGTAGTCTTCTTAACTTCCCATGATGTGTAATATTATATTTCTGTTTGTTTAGTTTATGATAGAAGTCAAGAATTCCAATAAATCATCCGTTCCATCTGACTGGGTTATGGTTAGTAGGTATGTAAAATGTCTTTAAAGTTTGCTGTATTTTAATATATAAGGAAAAAAATATAGTATGGGCCATTTTGGTTTTACAGTTAATTAGATACACATTGTCACAGCTCCATGTGTGTTTGTGGTTTGGGGTTTCTTTAAACTAAAAGCAACCAATGAAAATGGTTACATTGATTTATTGCCATAGTAAGTTTTGCTTAAAACCAAACAAGACCAAGCTGAGAAACCGGAACTTTTAAAAGTGTTTATTTTTAAATAGTACTTAATGTTTCAAAGCAGATGTATTGGCATGAAAATGACGGTTTTGATTCAGTTGTGCCTGTAGATTGTAGATATACATTTTTCATAAAATTTTAGTTGTTCTTACTTTCTTCAGAAAGGTAAAAGTAGCTGTGCAAAATATCTCAGTATCTAAGACTTAGTGTATTAAAAATGTTTTAATTTTATTTGTTCATACAAACAAGCTTTGCTTGCTTTGTGACTTAGTGTTGTGTAAGCATGATTTTAGATAGTTTAGATACTTTTTCCAGTACATGAAACAGAGGTGAACTGGAAGATCATTTATTATTTAAACAGGTAGAATACCTTATGTTATGATGTGTACACAGAGCCATGTCTCATCAGAAGTAGGCATAATCAAGGTGAACTCTGAATCGATGTTCTATTCACTGATGCAAGAATTCGATATTGAAGTGCACAGAGTAGACAGAATTAAGGCGATGAAGGAAAAATACAGCTCTTCTGGATATTGTAAAAGAATGCCTGGGAATGCCAACATGAGTCCTTAATGGAAATACATAAATAAAGAGCAAGTGCCTTAAATGGAAACTAGTATCCATGCAATACAGTCTGTATTTACTAAGTTTATTCCAGGTTTATTGTGAAGTTTCAGCTTTAAAGTAGAAATTTTTTTGTTGGAGGTTGTTGTAGATGCAGCCAGTCAAAGAAAAATCATCTTTGTGAAGCCTGTTGCTGAAGAGAATTTTGTGAGATATATAAGCTTCAGTGATACATAATACATTGTGAAAAATGCAGCCTTCAGAATGGGCAGCAGTACAGTAGCCAATCACTTTATTCACAGTGAAGATCACTGGTATCAATAGAGTTTGGTACCACAGTAAAAGAACTGGCTTTTTTACCGTGCATTTTCAAGGCTCAGAGTGAGTTAGAAAACTAGTCCAATTTTGCATGTAGATGGTGTAACTGATTGCTTAGTAACCTTGATTTCCTATTTGGCTTCTCTCTGCTTTCCAGCACAAAAGCTGTCAGCCGTTTCCACTCGCCGTTTGTTATAGAAAATGACAAACATCTGCATCAGCTCCGGGAGCAGCTAGTCCTTGACTGCAACGCTGAATGGCTGAACTTCTTAGAGTGAGTTGACAAAATAGACTCATTTTTTATTATTTTATTTATTGCTGTAAGAACAGAAGAAGAAAGAGTTTTATCTTAACAAAAAAAAAACAACCAAAGGAAAAAACGCAGCTGATAACTCAGTTATGCTGCCCATGGTAAAATACTGTTCTTCAACATAAAGCATTTGAAAGCGAGACCTTTACACACTAAGTCCTGAAGGCAGCAGTGATGTCTCTAGATTTTAAAATTCTGATGACAGCACACTATTAAATATATACAGTGGCTCTCAAAATTTGAAAATGGAGTGAAACTGAATCTAGTACAGTGTAACTGAGAGGAGAATAGAATTTATTATACAACAATTGCAGTGTTACAGTTTTTCAGTTAGGAATGTTCAGGGTGTTTGGGCAGTTGCTTGTGTGAGTGTGATTCTCCCTACCCCTGTATGGAAAGCGGCCTGGTGAGCACTTCTGCTAGCTCCTTCAGCACCCTGGGATGGATCCCATCTGGCCCCATAGACCTGTGTATGTTAAGTTTAAAATCTATTTCTCAAACTTCTGAACACCTTTAATTTTCAGGTGTCAGGTTATAAATCACTGCTTTACTTCCAGGAATTACTAGCACACTGAAATTATCCCTCAATTCTTGCAATAATAATTAACTCACTTGTGCTTTTTTCCATACCACAAAAACTTCCTTCTGAAATTGCCTCACTGGATGTAACTGATGCCAAGTTTTGCCTCTTGGTAGGAACCCAGAGGTTCTGTAAACTTTATTAGAAACTGAAATTCCAATTCACTCTTCCAGATGTATTGCCTTTGCAATACCATAAAAATAGTTACATTATTTTTTTGGTTACTATATTAGCCATATAAGTTTTAGTAGACCTTTCTTTACTTAGATCTGCTGCTTTTCATGTTCACTTTGATGATTTCAATAGTGTCATATGATAGCAGCGTACAGCAAGGAAAGATGTGTAGAGAGGGATCTTCCCCAGCCCTCCATTTATTTATTTATTCATTTTTGCTCCCTTACTTGCTTTATATTCCCCAATTGTATCTTTGAGGCTAGGAGTGGAGAGAAATAAATTCTACAGTACTAAAAGAATGAACTCTGCTTTCTCCTGGTAATGTTATTGTTGTACTAGGGGCATCGGTACCATAAATGGAAGGTGAATTCTTGAATTTTCTATTGTACTTACCATATTTTATTGATATTGTAGACAAATCCTGTATTCAGGCACTTCAGGGTTTGAGGGGTTTTTTTATTGTTTGGAGGGGGGGTAATTTGACTGTAACTTACAGCTGAAGTGAATTGGCAGTTGCGATTCAGCTGCCACTGTGATAAGCAGTGGCATTTTCAGAGACCTTATTTAGGCAGCAGGGATCAACTGTGGACCCTTTATATGCTATTAAATGAGTTTCATTTTGCCGCCTTTTTGTGCTTAAAAATAATGCCCTGTTACAAGGGAAGCACGAAGTCTGCTGTGAGCAAGATTGTGTCCTCATACTGTAAGTTAATACACTGCTGGGAGATTGGAATTCAGAGTAATTTAGAGACTGTAGAGAGCTCTGTGAGAAGCATGCACGAGGTGTATTTTGACAGCACATTCCTATCTGTATGAAATGATTTTTTTTTTTCCTCTTTTCTTCCTCCTGTTATTTTCCCCTGTTTTGGTGTAGCCATTTCAGTGAACATTATCACCCCGTGTCTAAAGCAATGGGTCACCTAGCAACTATCGACTGTCTGTTCTCATTGGCTCAGGTGGCTAAACAAGGAGACTACTGCAGGTAATAAATGTTTAATTTTTATGTAAGATTTTATATGGAATTATGAGAGAGCTTTTGAAATACATTTGATTTTAATATGTGTACCGTGATAAAATGCATTATTGAAATTGTTTGCAGTAGTTTCGACTTGATCTGATTTTGCAAAGCGGCACTTCTGGGCTTCATTCAAGTCTGTAAACACTGCGGTTTAAATTTGACATCTCATGTTTGTCTGGTTTTCAAACTGTGTGTGGTTGGTAGATGATATCTCACAAACATAAATATATGTCGGACTTTGCATGGAAATTTTTTTCCTCCTATTTCTTTTCTCCTCATCAAAGTCTGACTTTATAGTGTAGAATACCTAAGATTGTAAGGTGTATGAGGTATGTTTCAAAGATGTATTTCAGGTAAATAATAGGTAATTAGAGCCAGCTTCCAGAGCAGGGATGGTGCCTTACCTAGGAATGTGTGTTAAATCTGATGAGCTGTGCCCTTCCCTCTGTGCAAGACCCACACGTGCACACCAGGCACCACAGCCTGCTGCATTCTGCCATGAGGAAGCATGAACCCTTAAGGCTTTCTGCCTCAGAGATTGGTCCAGAGCTGGCTCCTGAGTGTGTACAATCTGCAACTTGGGTCTTCCTCCCCCTCACAAACCCACATCCCTTGCACCTACACAGAGATAGTCAGTCTTATTGGTGTGTTTTCTTCTGTATCACGAGGTCTGTGTCCCCAGAGAGACTCGACGCTCGCTGAACCACTGCTTCAGCTTGCTGAGTGCTGTCCTAGAGATTGGCATTTACTGTTTCTGAGGCTTACTGTGAACACCCTGGTGAGGGCTATCTGTTTCCAGTCCTCAGCCATTCCTTCTTCCATACAGTCCACATACTCTTTTTTTGAAAAGTGCTGTGTGGTTTTTAAATGTCCTTGTGGGGCTACATTGCAAGTAATTGGGCAATTGCTTATGTATAACCATATGAATTGGTAACATTTGTGACCCGTGGAAATAACAGCAAATCATGTATTAAATGTGTGTGGAGAAAGGGAAATCCACTTAGATATCCTTCTGCATTTATACAGCATTAAAGACAGTATTGATCACTTCTGGATTCTTGATCATGCCTGCTGCTAATCAAAATCTCTTTAAAAGTAATTGCTCGTTTATTTCTGTGTACTGAGATGAGAAAACAAACTGAAATTTTATTAATTCACTGTGCAGTGTTTAAATAATTCACTGAATTTTAAAGAGTGGCTTAGAGCTTATAAACTGGCAGGAAGGAGACTTCTCAGTGAAACTTCAGCTGCAGGGAAGGTGTCAATAATTAATTTTGGAGGACTACTGAAGGAAAGACGGGACATCCATAGTAACCAACTCGAGTATTTCGGGAGAATGTTTTTTTGATTGAGGATTGTTTCATATCATCCTACCTGAGGCAGGTAAACAAGTTGTGAGGTTGGGAGCACTGGTGCTCCACATGGTTGTTGGAGAGTAGTAAGCATATCTTGGAGTTTCAACCTGTCTCTGGAACCCTGCTTTGGGAGACTCAACCCTGACATGGAAAATGGAAGGCATTGGGCTCCCAGGACACAAAGTTAGATGCCTAACTGGTGTAGGTAGCCCAGAGATCATCATCTGAAGTTGGAGTATCCATTCTGCAAGCAGTGAGTTTGTTTAAGGAGCACCATTGAAAAGATGCATGAATAAAGGACGTTCTACATTCCAGAGCAATTTCCACCCCCGTCCCCCAGTTCTCTCTTACTGCATGACATGTGATTGTCTAACTGGGACAGGGAAGAACTTTTAAATGACTGTGGCTGAGGGCCTGCCTCTGCAAGCCCCATTGTGTGAAACCAGAATAGGCAGAGTCAGCAAGGCTCATGGCATCTGAAACTCACATCATATTTCACAGTTACGTGTATGGAGGCTTGAGCAGTCAGGATAAAGACAATTATGCCCAAAGTAGAGGGCAGAATTATAAAATGGCAAATGGATCATTCAGCTGTTATGCCTCTCTTCTGAATGCAAAGTGGAGAAATCCAGAAGGAAGTGCTTCTAGGGATGTTCTCCCTTTTAGGACTATCATATTACAGCTCCAAACAGCTTACCAGTTCATCAAATGGAGGGTGACATTTCCTTTCTTTATCCCAAAGGCCTAAGACTCTGTCCATATTGGTTTAATCTCAGCTATTCAACTGCTGGAAATATCTTCGTGCTAAAAAGAAACCAACCCACACCATTCTTAACTTGCACCTCTTTCTCCAGTGCATTGTGCTCCTAATATGTCATTTATTTTATCTCCATGTTCTTTTCAAATTGCATCATCATTCTTCCACTCAGGAAAAATCACGCTCCTCGCGTCTTTTCTTCCCTCCCCTCTAAAGTCCATCCAAAGTGTTAGTTAATTTCCAGTAAAAAAAAGAGGTGTCTTTATTCCAGTATTACTCTTTTACTCAGCTGTCGTCACTTTCCTAAATTACTGCTCTTATTTCAGAGTGATTATACTTCTTGTGTAACAAAATGTTGCTGAGACATGACACCACCTTTACCTCTCCATTGAATGCTGCACTTCAGTTTGCAATGAAAAAGTAAATTTAAGTTGCAAGAGAACAAAAGGAAATCACAGTCATAATTTAGTGGAACATGCTTCTTTTGCATTTTTCTCTCTGTGAAGAGCACACAGCTCTTGGAGGTAGAACTTTGTTGATGTGAAGATGTATAACGTGGAATTACACATGTATGACTAGACACATAGATAAATTTGTAGCTAAGGTGGAAGCATTAAAGGCAAAACTTTTTACACGGTTTGGAGATGAGGGAAGAAAGTAAGTAGTATTGATCTGGTTTGCATACTAATCTCTGAAAAGGTACTGTCATTTCAGTATGTCAACTGAAATAGTAAGCTCTTTCTATAGACTGTTATGGTTTGATGACTCATCTGTTTGGGAGTTGCTGTCACATGATGAGAGCTGCTAATGTTTATAGGAGAGTTACAGCTCTGTCATACTGTACTCTTTGATTTATATCATTTAATGTGTTATCAGTCATAATATACAAAGTTGGACAATTATTTTTCCACTCCCCACACTAGTTGGGGTTTAATGCAGTAGCAGGTTGGACTAGTTCAGCAAGATCATTCTGAGAGTATGAAATGTGTCTGCAAAAGGTGGCACTTGCAGAAGCCACTGTAGTGGTGGGAAGAAAGCAGTCCCCTCCAGTCTGCGTATTTTTGCTACTGCTTGTTCATTTTGTAGTTCCTAGTATTCCTTTAGAATACAACTAAACAAAGGAAAACATTCCCCAGGTAGTGGAAAAATGAAGAATTCTAAAATTTTGTTACCCAATCTGCTAATACTTTTTTATCACTGAATGAAACCAGGGAAGTCCTTAGAAATATTTGACAGCATTAATTAATTTTTGTCATTTCTATTTTTTTCCTACCCTTCTTCAGGCTTTAGCTGCAGTACTTCTAAGTAATCAGTTACAATGAATGTTGAAATTAATGTCTCTTCCTTTCTGCAGACCAACTGTGCAAGATAATCGTCGAGAAATAATTATAAAGAATGGGAGGCACCCTGTGATTGATGTGCTACTGGGAGAACAGGATCAGTATGTTCCAAATACCACTAACCTTTCAGTAAGTACTGAGAAATGGTTTGAGCTTCAGCATCATCCAAGGGGGGGAATTTGGCATCTGCATCCTGGCCACGAAGTTAAAATAAATAATTTAATCATACAGCTTTCTGCTTGGTTACATTTCAGAGAGAGATGGCTAGATGTGATCACATCTGTTGTGTCCTTTTTCTGCTCTCTAGCAGCCAGACACTCTCTTGACAACGTTGTTCGCTTTTCACGGCATTAAGAAAGATCACAGGATCACAGGGTTGCAAAAGACCTTTGAAGATCATCAAGTCCAACCAATCCCTTCCTAAGCTAAAACAGATGGTCTCAAAACTAGGAAAATAAAAGTTTAAAGTGGCTCTTTTTGAAAAGCAAATTAATAATTCCAGGGGTTTTACCAGTGTTATCAGAAGAAGTCTACATTTTGTCATAACTTTATGTGAGATTAGTGGAACTTTTTAATGTTCAAATGCACAACAAATGTTTCCATGTCTTACAGGCTCACTTTCCAAGACAGTTCTAAGATAGCTCAGATCATTTTTGGTGGTATTACTTTACTATGTGTTTTCCTTTCTTTCTGGAGGTATTGATTTCATGCAGCCTTTTTTAATCTGACAGAGCAGATTTGGAGCTCTGACTCTTGACTGTGTAGTGGCAAGTCCATTCTTTGTAGATTGCACACTGGTTGGAAGAAGCCTTTCATATTAACATATGCTAAAGATCCCCCATGCTTAGCTTGCAGGCAGTGTGTTGCCCCTAAGTCTCCTTCTGGCTGTTGTTTTCTGCAATAGAGAGTGATGTTGAGAAGTAGTAAGACTCTTGCTTGTTATTGTTGCCAAGTCGTCAAAGAAAGTGGGTAGGTTATTTCCTGACATTTTCTATGCAACATTACCTAAATTGCATGACCTACATTACCTAAAATTGCTATAAATACACAATTACCACAGGTAGGAAGTATTGTCATAGTTTACTTCACTTCATCTGTTTCTGATAAACATCTTTTATTTTGTTTCCTCCTTTTTTTTTCATCAAAACCTAAATTTGTTTTTTTAAGTGGCATGCCCTTTTGGCGTTTTTTTATTAAATATTTACCTTTCTGAACCTTTTTTTAAATACTGTGTTTCTGTTCTTCATACAAAAAATGCACTGAACTGTGTATACGTAACTGCTTTTTCATACAGTTGATATATAAAAGGTATGTCAGTGTGGAGCATGGGCTGTGATAAATACCATTCAAATGTGTATGTATTTCTCTGGAGATATTTTTAAACCATGTTCTATACTGAACAATGATACAGATATTGTGCAATACATCAGGGAATGTTTTCAAAATTATTTGTCAACTCCAAACAAACGACAGATGGCATTGACAGAAAACTCATCGTTTCATTCAGTAATCATCATGCACTTTCCCCTGTTAGCCCCATTCTTATGTTGGCTTTCTAAATACTGAATATTACAAAATCAACTGATCGTGGTGGAATCGTTTTTGCCTCTACTGTTAGAGTTCTGTCTTTTTTGAGAGAGGTAGGTGGGAACCCAGTTTATTAAAACGTGTCTGGTTTTAAGCTGATGTATTTGAATCAACAGTAAAATGCAATTGCTGTCATGTTTTCAGCTGAAATGTTGTCAAATAACTAACTTTAGGAAAAGCTTTCTTGCAGTGCCCTGAAATAAACATCTTATTTTTCAGTTCTCTCTCTCTCATCCAAATATTCATGGAAATTCTAACTTCATCCATAAATTCCACTAAGATGTTAGCTTATGGTTCTGTGCAATTATAAGGGCAGATGGGCTCTCTGGTCTGATGTTACAGCATATGTTCTTTCTGAAAGCTGGCTTTGCAAGCCAGCCACCAGTGTCAGAACATGGCTGGAGGGACCCCAGAGGGATACCAAACACATGGAAGAAATTTGTGGGTTCTAACAGATTAACTCATCCTGGATTTAAGTATCTGTAATTCTGTTGTGTTGAGCCAAATGGTGGTCCTGATGAAGTTTCAGTTGCTGTATTGAAACTCCACCTCAGAGACTAGAATGTTGTGAGTTTTGTTCTCATGTAGTCATATGCATGTTATTACTTCCATTCTTTATTCCTGATAATGACATTTCTTGGGTTTTGACTTTATTGTGACTTCCTTATGGACAGGGTTGTTTTTTTTTTCCCAGCAAAAGCTAAACAGTTTTCTGCATTGACCTAAGACTGATTCCATCCATCTTTTCTATGATGTGGATTATGACATGTGACATACAAATCTTATTTGCCTCCCTCTTAACAAAATGAAATCCCTGTAAAGATAATCATGTTTATTCCTCAGAGATATGTTGTTGTCATCACAGTGCCTGGTCAGTTCCAACTTCCCTAAGTAGTGTGTCTGATGTTCATTATGCTTGTCCTGTCTGACATGCCCCGCCTGTGGAGCAGTGAAAGATGCTGACTTTTGGTTAGTTCATCAGTTGTTGGGTTTCATTGTATGTATGTAGTAGAAAGTAAAAACTCTAGTTATTCAACAGCCTTGCATAATCTAATTTCCTAGTTTTGATGCAGGCTGTGATAAGGCTTTATAGACTCATTGATGAGTTTTAATTTTCTATTAGCAACTGTCTTCCACCAGAAGATGACAGTTTTATTCTGGAGCCATAGACCTACAGCAGTACTGTAGGGACTTTTACAGCTGAGACAAGCTCTTGCATCTGATTCATTTTTCTGTAAGATTTCAGTGGTTGGATGCACCAGTCAATCAGAGATTGGATACAATCTGCTCACAACATCTGTGTTGCAGTCAAGTATTGCCAAACTCAAAAATGTCTTGATTTCTTCTTGTAGCCCTTCTGTTTGAATGTGTGTGTGTTGTACCAAGGCAAGCAGTTATGAAGGGGTCTAGGTCTGATCTTTGGCTGCCAGATTTCCCCCCCATTTGGCAATGAGAACTCCTTAACTGGAGCAGAATCCAAATTAGGACAGCACTGGCTGTGCTGAAAGCTGGTGAAGTTCCCCCTTCAAATGAAATTGTACAGATGCTTCATGGATTCTCTTGGTTCCTTGATGGACCAAGAAGGTTCTCCTCACTTTGTTTTGCTCAAGAGTAATGAAAGATGATAGTGATGCTCCTCTCTTATGAGCCTGGAGAGGACTTAGGAAGATTTTTGATACGTGGCATCATAAACTCTTGAAAACTGAATGCTGTGAAGGAAGCTTTTTCAACTACAGACTGTGTCCTGAGGGCTTGTCCTTTATCCCTGTAGGCACACACACTCAGCAGCCTTTCTTAGAACAGCACCATGTGCAGGACAATATGTTTCACCAATGTTTTATGTTTCCAGGGAGATGGTGAAAGGGTCATGATAATAACTGGACCCAACATGGGAGGAAAGAGTTCATATATAAAGCAAGTTGCATTGATCACAGTCATGGCACAGGTTGGTTCTGATGTTCCCGCAGAGGACTCGACGATTGGTATTGTGGATGGTATTTTTACCAGGTAATCTTTCAAACTTTGCTGTATGTTTATGAAAATGTTACTGTGGTGGGGCATGTGTGTGCACATCCAAGTATAATTTAATGTTTCACTTAGAGCTTTAGAATTTATATTTGATGTTTCCCTTTTTCATTTTAAACACGTGCATTGGTTGTTGGGTTTTGGTTCTGATTTCCTGCTAAGCTGTGGTACTTGTTTTGGAGTCTTTGAATCTCTAAAGGATAAAAATGTTCATGTGTCTCTCTTGATTAAGATGCAGGTATTGAACATCATGTGTCTGAATGGACACCTCAGCCAAATTTATTCTGCCAGGTGATAGCCAAATGATGTTTCCCCTAAAATGAATACTGTCACCTCTAAAAATCAGATCGGTTTCTGCAGGGCAGCACAGTTGTACATACAGTATTTGACACTGAGAATTTTGGGGTTTTGTCCTTTCTGTACTATCAGTCTTGAACACACTTCAGGTATTTTAAAAAAATTCATAATGGCAGTTCATTTCACTTAACATGTCTCATTTTCAGGACAGTGCTGAGTAATTTTTGAAGTCAAAACTTCCCTATTTTACTGTCTAATGTTTGCCAAGGATCATCCAGCTGGTTTTCCCCCCTTTTTTTTAGTCTGTTTTTGTAATCAGCAGAAGTTCTGTGTTACTGGTGGTACTGGAGATGGAAACTTATTTGTGGTTTTAAGTTTCACAACAATTATAGATCTGTAGTAGGATTATTTTTTCTGAAATTCTAGTTCTGTGATGGCAGAGTGCATTTCTTAATTTTACAAGGAATCTACATACTGGTCATTTGGGATTGCTTCATCATATAATGATGATATGTTCTTAGGCCTCACTGTGTCATGACAAAAATGAATGCAGTTGTGTTTTGATGCACTTTGGTGCTAAGCAGGTGAATAAATTAGAAAACAATTTCTGTTATCTTTATAAAATTAATTGGAGCTGAAAATTCAAAATGGTTACCTTTTTCCCTGTCCTGCGTTGAAAGTAATTGACTGGTTGATTGGATGAGCTTTTCTCAAGGGAATATAGGACACACAAGATCTGAATTACTTTACAGAAAAAAATTACAACATTATTAACAATTTGAACATTATTTTTGTTTTCCTTTGTAAGTGAACAGAGTACTTCTCTTGTGTTCACACTGACAATTTCTAACCATACTTGCAAAAGTCTGTTACTCTTAAGCTTAATCTCCCCTTTTCTCTATTTTGATTTGGCTGTAATTGCTTATTTTTGCAGAAAAATTAAGAAATGTGACAGAGTCACTGGGCATGCCATTTCATTTTGTACCTTCTAGAAAGAGAATAAATTGGTTCTTATCCTCTACAGTACCTTGAAATGTATGTACCTGAGTTCCACCTGTTCTGCACTGCATTTCTCTGATTCTACTTGGCTTTTCTCTACATTATTGATATTGTTCAGATCTGTTCTGATAATGTAGTGTGGTTGAAGATAGAATTTATTCTTTCAGGTTTCAAGCCAAGCAGACACAGAGCATGTTACTTACTGACTGAGGTTTCAGACCATTAATTTGGAGCCCAGACAAATTCTAACACAGGGGATTGATTGATTTATTTTTTTCCCTTGTCTAAATTAGCTTTGGAAGCTCAGCTAGATATGCCATTCTTCATTTAATGTGAAATGTGTCAAACACCAGATGAATATAGTAAAGAATTACTTAAAGTCTTGTCATTGTGCTGGCAATTAAGAGTAAGCTAATTGGCTCAATATTAATCAAGAAGAAATTGAACATACACTGAGATAGGAAGAGTCATGCATTAGTTAAAAGGTTAACAGGAAGGATAAAAAAATAGAAAAGAAGCTGAGCTTATGTAATGCATTCCTTCAGAAATCCAGGGTGGTCACTTCAGTTTGTAAAAGACTGTAAGTGGATCTGCTTGTCTGCATCTCTTTAAACTTCTCTCTTCTGTAGAGTGTATTTTGAGGGAATTGATTGTACTGGTGGGACAGGCATTAACTGTGGTGTTCTTACAGGATCTTGACCCAGTTGTAGCTTTTCTTTCAGTAAAAATGCTTAAAATACTTGGATCATTTTGCTTCAGCCTATGGAGTGTAGCCCTTCCTTGCTGTACATATCCAAGTGATCATCATCCATGCTGATGATTGTAGGTCAGTTGTCAGTGCTCTTTTCTCTTCTGCTGTGTTGGATTGTCAGTAGCCACAGAGTGGTCTTTTGTCCCCAGTCTGGGCATGCCTACTTCCTGCTTTGTCCACATCTTCTCCAAATCGTGAACTTTGCTCTCTGCCATGAGAAAAGGAGAAACTGAGCAGATTCTGCAACTCAGAGGGAAAACGTGTGCAGAGACTGTCCAGAAAGTTGGTACCTCTGTTTTGGTTAGTTTGAGAGTTTGGGGTAGGGTTTTTTGGGGGGTTTTTCAGTGTTCTGGGAAGGCCTTAAAGTATGTAAGTCTAGGTTAACGTGGTGTTACACTCATAGTATTTCTTAGCCCTAGGAAGTAATTGATGAGTAGTTTTTAATGCCTGGTTGGAAGAGAAAACCAATAAATTCAGCTACCATGCAAAATGTCTTACATTGTTTCTTTAGTGCTCTCACTGAACAGACATGTATAAAGCCTTAGAAAAAGTTCTCTGCTTTTGCCAAGAACTCTGCTCTAGTAGGGAATGAGCTTGAAATTATTAGATTTTTCTCTTGACTTGCCCCCAGTTTTGGTTTGGCTTTTTTAGTTGTTTTCTTCTTCTGTGTTTTGTTGTCAGAAGGGCACATCTATGCTGACCTCCTTTTTGCACTGCCACACCAGACCACATACATGTCTTTCTGGAGAATGAGATTTTTTTTGTTGTTGTTGATGATTTTGGTATCTTTTTAATCTTTAAAAAACATTGCATGGGAAGATGTCAGTTTCCAAGTTCTTTTCATCACTGCCATGGTGTGTTGTTTTCTAGCACCCCTGCTGTGAGGGATGCTTTACAGGCTGACTCTGAGGAGTTCTGTGCATAAGGAGCACCAACAGTTCTGCTGCTTGCTAAATTTTTTGAGATACTGGTGCTTTATATTGCAGACTCTTTTGTTTGTAGACTGCATCTTTGAAGTGTGAATTTATATAGATTTAAGAGATTAACATTCATGTCAGATTTGTTCATGTGTTGTAAGTAGGGTTTCCATGGAAATGGAGAGGTTGCTACTATGGTTATTCCTTTGGATCTGCCTAGTATTTATGTATGATAGCTTCTCTAAACTGGCTTTAAATACAGCATTATATTAAACATTTTTAAAGATGCAAAAGGAATTATATTGGTTACAGGTACGGTGAAAATAAAAGTGATTAATCTTCATTACTGGGTGTATACACACAGTAGAGTGCTAAGGCTACTCTGAACATTTCACAGTAGTGTTGAGCATTCCATCCTAAAGAGGTATAATAGGAGAAAATCTTCTACTGCAAAATGTCCCTAAGCCCAGATGATATGCTGTTACAAGTCTGTGAATTGAAAATTTGGAGGGGTGGGGGTGAAAAGTATTCAGCTCGTGTTATTCACGTGAGTATCTTGAGTGCTCTGATGGACTCTCCCAAATCTCACCATGTTTTATGCTTAAAAATAGCCTTAAGTGTTTCCATTGATAGGATTTTGTTCCTAAACCTGAGAAGAGGGTGATAGTGGTTGTTAGTAAGCAAAAAGTTTGCATTACTGTTTGGTGGTCCGAGCTTCATAACATCAGACTAAAAAAAACACTGAAATATTCTTCATATTGCTGTATTTCAAGCTGTGTTTAGCGTAGTTTTGGAAAGATCAGTGCTCAATTTCTATTGACTTTCAGTGTGATTTGAGTCCTTAGTTCTCTGATGGTTGAAAATTCCTAATCAGGTTTCTCCGTTCAGTAAATGGGTTGAATTTCTGCTTCAAATTTGAACATTCCATTTGTTCTTCTACTACAGTTATTCAAACATGGGAATGAACATGTTTGTGTTTGTGTAGAAAGACAAAGCAAGTGTGGAGATGTACATATGGAGGAACTAAGGAGAGAAATTCTGTTGACCTAATCATGTGGTCAGAAGAGATGATGTTTAGCTGCTGAAGAAATCTGACCTTTAAAAGAGGTCTCACTTAATTACTAATGCAGTTTCTTAGAGCTAGAAAAGTACCTGTAAGTCACCAGGAGCTTTTCATGAGGGTCAATTTTCAAAATGGAGAATAAGAATGCTAGAACAACTTCAAGGTAAAATGTGTTCAAATAAACAAGGGAATTAATAATTCAAATTACTGAGTGCCTTGTATTCAAGATTCTGACTCAATTTATTAAATCACAAGCTGCCATTAGAAAGAATACTGTGAAAGAGGCCAACTCCTACCAACTCTAGATGATGGTGAAGGGACAAGGAAGAATTTCCTTCCTAGAGCGCCCACCTGCCTGGCTCTCCCTGTGTGCTGAATTAAAAGCAGTTTCACTTCTATTCAGTGATCA
This sequence comes from Gallinula chloropus, assembly GCF_964237585.1. Taxonomy (NCBI): domain Eukaryota; kingdom Metazoa; phylum Chordata; class Aves; order Gruiformes; family Rallidae; genus Gallinula; species Gallinula chloropus. The sequence goes on from NC_140106.1 coordinate 1,433,142, forward strand.
GATGCACAGTCACACTTTGGGGACATGCATCTTCCAAGGACATTTAACACCATCAGTCAAATGGGGCTTACTGTTGAAGGTGCAGCTTCAGTTGACTGAGCTAATACATTGCGTTGTGCTTCAGTTTGGAAATTGCCTCTTGCAGGTTACGTGCCACATGCTTAAACCTTGCAGGAATAAATAGAAGCATCAGTAAGATCCATGTAGATTATCCTTTTGTGCACTTTGTCTCTTCTGAAAGTTATCCTGCTGTCTACTGATTCTCAGCATGTCTTTCATCTTCATGATAGCAAAGAAATAGAGAGTTTGAGTTGTCTATGGAGGTGTATTAAGAAGAGAGAGAGGTGGTGGAGGTTGGCAGTACAGGTTAGTGAGTGATAGTGGTGGGTTGCCTGGGTAAGCAGCAGTTTAATGCTTTTGCTTTATGTAAGACATGCAGTTGCCTGCACTTCCAGGCAGTGGTCTTGGTAGAGGCTCTGTGCATTGCGTGATCTGTATGAAGGTTTACAGAACTTTGTCCTACATTTTATCCTTGTAACAGATGATTTCAATGTATTTTTAACATGGAGGGCACTCCTTATTGCTAAATCTATAGCTGGGAGATACTCAGCTCAAATTCCCCTGTGTATCTGAAAATGCTGTGAAAACAGATGGTAGTTGTTCACCTCAGCTGGGGAGGAATGGTTTTGTTCTTCTGGCTTGTACTGAGTGTCTGTATACAGGGTCTTTCTTATAGACAAGGCCACAGTGGAATCCTGAATCCGTTCTTGGGCTTCAGTGACATAGCTGTGTCACTGGCTTGTCTGTCTGTCTTTGTGTAATGATTTTGAACATGTGTAATAGTTGCTCATTCAACTACAACTGGAGTGCAAAGATCTTCAGGCAGCTGATCTTTAACACGTCTGTTTGGCATAACAAAGTTGCAGAGCCATATAAATGAGGCCCTCTGACTTTGAGCTGTTGCCATCATACAGGAACTTGATGCTTCTGATCGATGCAGCAGAAGCTGTTTCCTGCTGAGGTACTTGTGTGTGTCCCTGGCTTGCACACAGCCTACTTGTGTTTGCAGCTATGGAAACCAAGGGAAAGCATCAGGTTCAGGCTGAGCTTCTGAAAGGTGACTTTGAAGGCAGTCTTCAAACCTCTGCTCAGAGACCTACCTCATTGTCCTTCACACACAGGACACATTTGTGGTCTTTGCTTTCATAAGGAGAGAGGGGAGGCAGAGGAAAGGAAAGGATGTTTTTCTATATTGGTTGAGAACTGCCAGCCTCATTCAATACTGAAATAATGAGGCAAATTCATCCTCCTGGCTGCTGGCCTTAGTTGGGTCGTTTATTTCAAGTCCAGCATCCAAGATCCAGTTCCAGCCACATACCTCGGCCAGGAGTGGTGGTTCTGAGTTGATCAGGGGGTTGGTAAAGGGAAGGAGTTTTGATTGCTACAAGGAACAACAGTGCTATTGAGATTTGCCAACTGAAGATCAACTCCTGCTATTGGAAACTGCATTTCAGGCCCAACCCATGGTAAGCATCAGCTATGTCCTCACAGCTGTTAGATGTGGTGACAGAGTTCAGGGGCCTCTCTCACCTCATTGATCTTTTTCGAGTCTAAGAAATCATCTCTGAACAGGCAGGCTTTGCCCTTGAGAAGACATCCCAGGTGGCTGCATTGCTTGCTTTGCCATTGCAGTGTCATTGAGCAAGACACAGCCAGTCAGTCACAGACCAGCACATCACTCCAGCCTGGATTTCTTATTCCAGTTGAGCCTTCTTGTGGTAGAGTGGCACTCTGTTTTAGAGGCATCCTAGTAGTTCCCACCTTCTTTCTCATCTATGAAAGAGAACAGGTGTAAGGAAACAAAGCTCTTTTTGTGTTCTCAGCTCTTTGAACAAAGTGACCGTGCATGTTTTCAGTCCTCTTCACAAGTCAGTCAGTCAGCTTCCATTGTGTGTTCCAGAGTGAAGAAGAAATGGCATTATTTGTATGTATGCCTGGCTTCACGTGGTGACGCTGATGAGATGAAGTCTCTCTTTGTTAGTAGGAAGCTGCTTTAGAGGCCAAGACATTTCATCACCAAGTTCCTCAATGCATCGTGCTGTTCTGCCAGCTGGTGGCTGTACTTCCCTTACTGCCTGTCATTGCTTGCTCTGCTACTGCTCTGGTAGCACCTTTAACTGGTCCTGAAATGCACAAAGCTGACATGTGGGCCATTACACTTTACCTGTGAACACTGCATGCTTGCATGGGTAGTGAGAGCTGATGTTAGATCTAAAAAAGCAACATCTCAATGCTTGCTGATGTGACTTATGTCCATCATCCTGTGAGCAGAAAGACCTTTGTCAGTCACGTGCAATGGGATTCATGAAGATGGAAGAAAGAGCACTTCTGTCATCCTGAAGTGACATTTCTTCTATGAGGTGCTACAGCCGTCATGGACTCTTCACCCATTTTATTTCTCAGCCTTGGGAGTTGGTGGCACAATGAGAATTTACTGGCCAGAGAGTAAGGGAAAGCTTCTGGCTGCACCTCTGTAGGCTCAAGCACAAATGCAGAATGTGTGGAGCTGTTGGCTTGTTCACATAATCCCTCCAAGGACTGCAGGTATCTCTGCTTCTGCAAGGTGTGTGAAGAGAAATCTTTTCCCATTGGTGTGCCCAGCTTTTGGGGATGAGAGGGTTGTTTTCCTTGTGCCAGAAAAATCTCACGTATTGTCAGTGGCATGATCATCAGCTGAAGCACACAAACATGAGATGCATAAGACTCAGGGGAGTGTAGATAATGTATTCTTTCTGTCAGGTCTTCTACTGTGCACAGCAGAGTGTGGCTATTCTCTGCCAAGGTGAGAAAACAAACTGGGATCAGCTTCTGACTGACACATTGTTCTCCCATGTAGGAGAAGTATGTTTATTCCACCTATAGTTGTATATTACAAGACAGAACTGTGACTAGTTGTAGTCATTTCTTACAGATGATACAAAGGACCTTTAGAAACAACTGAATTTGTTTTGAAGCCCTTAATCCTTACCTTGTCTAGAAGATGAGATGATACTCTGGAAAGAAATGCTGTTAAAGCTGAGAAGATGGTGTAGATATGAAGGATTTCTTCAAAGTAAGCTAAAAAACCCAGGAAAATTCAGCCCTTATAAATCCACATTTCTTAAAAGGCTGTCCATCAAACATGCCATAATGCTTTCTTCTCTGTGTTTTATTCTGTCTGTTCTCTAAGTTTTGGACTTTCAAAAAGGTTGGGTCTCACAATAGATAAATTTTGTATGTTACCTCCCTAAGTACTTGAACAGCTATTTAATTCTGACAACTTGACAAACTCATTCTACAGTTTTGTCATGAGTGTGTGGAGCTGAAAGAAACTATTAGACAAACCTCACCATTTTCACTCTAGACAAGCTTTTAAAAAAATCTATAAAATGTACATATTTATGGCATCATTACAGATCTAATTACAATTAAAAACTGTGATGCAAAGCAAATACTGTGCATAAAACCAGCAAACATTTGGGCAGTCAGTTTTAGATGTTTGCATTTGTTTTTTTCTTTGCTTCACTGGACTGTCACTGTCTCAATAATTTTACAGATATTTAAATGGGGATGATTTACTTTTACACAGGTTAAAATGTTTCAAGGCTTAAGATTACCTTTTATAAGAAATCTTGAAAAAATCAGAAAGCACAGGATGGAGTGGTATGTGAAGCAGGAAAAAGAGAACGTTTCTGTTTGAGTGGAAATTGAGTGGAAGATGTTTCCCAGGTGCCTTTCACAATAAATTGAAATCTGAGGTAAATCACTTAAGAATAAAAACAAAGTAGTGCTTGTAAATATTAATGGAAATGAATGTTCCATTGATGTAGCTGCTGGTGGCAAAAATTCTTCCCAGCTTTTTCGAACTACACAAATAATGTTGCCCTTAATTTCATTCCAGTTTTACCAGTTGGTCAGTTGGAGGGAGGTGCACAGGAGCAGAGGGAAGATTTTTGTATTTAAAATCATAAGTAACAAGCTCCATTTTTTCAGAGCTCCACTGCAGAGATGGTGCTATTCGGACAGCAGTAGGCAAAAAGAACAGTTTGTAACCAGGATGCAGCTTGTTAGATTTTTATGCATTGCTTGGCTCACAGATGAGCTGTATTTGGATAGAGATTGTCCAGGAACACGCTTGCTTGAAAGTGGGTTAGAAGTGTTCTTCATTAGAAATCTCTTCCTACAGAGTGATTTCACTAAACACGATGAAGAAATGGACATCATCCACCCAAAGCTGCTCTGTGTGTTTCATCTTGATTGCTGAGGGAGCAGCACACTGATGACATTTTAAAATGGTTAGCAGACCACAGGAGATTTGGGGGGCTTTGATGTCTTACATGTGCCTTTCCTATCTTCTTGTTAGTCTTTTATTCTCTGGATGGAGTATGGTGGTACTGTTTTTCACCCCTTGAGGGGGTCTGCATGAATTCTGTTTTGTAAGAAATCTTAACCAACATATCCTATAGTATATTCTATTATGCACTAGAGATTACATAATCATGACTTTTTTTTTTAAATCTATGGAAAAGCCTTTTCCTGCAATCACTACATCACTACCATTTACAGGTTTCTGTGTCTTTCTCAGAATTGTTGTGCTGCCCACAGCCTCCAGAATCAGTCAGAATCATTGGGCTGGACTGAGACAGGTTTTGAGCATTCACATATTTAGCATAATAAATTCTTGTCCTTTCTGGTCAACTCCTCAGTAATTTGCCAGAATAGCTTATAGTGTCTGGCATATCACATGCAGTCTTTATTGTTCTGAACTCAAAAGACTAGTTTCTAAACTAAAAAATTCCTTGCTTCCATATATTGCTTTATTGATTTACTTGAGGCTTATAGGGTGGGATTACGAAGATTAGTCTTCCTGTCTGTCCTAGAAATACCAGTTAAATCACAAAACTTGGCATTGAAATTCAGCTAGTCAGTTTCTTCATACCTTTACCATAAAAATCTAGGCTATGAAATTCAAGTCTTGAGGTGACAGCAGTGTTGGGCATCCTATGTAATGCAGAAATCACCGTGAGACTGAGTGCTGAATAGAAACTGTGGAGGGGTTTATCTCAGCAGAGTAACTTGTCTGTGTCTTGCCGGGTTTTCTCTAGAACTGTGGTGGTGGTTGTGTTGGCTTTTTTTTTTTTTTAGTTTATTTTTAGGGTTTTTTATGCCTGAAAATAAACATTTAAATTTAAAGTCATGCAAAAACTAGATTCTCTCAATTTGCCTGTGTAGTTAGATTCTTAAAGGCTAGAAAATTAAAAAGTAAAGGTACCTTTTCATGTTTATTACAGATGTGTGTATCTGTATCTGTATAGCAGTGCTTACTGGTTTTGTCATACACACTAATTGATCTATTGTGCAGGAAGCAGGGAACTGTTATCACAATGCAGTTGCATACGTGTAATTATATGCTGAACAAGCATTGTTCCTATTGCTCTGGAAAGCAACAATGACAGTCAGACAAACAGAACTTGTTAGTTGTCAAGAACCCAGAAGTAACTTCCAGAAATGTTACTGCTTTGTGGCAGAGTAATTTATTTTGTTTGTTTCTTGCTTAATTGTGTTTGTGTTTATTGCCAGGATAACAAAAATTACTTAGGCCTTTCATTTATATTTACAGTGTTGTAATGATGCCTCTGGGGTAGATTATGCCCACCTTTCAAGGGGAAAAAAAGGTGGTGTAATAATATTCATTGAACCTGTTTTCTGTCACATGGAGATGTTCTTTTTGAAAAAGACAATAATATGTAAAAGTTGTAGTGAGTGTTCAAATAAGTTGAACATTATTTGCTGTGTTTTTTTCTAAAAATGTGTGTTGGACATTTCACAGTACATCTGAACTGTATTTCTGACAGTGTTAAGTAGCTCAGTAGAAATACATTCAGCTGTGCTGTACACATATTTGTAGATAATTTAGCTTCATGTCTGGTCATTTCATAGTAACATAAATCTCCAATGTTAGGATTATATTTCATCTACATGTAATAATATTTAACAAAACAGTCTTTGGCTTATGTAACTTTCATTTGATAAAATTAGGAATAAAAACACCTGTTTTGTTTGCAGCATTTTAAATCAGGCTTGAAAATCCATTTAAGTTAATAAAAGACAGTTATTTAAACATAAAGTGAGATTTATAAAACAACTTCTGTTGCTTATTGCAGTATTACTGATAGGGATGGAAAGGCTTTCCCTGTGATAGTATTGTGTGGGCAAGGGGGAGGGGGGACAAACAAAAATTTGACTGTGAAGCTGACCAGCTCTCTGAACAGTCAAGTTGAAACTCTGACACTGAACAGTGGTCTTTATCTTTCTAAAACTCTCCCCTGATAGGATTTAACCTAGTCACAATGCGAATTGGATTTTCCATAGCGTCCACAGGTTTAAAGGGGAAAAGTTCACTTGCACTGAATACTTCAGCTGTTGTCCCTAGTCTGTTACTATAGTTTCTGCCTTTTAATCCCCCCTTGGCCTCAATCCTTCAGCTACATATGCACATTAACTTAATTCCCTCGAGTTCCCTCCCTGGAATCCAAGAGTAGCAAGTGTAAACCTGTGCATATTTTAGGGATGAGTTTTTCTTTGTCTCCATTTTTTCAGCTTCTTTGGGCTAATATTGTCAGCTCACAAGTGAACACCCTAATTTGGATATCTCTGCTTGTAATTTAACCTTCAGCAAAATGATTGTACTCTTAATCTGTTCTTTCCCTTGTGACCATCAACAACATTTATACAGTGTTAATGGTTTCCTGTAGGAAAATTGGGGTAAACTTGTTTGGAGCTTCAGTTGCTTAATGCAGCTTTCATAAACTTCTCCACCTTGCACTGGCCTTCTGCTGTGCTCTCTGTCAGTGCTGGCAGATCTGTCCCTCAGGAGACACTGCAGTAGGGAAACCTCAGTTTGGTGCCTCTGTCCAGGAACAAGTCACACCTTTCTCACTCAGGGCAAGAAAATGAAATGCTTAGTTCTGTGTTTGAGTAAATGTAAAAGCTGATGGACCTGTGGAGAGCAGTCCATTGATGTGTTTGGCATGTTTGAGCGTGGAATTTAAGCTATTGCATCCTCCTCCTGCTACCAGACTCCCTGTTCCTCTGAGGGCTTGACTCTTGTGCCTTGAGAGCCAGCTCCTGTAAGGTTGTGTGTAATGTGGGATGGACAAAGTGAACTCACTCAAGCAAGGCCAGTTTTAAAAATACAATGGAAAGATTTAGAATGAAGCAGAAATCTGCCAGATTAACTGTGTGTAATTTATGTTCCTTAGGTGACAGGTATTTTTAAGGAGTTCTCTTATTATTGAGGGTATCATTGCTGAATTTTGGAGAATAACTTTCTTGGGTCTTCTTCACTAATTCATGTAACGTAAGCTTTTGGAAGGAAGCTTACAAGGGCAAGTAGTGATAGCACAAAGGGTAATGGTTTTAAACTAAAACAGAGTAGATTTAGATTAGATAGAAGTAAGAAATCCTTCCCTGTGAGCCTGAGCCTGGCGCAGGCTGCCCAGAGAAGCTGTGGCTGCCCCTGGATCCCTGGCAGGGTTCAAGGCCAGGCTGGATGGGGCTTTGGGCACCCTGGGTTACTGGAGGGTGTCCTTACACATAGCAGGGGATTAGAAATAAATGTGTTTTGAGGTCCCTACCAACCCAAACCAGTCTGATGCTGTGATTCTAAGAACAACTGAATTTCTATTGCCTTGGAAAGCATTAGAAATGAGAGGATATTAGTAACTTCTTCTCATTCAGTGACTGTACTGACTAGAGCAGCATTGTGTCTTTTGAACTCAGTCCCACCCGAGTCCCATTCAGTCTGTTGAGGTGAATTCAGCTTTCAAATTATTAAATGCAATCCAGGGATGTTTTTCTGTCCTCCGGTTTCCAGCAAGTCAAGCAATGCAGTTCACATCTTGAAAGCCAGTCCTGTTAGATACATCTCTTTTAACATCCTGGGGTGCTTGCCTGTGCAGCATGCCTCTGTTGGCCAGGTCTATAAGGTAATGAGGATTTAAGTGATCACTTGTGTTGACTATTTCAATTAGCTAGTGATCTGGGGGACAAAGGAAAAGGTTACAAAATGCTATGAAACTGAGTATTAAAATGACTTTGGACTTACTTTTCTTTCCAGGATAGTACAAAGTGTGTATCCCTAGTGATCTTAGGCTTTCACTCATTTGTCAGAGACTGAGAATACCATGTGTCTACAATAACTTACAAAATAAAAATGTATTTCACATTAAATGTATAATGTGTTCTGTCAGGCTTTTCAACAACTGTTCTAAATAAGGTAACATCTTCTGATTTCCTACATTGCCATCCACGCAACTTTGCACACATTTGCTTCTTAGAAGTTGTCCATGAACAATACAAAAATAAAAACTCCTGATAACAATGATTAGGATAAGGAGGTTTTTTTATCATTTTAAATTCTGTAATCACAGCTCTGTAAATTACTGTTCTTAATTGTCAGGTTTTAGTTTGAATCAGTAAGAGGTTCATGGAAATGAAGTGAATGATTTACCAGTACCCTGTGGGGGAGTGTGAAGCATTAGTTTCTTGCCAGTGAACAGTTAGAAATTTGCAGATGCTGTCTTCTAAAGAATTACTTGATAAATTTTCATTGTATGTGGCAAGTAGCCAGAAGTTAGGATATCCAAGTTGGGCTACTTTTATACTAAACACTGTTAAGTTCTGGTTAGCAGTTGGAGTCTTTCTAAAATACTCAGGGTTTCAAATTTCTTTTGTGGGCAAAACTGAACAATTGTTCTGGTTAAAGGTGTTTGGGATTCTTGGTACCACAGTAGGAGAGGACACAGAGTAGTCAGCCTGCCAATCCTCTGATTCGGATGCCTGTTTTCATTTTCTTGGCAGACCTGTTTGCAAACTTACTTTTAATTTCTAACCAGTGAAGTCTCAGTAAGTGTTGTTTGCTGGGTGCCTAGCAGAAAGTCAAGAACCTGGTTCAGTGGCAGAGGATTTATCTTACCGTTGTGTTCCTCTGTTCATGTCAGGACCAGTAACAAGTGTTTCTGTTCTCATGAACATCATCTTCAGATAGTGCTCCCACTTTCACAGGCATTTGTTTTCTGCAGACACTTCAGCTGGTTAGAGTGTCTTCTGCAAAAGATGAAAGGATACAAGCAGTGTTCATGAGATCTTCAAAAACAAATGAAAAGTAGTAACTGTAGGGTGTTAATGTTGTAGAGAACTAGAGAAGGAAGAGGATAACCTCTAAGGCAAGACCCCATCTAATCCTAGAATCATAGAATGGTCTGGGTTGGAAGGGACCCCAAGGATCATAGAGCTCCAACCCCCCTGCCACAGGCAGGGCCACCAACCTCCAGGCCTGGAGCTACACAAGGTTGTCCTTTCTTCTGCAAGCTACTTATGTTAATAATTCCTGTTCAAATACAGTCAACTTTGAAATGATATTTTGAAGGGGTTTTTTTGTAAATTCGTCTTAAGGATTTATTTTATTTGTTTTTCTCAATGTTCTTGAATCACAGGAGTTTCTCTCTTGGTGTTGAGAGAGTGCTATTCTACACTGTACATTTAAGATATTCTCAGAGAAAAGAGTAATTTCAATGTTAATTGTTCTGGTTGAATAAATAATTTAACTTTGAGTGCATCCTGAGATGAAGCCTGGCTTCAGTTCTGATCCCAGGGAAGGTAAACCATAGCTGGAAACCGGAATACTTTCACCTGAAAATGACAGAGGCCCTGTGTAGAGATTCTATACCAATCAGGTTTATTCTTCTGCAATAGGCACTGGGTTTCTTTTCTCCAGTAAGTATTTTAGATAAACTTTTGAAGTCAAATGCATATTTCTACATCTCATTTAGGTTTATTTTTCAGCTTTAAGTATTTTATAGTTAATAAATAGTATCAGGATTTTGTCAATGGTATGTAAATAAGGCTTTAGGAACGGGTTTGCAGTCTTGTTTTCTGGGATTTATTCAGTGCTATGTAGTTGCTTTTTGTTACCATTGGGAGCTCTTGGGCTGTGTAGTCGTTTTCACAAGCACTGTGAGGGATTTGTCCCAACAGAAACGAATAATATGATACCTGAGGTCCAGGCAGTGCTCTTAATTTTATAATCAACCCCACCAATAGCATGTTAGATAACTTCTTCTGAAAGGCAGCATGGAAAAAAAACTTAACTGGAAGTGTCTGGATTTCAGATTAATTTTTCTGCTAGGGAATTCCTCCCACCCCACCCCCTCACATCCCCCCCCCAGCCCCCTCCTTCTCTCACCCTGGGGCAGTTTCAGTTTGAAGCTACAAGTCATCACGTTCACCCCTGGACTGCTGCACAGGGCAGCTGCAGTTCTCTGGGAGCCTTCTCTGCTCTGCTCCAAAATCAGGTTTGGTGTTATTCTGTTGGTTTGTGCCACTGGTAGTCATCCAGCCTGCAAGTCTTCCCTGTCTCCAGGACACTTTGGTTTTTTAAGAGCAGGATGCTGTGAGAAGGAGCTACAGGAAGGCCTCCATGGCCTCAATTTACATTTTCTCCTTCTAAACAGCTCTTTAGGGGTGACTCTCAAAGCCCTCAGATGTTTCTAGCTGATCAAAAGCTTGAGAGCACCAGACTTGGAGGTGACTTTCAGGGCCACGCAGTTCAGGGCTATTAGTTCCTGCCTGTTGAGTGCAGGTCTAAATGGATACTAACTGCATAAAAATTCTTCAGCTGCAAGGAAAAAAGGGACAAAGTTACTATTTCATTCTAGTGACATCATAGCTTGTCTCATGAAAAAGATTCCTTACATCTCCAGAGCCTCCTTGAACAAAATATCACTGGATAACTTCCTAGAATGATGAACACTGGCATTGGAGAAGGTCAGTACTATGTGCAGGCACTGACTCAGGAGAGCAGATTAGAAAAAGCACCCTGTGAATGCTGCAAGTGTAGGATGTGGAAATCTGTGTCTTTCTCTCTAAGGGGTCACATGCAGGTTAAGCATGTTGTACTAGCTGGTTTGTATAAAGCTGGCTGGTGCTGCTGCATCTCATCTAACTTATCCCACCAAAATTAATCTTTGGAAACATTGCTTCCCTGTTGTTTTCTCTGAGTTTATAGACAAGAATCTTTACCACTTGAAACCTAGCAATGCAAAGAGATAATGCTTCCTCCCTTTTTTTTTCCTGTTACATAATAGATGTGTTGAACATTGTAAGAAGAAGAGCTTTTAATTTTATGAAATGTGGTTGGCTGTCCAAGAGACATGATAAAAAGTGGTTTCTAGCCAAATTGCATTTGCTGAGGAGTGATGAATCTCTTGCCAGCACTAAAGAGGCACTCTCCACATTGGATATCTGCACACTTGTCATGGGCAGAATGCAGTAATTTTTCTGAACGTAGACAGTAGAAATTCCATAGCAGAAATTGAAGTTTTCGTATTAACTGTCACTGCTTCCAGCAGCTGGTGTGCTGACAGATAGAGCAGAGGTGGTGGGGCTGGGTGGTATTGTTCCTGCTCGGATGGTTTGCTGTTGTGATTGCCTTACTCTCTTGTAAACTTCATTTTCCTGTACATGTTTGTGTTTTGTTGGTTTGTTGGTTTTTCTTTTGGGTGGAGGGGGGGTGTTCAGTTAAGAGAAGGAAGAAAATAAATATTATGCAGTGCATAACATGACTGCATCACTCAGGGATGACTCCTCCCTCTTCTCATATCCCACTGTATTGTCACCAGACATATTGTTAGGGTGAATGCAGTATGAAAATGTAATCAAATAGTTATTTTTGTGTACATATAAAAGTCAGAAAAATATCTGACCCCATTGGAGGCAGGGTGCCAGCAAAAGTGAGGCTTGGAGACTTCATTTAGGACCCTATGTAAAACAAATGAAAAAAGGCAGACAAACAAGATGATTTAAGGGGTGACAGCTTTAAGGCTCAGTATCTAGAACATTTCTCTTTGCATTTTTACCCTAAAAGTTCATTGGGATAGCACCCAGGTATTAACTGTAAATTAGCTGCTAACAGTGGTAAATCATCTTCATTCTATTGAACATCAGGAGAAAGTTTAATGTTTTGACGTATCAAAACATTTAAGAGGCAAGCTGCATTGAAATGTCAATTGAAAGCGACTGAATCCCACTGTAGTGGGATTGATAGTGGCTGTTTTAAACCTGAAGAAATGTTTAAGCAATAGGTGTTTTGTATCAAAAACTTCATTAGGTCAGGAATAACACACAGCTGGAGCAATGCCTTGCTGCATATTAACTGTTAGTTTGATAAATGCAGACGTCCACATTAAAATATTTATTCTTACTTTTTTTGGATAAAATTATTGACGAGATACATTTGAAAAACAAGTGTGATTCTTCCTTCTAGTGTCAAGGGCACAGGCAGAAAGAACAATTTTATCCATTTTCAAAGGAAGATATTTCAGAGGTTTTATATCATTGAGAAACATACTGTTTTGTTTTTTTTTTTAAATCTGTAGATGAGCCTGAGTTGGATTTGAATGTTTCAAGATGCTGAAAAGAAATCTTCTTTTGCAGCTGTTGTTAAGAACAAGAGAACGATAATACTAATTTCTGTTTGTATCTTGAGCATTTAGTGAGGAAGTTCTGAAAATTATTTTCCTGAATGCAGATAAGATGCAAAATGGCTCAATGATTTTGAGGGCTCTATGGATCTGATGCAATCCAAGAGAAAAATAGAAATGAGAACTCTGAGTGTAATCATGCTAAGTTCAGAAAAGACAGCCTGTTAGATGTTCTCTCTGTAATGAAAAGCCAAATAAAAATTACATTGTAATAATGCTAGGGTTGTAAATGAAGTTGAAGTTGCCCATTATGGAGCCAGAGACTGTTTGGACATGAAAAGTATTTGCTGTTCTGGTAAATTTATTTGTAGTTAATAGTGATAAGCATAGTAATGTTGGAGTATACCTACTACACGTGCAATCTTAAGTGCATACTCAGTGAAGTGCTGTTTGCTTGTTGGATGGTAATGCCCTGCCCATCTCCAACCAAGATCAGTTCGTCACAAGATTCACATGTCATGGAGTTACACATGACACCATACAAAATTTCCAGGGCAGGAACCAGAGAACCTACAGAAATCATAATTTTAATGTGTCCAGCCTATTTGTAGCCAGTTACTCTTGGCAATCAGAGATCCCCATAAAATGATGAGTATCTTGTTAGTGCTTCTGTAGGCAACAGAAGCGATTACATTAGAGAGATGCAGCAAAAGATTGAGAAAAAAAGGCTGTCTTGGGATTCTCTTTAAAGGTTTTGATTGGCTTGAAATACTGTTGTGGCCAGCTGTTATATTTGAAAATGTGGTATGTTAAGCCCAAGAGTCAGCTTTCCTTAAATCAATGAGGTTTGTGTGTAACTATACTGTTGGCTGATGAGAGCGAACAAATCCGTTCTTGCAGCTGCACTCCGTGGGTTGCTCATGATAACCTATCTCAGAAGTGGTGTTGTAATGTGGGTAATGTCATTGAAAAGCAGATGTGGGAAAAGGAAATTCTTTCTGCCAGTTAGAAAGCGTATTAATTGAATAGGTTAGGAAAGCTGCAGAAGAGAAGAACAGGGTGGATTACCAGTCGGTTTCTGAGGTGAAAACTGTTTCATGATTGGAGATAGAATCTGACTTGAAATGGTGCTAAAAGACCTGTATGAAACGTGAAGGAATTTGTGTGTCTGAGTTTGCATGTGGATGTGTACAGAGCGTAAGAGAAGCTCACCTGCTTGGAGACCATTAAGTTCAGGGACATTTGTGGACAAGGATGAGGAGAGAAATGTTTCTCTTAAACATGTTTAAACATGATAGTGAGATTGTGTACCTGTGTAAGTAGGGGAAATCATTGTTCTATTGTTACAGCCTGAAGAAACTGGCTTCTGTATCTGTTTGGATGCTTAAATACCCGGTCACCTTGAGTGTCCACTTTATCACTACATGGAGATTCTAATATCTGACACTTTCAGGTCTTGTAGGCATTTATAAAACATGCAAATGACATGGTCACACTAAACCAAAGAAGTAAAATTTGTTTTCACTGCTACATTTGCTGTTACCGTTCTAGTGAGCTGAATGGTATGAATTCCCAGGGTCCTTTTTAGGAGAACAGGCTGCCTGCTACTGTTTGTGAAGGTAGAAGAATTGCATGATAAGAAATACCCCCTTGTCTACCTCATCTTTTTCCTCTAATTCCTAGAGTTGACATGTTATGCTGAGATTCCTGTCTACAGATTTACCTTGGGACTTAGATTACTGATGGCCCAGAAAAATTCTCTGCTGTTCCTACAGTCTGACATTCCCCAGAGGCCCAGAGGGTCAGTATAGTCTTGGAGAATGCAGGCAAGCCTTTATTAATGGTACATGAATATTTTATTAATGGTACATGGATAGATCTTTCACTCTTTTAGAGTAACTTCACATCTGCAGCATGTACTCTTGCAGCTTTTTTTCCTAAGCAGTAGCTTGTTCTGGAAGGTGAATGTTCTGCCTTAGTTTTACTGCTCTGCTTGGATCAGCAACATGACATTTATAATAAAATGGTTTCATTATAAGAAGGTTTGTTTTTTTTTTTTTTTCCCAACATTATCTGGCATTTATTTGAAGTTAATAAATTGATCTGTTTTGAATCTCAATGCAGAATGGGTGCAGCAGACAACATTCACAAAGGTCGAAGTACTTTTATGGAAGAACTGACAGATACTGCTGAGATAATAAGAAAAGCAACTTCAAGATCACTAGTAATTTTGGATGAATTGGGAAGAGGAACTAGCACACATGATGGAATTGCTATTGCTTATGCTACACTGGAACATTTCATTAGAGTTGTAAGTGTTTGATCTGACATGTGGTTGTGAATGCTTTTTCAGCCTGTACCATGTTAGGCTGAACTGGACATGATGCCTGTTTCCTTGTAGAAATGTAGCATGTCTAGACTCAGAGCAAAGGGGCATGGATAGAGGATACCAGTGTTGTGTTTTATAACTGTTTTAAGCCAAACCTTCTTACATGCCTTACCTCATTGTTGTAGGTGGAGTCACTGACACTGTTTGTCACTCACTCTCCTTCGGTTTGTGAGCTAGAGAAGATGTATCCAGACAAAGTTGGTAATTACCACATGGCTTTCTTGGTGAATGAGGAGGAAAGTGCTGAACAAAAAGGTACAGTATAAATCCATCTGAGGTTTTCACACAACAGGTGTAGGCAGAAACTGTAGAAGTGTAATTTAAACCTCAACATGAAAGTTACATGTTCAAATTCACTAGAATATCAGCCTATACAGAGATTTTGGAGGGCTTGAAAACTGTACAACCATTTCTCTTTCACATTTAATACAAGAATCAGTAACCTGGGTCAGATAAAAGAGTCACACAGCTTGGTAACTCACAGTAGATGAATACAAAGGATTAGGGAGGAGGGATTAGGGATCAAATGTGTGTTAACTCTTTCCCTAGAAGATCTCACTGTCTGCAAACATTTGCTCTTTTGGGGGCTTCAAGAGCTAGATGGTTTTCTGATTTTTATTGTTTTCAACAAGGTTGTCTAGTTTCTCTGTGTGTGCATGTGTACTTTTGGCATCTTCATCCTATTGTGTAAGCAGTTTTCACTGCATTGTGTGAAGAACAACTTCCTCTTGTTTGTTTTGAAACTCTTTTGAAACAACATGTAGCTTCACCTGGTGGTCCCAGTTCTTTGAATTGGAAGAGGCAGAGGAATAATCTTTGTTCTTCCTGTCTGTGCCATGCCTAATTTTGTAGATTGCTGATCATAATTGCATCCAGTTCTGCTCTTGCCAGGCAGAAGAGTTGCAGCATTTATGCTTGTCACTGTTGCTCTGAATTAGTATTTTCAGTCAAGTTTGTCAGCTCTCTAATTAGCCCTTTTCCTTGTTTGACAAGTCCCTTGAGCCTCTCTAACTGCAGTGATGATCACCCTTCATGGTGAGAACTGACTGTTACTGTAAGTTTCCTATCTTTTAACCAATTAGATACAAATGCAAAGGCATTCCTTTTAGATTATGGCTGCTTAGTTTTCAGAGGAGCACTTGATGCAGGGCTCTTGTCAAATACCTTTCGAAAATTCACACAGGGTTTATCCACTACATGTGTCTTACTCACATGGCATCCAAACTGAGAACAGATTTGTGATGTAGGAATTCCCTCCATACCTTTGCTTTTTTTTCTTTTTCTTGATGTATCAGGTTTAATCAGGTGCTTGACAATTCTGCTTGTATTCTGGTTTTCCTGCTTTGCCTGAATTCTTCTTAGGAATATTTAAGAATTGATATGAGCATCAGCATGTCCTTTGCTCACAAAGTTCATTAACTGGAGTGTTGATCTTTGATCCCATGATACAACTGAGATGTTACCAACATTCAGTACTTACTAGTCCTTAACAGCTGTGTCCACAAAGCCCTATCATTTATGTTTCACTTGGTCTTATTTCATGTTTATGTCCTGCTTCAGCATTTCTACCTTAAATGTTATTTTACCTGAACCTTCAGGTTATATGTAGTCTTTACAGTTTTGCTACAGAGAGACACAATAGCCTGTGAGCAAAAATGCATCTGTGTTTCTTACTCTGTAACTTTAGCTTCTGTTGTCTTAACATTTTCATTGTTTCATTTAAGGTGAGTTTTATGGCATGTTTTTTCCCAATCTTTGACTTAGATAACTCAATTCACCTTGAGTCATTATCAGTTATGGAAATGTCCATTGTTCCAAAATCTTGCCATCTTAAAACAGAAAAGTGAATGGTAGTGAATGATGTTGTAGAGTTTCTGGTCTTTACACAAGGCCTGGCTTGTGCAGAGTTGCAACAAGGATGTCTTAAGAGGAAAAGGAAGGAGTCATAGGACCTATAATGATGTCTTTTACATTTGTACCTTTTCATCCTGTAGAAAACCCCCTAGCAGAGGATCCACCATCCCAACTTGTATTTTTTTCTAAGCGTTTTTTATGGCTTTCAGCCTCCTGGTAGGCAGGAAGCTTTTTAATGTGGTGTGGTTATGGACTTCTTGACTGATAGGTTACTGACACTGTCATTGCTTAGCAGACATGAGATGGAGTGTCCCAGTTGCAACATAATTCATCAGTTGGACGTACAGTTTTTGACACACAGAGATAAGTCTGCTAAAAAGACACCAGGTAAACATCTATTTAAGAGTTTTTTCATTCTCACAATGGGTAGGTAAAACAGAAGAAATCATACCTGAAGCATGAATGGCAATGAGACCTCAGTCTTTGTCATTTCAGTCTTTGGTCTGCTGTGTTTTATTAACATAATAGTTTCTCATTTTGGTTTTATTTTTTAGGATTTGAACACGAAGAGGATCCTGAATTTATCACTTTCCTTTATCAAATCACTAAAGGAGTCTCTGCAAGGAGTTATGGGCTAAATGTTGCCAAACTGGCAGATCTTCCTGAAGAAATCTTGAAGAAGGCAGCTCACAAATCAAAGGGGTTGGAGAGGATAGTGAATATGAAAAGGTCAGAGCAATTGTGATTTCCCCTCTCCTCAATGAATATTCAGCTATGAATTTAAGAGCATTTCACACAGTATGCATTAAAAAATGTACAGTAAGAACTACTTCAGCTACCCTCCTCTACTTTTCAGGGAAGACAGTGAAACAAACCTCAATGCAAAATGTCTAGTGGCATTGGATTTGGTTTCTAATATGTTTAGAAAACAAGAGAAAAATTACGTTGATAAATAATTTGGCAAATATTTTTAAATAAAATAATGTCTTTTAAATTTATCACATTTCAATTTCTATAAAAATCCCTCTGTGTTGCAAAAATGTAGCTGAGTCTTGACTATGCTATACTGCTGTGCAACTGGTAAATGACTGCCATAAAGAGACTTTTTTGGTTGGTTTGTTCTAGTATTAATGCATTTAAAAATCACTGGTTTTGTAGATCACCCTCTAACATGCACCATGAATTACGAACAGTGTGTGGCTGGATAGGAGAGATGGTGCAACTAGTAGTTCTCAAAGCAGCAGCACAAAACACACATTGACTGGTTTTCCTCTTCATTCTTATGCATACCTGCTTCTTTTTCAGCTTCAGCTTCTGATATTGGCATGGTCTGAAGACTGACATACCCTAAATAATGTTGGAGTACCATAAGATGAGATGAAAAAGGCAATTCAGACTATGCAACTGACATCCCCTGTGCTCTGTCAAATGCAGAGTAAAGCTGGGAAACATGTTGAAAAACAGAAATGATGTTTTTTAAATTTTGAGTGTGATATCCAATTGATTTTCCTTTATAAACATAACCACTTGCTATGAAAGTGGACAGTGATGTCCAGACACTGAAAACTTGGTAAATACTTTGTTGTGTTTAAAAAAAAAAAAAAGTGGAAAGAAATTAAATAAAATATAGTCTTTATTTTAGTCTTTTTTATAGTCTTGATGAAACGAGGTTTTGTAATCTTGGAGACAGCTGAACCTTTCTAATTTTTTTCAGTTTATATTTTTTTTTCTGAATAATGCATGTCAGATGGAGATGAAGTAGTGATATCACATGGGATTGAATTAGCCTTTCCAATAGAGAGAACTTCATGCAGAAAAGCTTGTAATTTTTTTTACCTGTGAAAAACAATTGCTAACCTGCACCAAAGATTTTTTCCTGATAGTTCAGATGACAAAGCATAATTAAAAAAAATATATAGTTTGTCTGCTTCAAATAGCAGCATCTATTTAATACAAGCATCTGCTTCTGCTGTGTGTGGTGTATTGATGTAAATCAGAAGAGCTGAAGAAGGAAGCAGTTTTTGAAGGTGTTGTTGCCCAAGTGTTTTTAGCTTTGCCACATGTTGTGAAGCACAATGAGTGTAATACTCCATTATTAATGCACACAGCTGTGGTGCATTGGAACTCAGGACTTGTGACCACAGTCTTCAAAGAGAATAAAGAAGCCATTACTGAATTCCCATATGTGCTAAATGTGCCTTTAGTGAGACTCTCTTTACCCTCAGGGGAGCATTCAAACTGTGCCTCTGACAAGGAAAAAAATACCCACTACACCTGTATGAAGTCTGAAAAG
Organism: Gallinula chloropus; assembly: GCF_964237585.1. NCBI lineage: Eukaryota > Metazoa > Chordata > Aves > Gruiformes > Rallidae > Gallinula > Gallinula chloropus. Next base: position 1,452,199 of record NC_140106.1, read on the forward strand.
AATTGAGAAATACAATTAAGGATGGAGAAATGGACATGTTATTACTGGCCCCTTCATACTATCAAGAGCAAAGCAATTACAGCAGGCTTTTCTCTTAATGCCTGCGATCGTCTTAGAAATAACTTCTGAATTTAGCCCTGCTCAGTTCAAGAACAGAGTTTATCTTGCTATCCCAGTAAGGTTTATTTCTAGATGTGCAGGCTAATTATTAAAGCCACTGTTTTATTCTCTGCTGATTCCTAGCAGATAGGTAAAAAGTTACAACCATTTGAGGATGCACTCTGAAGAGATGGCGTACTATTGTTACATGTGTTTGCTGCTGATTTTAGGATACATCTGTAAGGAATCACACAGTACAGTGCCACTTCATCTAGAGCTTCTTCTGATGACGTGGAGCAGCCACCCTCATTAGCAGGGTGAGTGCCACGTGAGTGTGATGACTCTGGGATGTGACGAGTTCAGACCTCACTTGGGTACATTTGCAGAGCATGAGATTAGGTGTAGTCTAGACAGGCAGCCAGACAGACATTCCTTGGCCTTGGTTAGCACAGAACACTAGAGGGATATAAAGAAACAAAGGCTTGCTGGAAAACCTGCAAAGGCATTAATTTTGTAGGAGGTTTGGGGTTTTTTTCCATGTTTTTTTGCTGTTGTAAGCTGGGACTTGCGTGTCTGTCATAGCAGGAGTTCTAAGAGATGGAAAGATGAGAAGCCTCTTTTGTGTTTTCCTTTTTTTCTCCTTTCTTCTTTTCTTTTCAATTCCAGCGCACTCAGTTTCATCATAAAGACAGTTTGAAGTACGGTTCTTGGTAGGTGGTACAATCCTAAACATGTGCCCAGTTTTTAAACCAGAGAAATAAACCTTTTGTCCCAGTGCTGAGTCAGCAAGTTTGGATCTTTCATGCTGACAGCTGCAAGACTAAAGAAGAGTGATCCATCCACAGAACATGCTTGGTTGTAGTGGGAATTCGTGCTCTTCTGGAGGTCGCCTTCAAGAAAAGAATGTCTAAATATCTTTGTCAAAATAGGAATATTTTTGGGAACCTGCACAGTGTTGGCTCCTCCTGCCTGTGCCAGCATGTTACTGACAATAGTAAGATGTAATACTGATGTGAAAAATACAGATTTGTACTATACATAAAGGTATGGTCTCCCTGAAAGACTTTAGCACTTGATGGCTTTTACCTGGTTTCCTGAAGTATTTATCACTCCCTTAGGCTTTCCCCCTGTTTCCTCTCCCCTGCTCTTGAAATATAAATTTTAATGCCTTTGTGCATCTTGTCTGGAATGTTATTGCCTTTAGAAACCGCAGTGCCACAGGTTAGCAACAAAAACTGGTAGATGGTTTGGATGGAAGAGAAGGCGAGAGAGGGCTGGGTACACTTGTCACTGCCTTTTTGTGTTTGGTTATGTAAGAACGTAATTCTAGAATACCCAAAGTAAAACACATTACCAGCAGCAATTACCTTTCTTACTGGCATACAGTGCCTTTCACTGAAGTAACTCTCAAGAGGATTTTCCCAGGTATCACAAAGTTTTCCAGAAGTATTTATAGAAATTACATTAATTTACCTACCACATCAGTTTACAACCCGTATAAATGACTTTAAAGATCACTGAAATGTCATCTGAGTCAGGTATTGCAGTTCAGTCTGTTCACTGCAATGAAAGTATTATTTATTCAAATCTGTGGGAAAGCAAAGCATCCAAATATTTCTACTATATGTAAAATTCAGTGAGAATTTAACTCAGTTATTTGAATTTCTTGCAGGTCTGACATAAGTGCATGTTTCATAGGGAGATAAGAGTTTGGTAGATTGCATTGCACTGAGAGAAGTAGGACGCTGCTCCAGAATCTGGATCACACTGCTAGAATGGCTGTTGGAGGGCCTCCTCCCCACTCTCACCCCAGGTGGCCACTGCAGTCTCCTTCCAAATCTTAGCACCAGCACTGCCAGTCTTGGACAGCAATCTGAAATGTAAGTCTGAGCCCTCTGCCTCTTCCCCCTCTCCAGTTTTACAGCCCATGAATGGACTGGATGCTTCTCATCACCTTTTAATTGTTCCTAAACGCAAAGGCCACAGCAAGCGGAAATTTACCATCACAGCATCATGTTCCCATCTGTTTTCAAAGCCTCCCTCACACCTCCCTGCAAAATCCTTGACACTTGAACCCAAATCAAATGTTTGTTAAATCCCAATTCAGTTCTGGGGGACCTACCAGTCCAGCTGGTAGGTAAGCATAAGATTCAGCTGTGAGACCACTTATTTGGGTCTTAGAACCACATCAGTCCAGTGCTGTTGACGGTCCTTGTTTTGTAGCTCTGCTTAGGAGAAGCTCTGGATTTACCCAGCTTGGTACAGTCCTGTACTAAAAATTCTCTTACCAAAATTATAGAACTCTGCTCACTTTGACAACGCTTCATTTGTCACTGTACATGGCTAAGCACACTTGGTGTGGAAATCCTTCCCTTGAACCGTATATTAGTTTCTTCCTCAGCTACTGATGCACAAGCTTGATGACTTCCTTAATTACATTCTAGATTTTTCTCCTTGCCTAGCCGTAAAGACAAGTAGGAAGCAAAGGATGTTCTCTTAATTAAAAAAAAAGAAGAATTTCTGAAACATCTTGTTTTGTAAGATGTGAGTCCTTGCAGGTCATGCTATTAATTGTGAAATAATCTATTTGTCCGAGACTAAACTGGATTAAGTCATAAATGAGCTGTAAAGAAAAGGATGACAAGGCCTAAGATACTATTCAGGGGAAATAAAGGGTGAGCAAGATAAAGACAAATACAGAAATCTAGGAATAATTCACTCTTCTAAGAACAGCAATAGGAAACGGAGTGAGCAGGCACTGGTTTGATGCTTTGGCTATAGGTAGAAGACATAAGGTGAAGAGAGCTTGCCCAAGGCTGAGTGCTGCAGTGAGCTCTTGTGCTGTTGCTGTGGATGGCCAGCACTCAGACTACAAGCAGTATCTTTCCTTCAGAGGTGTGATCAAGAGCATCTTGCCCAAAGTAGTCACAGGGAGATGGAGGTGGTGCCTGGTCATAGGATTCATGTCATTGACATCGCAGCTTGTGGAGGATGAACTAAGCCATCAAGGGAGGGCAGGGAGATAAGTTTGATGGCCCCTCTCCTCTCTGTGGGTCACACACAGAGGTGTTCTCATCACTCATGATGGAGAAGGCGTTCTTATTCCATCCTCAGCCCTGCACAGGTTCATCACAGAATAAAGTTCAGCCCTGAAATACAGGGCTTTGCCTGTCTTTTAAATATATATTTATAGAATGTTCATTAAAAGGCAGAGTTTTCAAATATATTTTTTGAACTTGCAAGGAATTTTTAAAATTTTGACTGCCTTCCTTCCAGATGTTTCCTTCTAAGAAACAATATTTTGGGGGGTATTATAAAATGAGGTCATTTTTATTTAAAATACTGGTAGATGCCCCTAGTAACAAAACTGAAAAATACTTCTGATTTAAATGTATTTTTAATGTTTGGGTCTTTGTTTGTGGCAATCGGTGATTCCTGGGAAAGAAGGGATTGGAAAACACAGCAAAATTTAAATAAACAATCTGCAGTGAAGAAGTAGAAATCAACATTGCTTTTTACTTACAATAATCCAAATATCCAGGGTGACTTAAAACTCGGTGTCCTGAATACCAGGAAGATTACTAGATATAATTATCTCACTCTTATGTAACACAAAATACAAAGTTTCAGTCAAGTGCTGAGCTTTTCCTTCTGCCTACACACTGAAATATTTCTCTTTGCATATTCCCCTCTGCGTAAAGCATTAGAAATTGACTGTCACCTTAGAGCATTTCAGAGTGACTCGTGTCTTGTGTGAGCACATGTTTTTAGTTCTCAGTTTGGGGAAGGGGAAATGACAGCACCGTGATGCTCACGGCTAGAGGCAGGTACCACTGAATTTGCCATACGGGACCTCCTTTTGCTGGTAGGTCTGTCAGGGTGGGGGACTGGCGTTTGCCTTTACATGGCTGAGTAGGACCCTCAACCTCCCCCAGGGCCCTGGTCCTCTGGCTGGACAACATCACTTGGGAGTAGGGGGGCTGTGGGTGGGGGAATGCCAATGTCCCTTCCCTGCGGGATCCAGCGGGACAGGAGGACCAGGCTTGTGCCCTCAGAGGACTGGGTTGTTTAGTCAGCTGAGGTTCCCACTGCTGTAGAGGAAAGGAGAAGGGAAAAGGTCTGTTCTCTAGTTGATCCACCACAGGGGACAACACCACACAGGGCAAATATTTATTTAGCAGTGAAAAGGCTAAAGATCGTTCCTTAGATCTCTACTTGGATGTGCTAACAGGCAGCTTGTCAGCCCCCCTGTGTGCCTCAAACTTCTCTATTGCAATCACTGGAAAAACAAGTGCTTCAGTGAGAGCAAGCAAAGAGGGAAGTGGGGGGGATGTTTAAGGAGAAGACCTTGAAACAGCGGTTTTGTCAGAGTTTAAGTCAGCCTATTCAAAAAGCATATCTCCAGGGAGTGATAAGGCTTGTAATTTGGGATTTTTTTTCAAAACTCCAAAGTAACTAAGTTTTAAGAAAGCCAAGTACACAACACCAAGGTACGTTGAGCTGGCTTTTCCAGCTGGAATAGCTGGAATGCTCCCAGCTATTAAGATTGTCACATTGCAAGAAGCATAGTGTCCAGGGAGACTTCCCCTCTTCCCAGCTGGTTGGTATCTGTGGTGTTTATGTTCTCCTTAGTTATGTCTTGTGCATACTTTGAGTTAATGTCATTTAATTTGGGCTCACTGAAGGCATCTCCGTATACTGCGCTCTATTTGCAGTACTTTACTTAAGCAAAGACTGCATTAATGCAATAATTAGCTATATTAAGCCAGCTGATCATCTATGCAAATTCATATTTTTAATAGCTTCCACCTAGAAAAATAAAGCCCTGCTAATCCTTTAATTAATTTGCAATCTAAAACTGTGTAAGCCTTTGACACTCTGTTTTCAGGAGCAATTAAGTTCAAGCCTGTGGCCAATGGTAAGTTCAGCTTGAGCCTGTGTTATGTCCCACAAGCCATCAGGATGAGCAGCTGTAGTTTTCCTTCCCCTCTGTACCCAACAGCTGGGAAAAAATCTCCACCTGTTTCCCAAGTGATGTGTGGCACACAGGCAGCAGGTATGCTCACATTTTATCCACTCCCACAGAGTTTTCATTCTTGACCTCAAAGATCTTTCCCAGCCAAAATGATTCTGTGAGTCTATGATCCTAAACAGGACTGTTTTAATTCCTCTTTGGGTCTCTCCAAGGCACCTTTGCATACTAACATCCTCACCACCATTGCTGCCCAATTTCCTTTAATCACAGTCTTACTCCATGTAACAGTTCTAACAGGCTTTGCAGTATGTTCTTCATGTTCACCGGTTGTTTCTCAGCTGGGATGTGCTACAACGATCTCATCCATCATTGCCAATAATTTTCCTTCCTCCTGATGAAGACAGAGGGTGTTCAACAAAAATAAAATAGCCCCTTGTCCCTGAATTTAAACTTTCCTCTGTACAGCAGCACCTTACAGCTAATTCCTCCTCCCTCTGATAACCAGGCATTTCAGCGGAGGCTACGACATTGCTCTGGGTTTTATATTCCCAATGCTTTAATGTAAGAATGCTTCCATACATTCCTTCATTGTGCTGTTCTTCAGGCCAGCGTGTCCTGCAGTCTCTCCTCTCTACCCCAATTTCTGTGAAGACCTGTCCACATGCCTCATAATCAGATGCAGGCTTGATGAGACCAGGCACACAGTAAACAAGATGCTTGCCTGCAAGGATCTCTTCCTACAGACTGGGAAATGCTGGACCACACATCTCCTTGCATCTTGCCAGGGGGAGTGGGTTTAGTGCTACCTGCAGTTTCTCAGCACATCCTCAGTTCTAAAAGCTTTATCTTCAGGGCCTTTAAAAATGTTCCCAGACACTCTAGTGAGGGTCGATTTAGATTCTAGGGTAGGAATTGTTTTATTTCCCCTGTGTTTTACAAAATCCCAGCTAGCATTGTCTGCATAGCTTTGTTTTCAATTTACACATTTAATAATTTCTTCCTTCTGCATTTTTGGAATGTAGGAAAGAGAATGATAGGGAGAGGCATTTTGACTCCTCCTCCACCTTTATATGGGAATCCTTTAATACTTCATTTCAACACCATGGTGATAAAGCAAGGGAATTGTAGCCTTCCAGTACCTGAAGGGGCTACAGGAAAGCTGGAGAGGGACTGGTTATGAGGGACTGTAGTAGAGAGGACAATGGAGAACGGCCTTAAGCTGAAGGAGGGAGCATTTCTATTAGATATGAGGCAGAAAGAACTCCCTGTGAGGGGAGGCCCTGGCGCAGGCTGCCCAGAGAAGCTGTGGATGGATGTCTCCTCCCAGGCAGTATTCAAGACCAGGTTGGATGGGGCTTTGGGGCAACCTGGGCTAGTGGAGGATCTCCCTGCCTGTGACAGGAGGTTGGGACTAGATAGGCTTTGGAGTCCTTCCAACCAGAACTCTTCTAGGATTCTGTGAAGATCTGAAATTAGATTTTTCAAGTCTCGACTTCACTTGGTGTTTCAGTTTTATATCCACTAAGCCTCGAGGCACGTTGATAGTGAGTGGCCCAGTGCTGCACATCAGTTTCCCTCAGCTTGTTTGACAGATCTCTGTGATCACTACTAATAATTTTAAAAATTTCCCTTCCATTTCCTGTCCATTGTCTTTTGGCACCACAGATAGCTGCTTTGTCAAGCACTTACTGAAAGTACATGTTCTTTTTTTTTTTTTTAAACCCCACTCACTTCCTCACTTTCCTAACAGACCTCACAGTGAAACTGTCTGCTAACATACCAGTGTAACTGCCCTGCACTGAGGAGGGAATCGGCCCACTGTTGCTGTGAGAAAGGAGCAGAGGAACTCTGAAGGCGGCTGAGCAGACCCATGTCATGTGTTAGTGAATGGGGGGTGCTGCTCCTACAAGAGCTTTCTGTTAAGCACTGAGCAGGTGGGCTCTTCTCTAGGCTTGGACACAGCCACGGTCTTGGAGGAGAGGAGAAAGTGCCTGTGGCAGCGATGTGTAATGCAAATTCCTGAGGCTGCTCAAACCCCGAGGAGACAATCTCAGTGTGAACGCTAAACTGTGTTCCCTCAGAGCTGTGCTTGAAGAGGAAACATGCAACATCTCCTTCCTTCACGCCTCCAGCCTCCTACCATGCATTTAGCAGAGCAGGAATTGTCTTGGCTGATAGGTACAGGAGAGCTTAACTATCTTGCATGGTCCTGTCTCCTTAGAGGCTTGTACAGCTCCTCAGTGGTGCTCATGAAAGCCAGCAGCAGGCCAGAAATCACTAAGAGGTGCTGTCTTGGTTTTGCCCCAGCTGAGAGCTGAGCCCCACGCAGACGATTGTTCTTTAGGAGGGAGTGTGGTGGGCACTACCAGGACAAGGTAGATACAAGTTGGAAATTAGGAAAATGTTCTTTAGAATGAGGGTGTTACATCACTGGATCAGGTTGCCCAGGGAGGTAGTGAAGGCTCAGTCCCAGGAGATACTCAAGGTCTCTGAGCAACCTGATCTAGGCAAGATGTCCCTGCTTCCTGCAGGGCGGGTGGACTAGAGGACCTTTAAAGGTCCCTTCCAACCCAGTATGAGCATCAGCTTCAGGCAGGGAAAAATGCCAAACCCAAGACTTTTTCCAGTGCACAGTCTGCCTTCTGTTTGAGTTTCCCCCCAACGCGGCTTCTTAGGCAGCAAAGATTGCTGATGGCTTCTTCTCATCTGTCTGGCCTCAGCTAGGTCAGCCCTGGACTATTTGTGCTTCTGATCAAACGTGTTGCCATATTCCAAGTTCCAGGAGCATGGAAATGACATTTTCAATCCGCACAGGGGCCAGTGCCACCCTGTGCAAGATCGCCAGGAGCAGGAGGCCCACTGTGATGCCAGCAAGCAGTGGGATGTGACGTCACGTCGCTGGGTGGTTCTCTTGGGGCACCGGCAGAGCCTGGCTCAGCCTGGCTCGTGCCTGGACTCCCACTGAGCGTGCCTGCGAGGTGTGGAGGCTCGAGCCAGGCTTCTCTGGGTGTTTTGGTGTCTGCCATTGGCAGCTTTGGTGCCCGTTCAAGAGCCGTGCGGTGTGTTTCCCCAGCCCTGCCTGGCTGAGGCAGCTGGACACTGTGTGGTGTGCTTTTGGCATTGGAGGTGAGCCGTGTGAGGAATCGTGGCTATGGGGTGGCCATGGGGTGGGCTGTGGGGCTTGGGGAGCTGGGAGGGTGTCCTTCTGGAGCCAGGGGCCAGGGACCTGCTTCCTCCTCTCCCCTTCCCGGGACAGCCAGTGACTGTGGCCCCTCTCCCTTCTGCGGTGCAGGTCTCCCCAGCCCGCTGCAACAAGTCAACATGGCAACAGAGGAGGAGCAGTGGAGCTGCCCCATCTGCCAGGGTGCTCCAGGTGACATGGCTTACGTGACACCCTGTGGCCACAAGTTCTGCCTGGGCTGCGTCCTGCGGTGGGCAAAACACAAATCATCGTGCGCCCTGTGCCGGCAGCAGGTCAACACCGTCCGCTTCTCCCTGCGGTCTGAGGACGATTTCTTGGAGTTGGATCTGCCACCACCATCAGATCCACTGGAGGACCATGATGACCAAGAAGAGCAGGAGATTGAGGAGCCGGCACCCAGCAGAGATGTGGCTGGCTTTACACCTGAGGACTGGGCAGACTATTTCCGCCAGTCTGAGGAGACACTGGAGCCCCTGCTCCCCTGGCTGAACCAGCATCTGCCATCTGGGGCTGAGTGGTGGGACGCAGATCTTCTGAAGAACACCGTCATCTTCGTTCTGTGCAGCCAAGGACTGGACGAGGTGTCCATGGTCCGTACCCTGCAGCCCTTTCTGCACGACCGGACAGCCAACTTTGTCAATGAACTCATTGAGGTCGCTGCAGAGAGCTGCAGGGAGCAGATGCTCCTGCACATGGGCTTCCCATTCTACGAGGCTGCTGAAGATCAGGAGTACAGCCCTGCCACCAGCCCTGTGCCTGCCCTCATCCCTGGGGGGACTCCTGCATCACCACCGGAGGGAAGTCCTGTTCCTTCACCGCAGGAGACTCCTACCACCTCCTCACAGCCCACTCCTGCCCCCTCGCCGGTGGTGACTCCGTCTTCCAACACCAGCGCAGAGGAGGAGTCCTTGGAGGAGTTGGGACAGGAGGTGGCAGCTTCCTCCAGGGCTGCCCAGGGCAGGGAGTCATCACCCGGCAGGAGTTCCACCTCTTCACCACGGCGGCCCCCGAAGAGGAGAGCGAGTGGGTCCTCAGACGACGCTTCAGACCCCAAGAGGCCACACCACCGGCAAGACTAGGGAGACCCCGGAGCCATCGAAGCCGGGCCTGGACCAGCAGCTGGGGCAAACACCAGCCCCCACGGGCACTCCACAGCACCTGTTCTTTTCCTCAGTCTTTTCGTTTACTAAATACTCTTTAGGATAGTTATTTTATTGTAAGAATAGAGCCCCCGTAGTTAAGTCTCATTTCTTTATGAATCCCCATTTCACCTTCCTGATACTTTGAACTTGTTTGTTGTTTTATTGTTTTATTGTTTTGGTTTCCATTTTCTGTTCACCTCATAAGGAATAAAGCATTTACCACATTTACTTGATTTTGAAAAGGACAATGTGTTCTCATTGACTGTCGTGGTTTTGCCCCAGCTGAGAACTGGGCAACACGCAGCCACTTGTTAGTTAGGAGGGAGTGTGGGGGGTGGGAATTCAGGGAGGGGGAAAGGGAGGGAGAAGCAAAACCCAAGAAACCAAAACCTTGTGGGTTGGGAGAAGGATAGTTTACTGGCATAACAGAAAGATAAACATAATAATAATGACAGGACTTCAGAGCAAAACACATGAAACTGGTGGTGCACAAGGCAGTGTCTCAGCAAACTGCACAACTCAGCCGCACAGCTCAGAGCTGCACTGAAACTGGATGGTCCCCAAAAATGTGTGTCCTGGAGCTGCCTGCTCCTCCCCCCACCTGCCCCTCTTTTTTGCTGAGCATGACATCATTGGTATGGAATACCCCCTTTGGCCAGCTTGGGTCACCTGTCCTGGCTGTGTCCCCTCCCTCCCCGCTAGCAGTGACCTATCAACAACTGAAAAGTCCTTGACTGCTTGGCAACAGCTAGAACACCAGTGTGTGACCAGCACTGCTCTCAGCCTAACTCACTCCCAAACATAGTATTCCATCAGCTCCACTTACTGAAAGTAGATTTTCTTTTTTTTTTTTAACTGTTGTGTTTAAAACCCCACTCACTTCCTCACTTTCCTAACAGACCTCACAGTGAAACTGTCTGCTAACATACCAGTGTAACTGCCCTGCACTGAGGAGGGAATCGGCCCACTGTTGCTGTGAGAAAGGAGCAGAGGAACTCTGAAGGCGACTGAGCAGACCCATGTCATGTGTTAGTGAATGGGGGGTGCTGCTCCTACAAGAGCTTTCTGTTAAGCACTGAGCTGGTGGGCTCTTCACTCGGAGGAGAGGAGAAAGTGCCTGTGGCAGCGATGTGTAATGCAAATTCCTGAGGCTGCTCAAACCCCGAGGAGATTTGCAGTGGCTTTACATGTAATTCATTCCACAGAGAAGATGATAGGTTTTCCCCAGTTAAGTCCACAAACCCTGACAAAAGATTTACGCCTTGTGTTTGGACTGGTTTTGCAAGTGAGGAAATGATTGCCCATTAAAGGACCCAAGGCAATACAACCTCTTCTTTGCTGGCAGCACGCGGCGGAAGCGTCAGGAGAGTTTCTAATGTCTCAGGCACGTAGGGGAGATGAATTATTTGCAAGAACAAATACTGGCTCAGCACTAGTGTCCAAGTGATTTGGGCACAGCTTATGAGGTATGCACTGGTGAGTACTAGAGGTTTACAAGCCATTGCAAAGCTCTTGGTGTACATCAGCTTCATGGGAAAGTGCACTTTTTCTTGCCTGACTCTATTCTATATTCTATAGAATATTCTGTATTCTATACAGAACTGAGTGCTGTACCTTTTGCACAACTCTTCTGACTGTCCCAAGACAAGTACTGTAACTAACGTCAACTATGGTCCATGTTACCCTTACTAAGAAACTGATAGTCAGCTGAGACTTTGTGCTGCTTTTGAGATTTCAGCTTCGTGACTCTGAAGAAAGAAAAGAGGAAAGGAGCAAGTGGAGAGGAAAGGTTTGGAGATAGGAGTAAGCCGTATTGCAGGGATGCAATAGAGACCTAAGGAAGGGAATGTAAAGTAGAACAGAATTGAGTACAAGCAGGATGTCAGAGTTAGTTAATTACTATTAGGAAGGAACAGGATTAATGATAGGGTATTTATGGCAGTGTAATCACTGGTGTCTACTGAAATTCTTCACCACCCACTGCTCAATACCCACCAGAAGAAAGTTTGGCAAAGTCTGTTGGTCTGGTAAAGAAATTGAAGGAGTTGGGTGTTTGCCTGGTCAGGAATCTGTGCTACTCCCTAAGAAGAGAGACATTATGCTGGGGAACAGCTGCAATGGTGTCAGGTATCCCAACATCATTGTACAGTCCCAAGAATAAAGGGTTAAAGAACAGAACCAGTCTCAAGTTTGAAAAGCCGGAAAACCGGAAAAGTTTGAAAACCGGGAGAAAGCAGAGGCAGGGAGGTGGGAGAGGAGGCTCCAGGTGCTGCCTGGGTGAGGGACAAGGGCCTGGCAAGCTTCTTTCCCTGTCTGATACCTCCTTTCACATGTGTACAGGGAACCAACGCGATATGTGCTCCACCTACCCCCAGAGAGGGCTGGGGAAGCACTTCCAGCTCTCTCCCCTGCTGCCCAGGCTCTCGCCCTGCCCCTCAGCCTTTTCCCCCAGCTAACCCAATGATAACAGAATTCCTTTAGAAGCCCCTGCTCGAGGCGTTCCTGCCACCCCGCACACTGTCAGGAGCTTTCCTCACAGGCCAGCGGGGAGCTTGGAGCAGCTGAGGCTGCAGGGGCAGGCCGAGTACGGGGTGAACATGCTCAGCAGCTCCAGCCTGGAGTTCTCTTGGGTGTCCTAATTGAAACAGGAGCTGCAGGGGTTCCCGCCCACCCACCACCCACTGCACCCTGTAGCAGGAAAAGCCCGGGCAGTGGGCTCAATGGGGCTGGACCTCAATGCACAGGACCCAGAGCACCCAGCGCCTCAAGTCTCCTCGTGCCCAGAGACAAGCCCTGGTGCTCCCTTGCAGGATGCCAATGGCTTGGGAGATTTCTCCTCCAAGGCCTTAGAGTGCCACAGCCTCCTCTGGATGCACGGAGAGGAGTGGGGACTCATTTGAACCCACTCCCACATTTTGAGGGTATGAACATACTGTTGCTGTTAAGCATGGGGGGTGGGGGAAAGTTTCTTAGCAAGGAGGGATGCAAGGGAGCTGGGGCTTTGCTGTGCTCTTCTCTGAGATCTGCAGGAGCCCTTAGTTTCTAATGAACGGTGCTTCCACTTCCATGTCCTTCCCCCTCCTTGCAAAAACCAGCTGTTACATTCTTCTGCTAAAAGCATAAGTTGTGTGTCATTTCATTGGGGGGCTGTGGGTGTGGTGTGGGTGTGTTTGGGGGTTTCTTTAATTTTAAGAAATGTGATTCCTGTCATGTTCTTCTGTCTTGAAGTGCACACAGAATGTGACCTCACTGAAGTGAACAGGGAAAACGTTTGGAGCTGAGAACCTGTGATGTCAGGGAAAGAAAAAATGCAGGAAAGGGTTTTCTTGAAGTTTCTGCAGAAAGCTTTCTTTGGGCAGGTGAAAGCTCAGCTGGTTCCAGCCTTTGTCTCTTGGCAGCCTTGCAGGTTCTTTAACCAGGATTTGTTATTAAGATTGCTAAACAACTCCTGGGGTTGTGCAGATAGAGATTTAGATGGTCTGAGAGACAAGGAAGGGCTTTGCTACTTTCTGGCTAAGGAGGATTTTCAAGGTCACCTCCTACTTGGGTTAATGCAACCTGGGAGCAAAAATAGGTCTGCCCATTTGTGGAAAAGTTCTCCTTAGTTCCTCCCCATTTTCTACCACTGATGGTTAGTTAGTAAAGGTCTGTTCTGAAACCCCAGTAGTGCTGCAGTAGCTTTGAAAGTCTCTGTCCTGGAATGGGCGAGGGGCAGGGACACTTGTTGCAATCCTGTAAATTGAGCACATTTTCCCTTCATCCTTTTGTCAGCAAATGAAGGAGGTTGAAGTTCAGCTGCAGGGTATTAAGTCCTGAGAGACATTCTGCTCTTCTACAAGAGCACGGGAACCCGTTACCTCCTTATCTCCAAGGTGGTTCCGCTTCTGTGGGTCAACTGTGCAGCTCCTTTTATGAAAATAAGTCTAAGTTTATATAAAATCGCTTAATTTTATGCCAAGTTCTCTATCTCAATTCCCCCCTTTCCAAATTCCTTGCAAATTATTTTGCAATTTCAAACTCTACTGTGATTTTCAAGTGATTTAACAGAACATTTTCCTCTTAATGCCTGCATTACAGTGAGTGGACATCCACCATGCAATGTTAGTGATTTGACAAGAGACTTTACCTTTGCATGGATCAAAACACAAATTCCAATTTCGGGCTCTGTAGTTTACACCAAAGTTTCCTAATTTCAAGGCACCTGTATAATTTCTCATGATGATTACGGCTTTTCAAACTTGAGACTGGTTCTGTTCTTTAACCCTTTATTCTTGGGACTGTACAATGATGTTGGGATACCTGACACCATTGCAGCTGTTCCCCAGCATAATGTCTCTCTTCTTAGGGAGTAGCACAGATTCCTGACCAGGCAAACACCCAACTCCTTCAATTTCTTTACCAGACCAACAGACTTTGCCAAACTTTCTTCTGGTGGGTATTGAGCAGTGGGTGGTGAAGAATTTCAGTAGACACCAGTGATTACACTGCCATAAATACCCTATCATTAATCCTGTTCCTTCCTAATAGTAATTAACTAACTCTGACATCCTGCTTGTACTCAATTCTGTTCTACTTTACATTCCCTTCCTTAGGTCTCTATTGCATCCCTGCAATACGGCTTACTCCTATCTCCAAACCTTTCCTCTCCACTTGCTCCTTTCCTCTTTTCTTTCTTCAGAGTCACGAAGCTGAAATCTCAAAAGCAGCACAAAGTCTCACCTGACTATCAGTTTCTTAGTAAGGGTAACATGGACCATAGTTGACGTTAGTTACAGTACTTGTCTTGGGACAGTCAGAAGAGTTGTGCAAAAGGTACAGCACTCAGTTCTGTATAGAATACAGAATATTCTATAGAATATAGAATAGAGTCAGGCAAGAAAAAGTGCACTTTCCCATGAAGCTGATGTACACCAAGAGCTTTGCAATGGCTTGTAAACCTCTAGTACTCACCAGTGCATACCTCATAAGCTGTGCCCAAATCACTTGGACACTAGTGCTGAGCCAGTATTTGTTCTTGCAAATAATTCATCTCCCCTACGTGCCTGAGACATTAGAAACTCTCCTGACGCTTCCGCCGCGTGCTGCCAGCAAAGAAGAGGTTGTATTGCCTTGGGTCCTTTAATGGGCAATCATTTCCTCACTTGCAAAACCAGTCCAAACACAAGGCGTAAATCTTTTGTCAGGGTTTGTGGACTTAACTGGGGAAAACCTATCATCTTCTCTGTGGAATGAATTACATGTAAAGCCACTGCAAATCTCCTCGGGGTTTGAGCAGCCTCAGGAATTTGCATTACACATCGCTGCCACAGGCACTTTCTCCTCTCCTCCGAGTGAAGAGCCCACCAGCTCAGTGCTTAACAGAAAGCTCTTGTAGGAGCAGCACCCCCCATTCACTAACACATGACATGGGTCTGCTCAGTCGCCTTCAGAGTTCCTCTGCTCCTTTCTCACAGCAACAGTGGGCCGATTCCCTCCTCAGTGCAGGGCAGTTACACTGGTATGTTAGCAGACAGTTTCACTGTGAGGTCTGTTAGGAAAGTGAGGAAGTGAGTGGGGTTTTAAACACAACAGTTAAAAAAAAAAAAGAAAATCTACTTTCAGTAAGTGGAGCTGATGGAATACTATGTTTGGGAGTGAGTTAGGCTGAGAGCAGTGCTGGTCACACACTGGTGTTCTAGCTGTTGCCAAGCAGTCAAGGACTTTTCAGTTGTTGATAGGTCACTGCTAGCGGGAAGGGAGGGGACACAGCCAGGACAGGTGACCCAAGCTGGCCAAAGGGGGTATTCCATACCAATGATGTCATGCTCAGCAAAAAAGAGGGGCAGGTGGGGGGAGGAGCAGGCAGCTCCAGGACACACATTTTTGGGGACCATCCAGTTTCAGTGCAGCTCTGAGCTGTGCGGCTGAGTTGTGCAGTTTGCTGAGACACTGCCTTGTGCACCACCAGTTTCATGTGTTTTGCTCTGAAGTCCTGTCATTATTATTATGTTTATCTTTCTGTTATGCCAGTAAACTATCCTTCTCCCAACCCACAAGGTTTTGGTTTCTTGGGTTTTGCTTCTCCCTCCCTTTCCCCCTCCCTGAATTCCCACCCCCCACACTCCCTCCTAACTAACAAGTGGCTGCGTGTTGCCCAGTTCTCAGCTGGGGCAAAACCACGACAGTCAATGAGAACACATTGTCCTTTTCAAAATCAAGTAAATGTGGTAAATGCTTTATTCCTTATGAGGTGAACAGAAAATGGAAACCAAAACAATAAAACAATAAAACAACAAACAAGTTCAAAGTATCAGGAAGGTGAAATGGGGATTCATAAAGAAATGAGACTTAACTACGGGGGCTCTATTCTTACAATAAAATAACTATCCTAAAGAGTATTTAGTAAACGAAAAGACTGAGGAAAAGAACAGGTGCTGTGGAGTGCCCGTGGGGGCTGGTGTTTGCCCCAGCTGCTGGTCCAGGCCCGGCTTCGATGGCTCCGGGGTCTCCCTAGTCTTGCCGGTGGTGTGGCCTCTTGGGGTCTGAAGCGTCGTCTGAGGACCCACTCGCTCTCCTCTTCGGGGGCCGCCGTGGTGAAGAGGTGGAACTCCTGCCGGGTGATGACTCCCTGCCCTGGGCAGCCCTGGAGGAAGCTGCCACCTCCTGTCCCAACTCCTCCAAGGACTCCTCCTCTGCGCTGGTGTTGGAAGACGGAGTCACCACCGGCGAGGGGGCAGGAGTGGGCTGTGAGGAGGTGGTAGGAGTCTCCTGCGGTGAAGGAACAGGACTTCCCTCCGGTGATGATGCAGGAGTCCCCCCAGGGATGAGGGCAGGCACAGGGCTGGTGGCAGGGCTGTACTCCTGATCTTCAGCAGCCTCGTAGAATGGGAAGCCCATGTGCAGGAGCATCTGCTCCCTGCAGCTCTCTGCAGCGACCTCAATGAGTTCATTGACAAAGTTGGCTGTCCGGTCGTGCAGAAAGGGCTGCAGGGTACGGACCATGGACACCTCGTCCAGTCCTTGGCTGCACAGAACGAAGATGACGGTGTTCTTCAGAAGATCTGCGTCCCACCACTCAGCCCCAGATGGCAGATGCTGGTTCAGCCAGGGGAGCAGGGGCTCCAGTGTCTCCTCAGACTGGCGGAAATAGTCTGCCCAGTCCTCAGGTGTAAAGCCAGCCACATCTCTGCTGGGTGCCGGCTCCTCAATCTCCTGCTCTTCTTGGTCATCATGGTCCTCCAGTGGATCTGATGGTGGTGGCAGATCCAACTCCAAGAAATCGTCCTCAGACCGCAGGGAGAAGCGGACGGTGTTGACCTGCTGCCGGCACAGGGCGCACGATGATTTGTGTTTTGCCCACCGCAGGACGCAGCCCAGGCAGAACTGGTGGCCACAGGGTGTCACGTAAGCCATGTCACCTGGAGCACCCTGGCAGATGGGGCAGCTCCACTGTTCCTCCTCTGTTGCCATGTTGACTTGTTGCAGCGGGCTGGGGAGACCTGCACCGCAGAAGGGAGAGGGGCCACAGTCACTGGCTGTCCCGGGAAGGGGAGAGGAGGAAGCAGGTCCCTGGCCCCTGGCTCCAGAAGGACACCCTCCCAGCTCCCCAAGCCCCACAGCCCACCCCATGGCCACCCCATAGCCACGATTCCTCACACGGCTCACCTCCAATGCCAAAAGCACACCACACAGTGTCCAGCTGCCTCAGCCAGGCAGGGCTGGGGAAACACACCGCACGGCTCTTGAACGGGCACCAAAGCTGCCAATGGCAGACACCAAAACACCCAGAGAAGCCTGGCTCGAGCCTCCACACCTCGCAGGCACGCTCAGTGGGAGTCCAGGCACGAGCCAGACTGAGCCAGGCTCTGCCGGTGCCCCAACAGAACCACCCAGCGACGTGACGTCACATCCCACTGCTTGCTGGCATCACAGTGGGCCTCCTGCTCCTGGCGATCTTGCACAGGGTGGCACTGGCCCCTGTGCGGATTGAAAATGTCATTTCCATGCTCCTGGAACTTGGAATATGGCAACACGTTTGATCAGAAGCACAAATAGTCCAGGGCTGACCTAGCTGAGGCCAGACAGATGAGAAGAAGCCATCAGCAATCTTTGCTGCCTAAGAAGCCGCGTTGGGGGGAAACTCAAACAGAAGGCAGACTGTGCACTGGAAAAAGTCTTGGGTTTGGCATTTTTCCCTGCCTGAAGCTGATGCTCATACTGGGTTGGAAGGGACCTTTAAAGGTCCTCTAGTCCACCCGCCCTGCAGGAAGCAGGGACATCTTGCCTAGATCAGGTTGCTCAGAGACCTTGAGTATCTCCTGGGACTGAGCCTTCACTACCTCCCTGGGCAACCTGATCCAGTGATGTAACACCCTCATTCTAAAGAACATTTTCCTAATTTCCAACTTGTATCGACCTTGTCCTGGTAGTGCCCACCACACTCCCTCCTAAAGAACAATCGTCTGCGTGGGGCTCAGCTCTCAGCTGGGGCAAAACCAAGACAGCACCTCTTAGTGATTTCTGGCCTGCTGCTGGCTTTCATGAGCACCACTGAGAAGCTGTACAAGCCTCGAAGGAGACAGGACCATGCAAGATAGTTAAGCTCTCCTGTACCTATCAGCCAAGACAATTCCTGCTCTGCTAAATGCATGGTAGGAGGCTGGAGGCGTGAAGGAAGGAGATGTTGCATGTTTCCTCTTCAAGCACAGCTCTGAGGGAACACAGTTTAGCGTTCACACTGAGATTGTCTCCTCGGGGTTTGAGCAGCCTCAGGAATTTGCATTACACATCGCTGCCACAGGCACTTTCTCCTCTCCTCCAAGACCGTGGCTGTGTCCAAGCCTAGAGAAGAGCCCACCTGCTCAGTGCTTAACAGAAAGCTCTTGTAGGAGCAGCACCCCCCATTCACTAACACATGACATGGGTCTGCTCAGTCGCCTTCAGAGTTCCTCTGCTCCTTTCTCACAGCAACAGTGGGCCGATTCCCTCCTCAGTGCAGGGCAGTTACACTGGTATGTTAGCAGACAGTTTCACTGTGAGGTCTGTTAGGAAAGTGAGGAAGTGAGTGGGGTTTAAAAAAAAAAAAAAAGAAAATGTACTTTCAGTAAGTGCTTGACAAAGCAGCTATCTGTGGTGCCAAAAGACAATGGACAGGAAATGGAAGGGAAATTTTTAAAATTATTAGTAGTGATCACAGAGATCTGTCAAACAAGCTGAGGGAAACTGATGTGCAGCACTGGGCCACTCACTATCAACGTGCCTCGAGGCTTAGTGGATATAAAACTGAAACACCAAGTGAAGTCGAGACTTGAAAAATCTCATTTCAGATGTTCACAGAATCCTAGAAGAGTTCGGGTTGGAAGGACTCCAAAGCCTATCTAGTCCCAACCTCCTGTCACAGGCAGGGAGATCCTCCACTAGCCCAGGTTGCCCCAAAGCCCCATCCAACCTGGTCTTGAATACTGCCTGGGAGGAGATATCCATCCACAGCTTCTCTGGGCAGCCTGCGCCAGGGCCTCCCCTCACAGGGAGTTATTTCTGCCTCATATCTAATAGAAATGCTCCCTCCTTCAGCTTAAGGCCGTTCTCCATTGTCCTCTCTACTACAGTCCCTCATAACCAGTCCCTCTCCAGCTTTCCTGTAGCCCCTTCAGGTACTGGAAGGCTACAATTCCCTTGCTTTATCACCATGGTGTTGAAATGAAGTATTAAAGGATTACCATATAAAGGTGGAGGAGTGTTATCGTGGGTTTCCCAGTCACCAGTCGGAAACCAGTTAATTCAGTTACAAAGTTAATTTTATTAATTTAGCAGGCGGCAATTAAGCAAACAGCGCTGGGCGGCCGGAGCGTCTCAGCTCTACCAACGGCACGCACCGTCCCTCTCCAAATTCAGGTTTTTATAGTCCTTTAGTTCCGGGTCCCGATCGTTTCACTGAGGCTCCTTCTGCACATGCGCCAGTTGTTGTCAGGGGGTCATCTTCTACCTCCTAGTGGTCGATGGGATGAAGTTGCTCCTCTTCCTCACTTGTCCCTTAGTTGACCCCTCTCCCATATTTGGTCATCTTTAACAGCAAGCTCATTCATTGGATACTTAATTTCTATGGTTTCCACTTCTAAGTTACCTATAACTCAGTTCTATGCTTCGTTAGCAACTAACAATGTACGTTACACAATCATTCTTGCAAAATCAGAATGTTACAACCTGTTTCAAGGTACATGTGGTTTACTGAACAAAGGCTCATCTATCACAATCCCCCCTTTTTCTTCTTATCACCATTTTGTTCAGTAAACCATTATAATTCTTGGTGGCTTAGTATAAGAGTTTAGTCAACCCGGGAAAGAGTTAAACCACTAAGGCTACGCAAAGTCCCCCTTGTTTTAAAAATAGGAGATCTAAACCTCTCCTGTTCTGTAACACCACCTCAGATCATGATCTTAGGGATTTTTCCGTTAACATTAACTTTAAGGACCTTTGAATCCTCCCACCTAACAAGGGTCATTGACATGGTCTAATTAATTGCTCCCAGATACATACAATAATTAAAATAATCAGCCAGGATGGGTGGTGGTATTCCGATTTCCTACAAGGTTTTTCTTGATCCCATTTATTGCCCTCTAGCCCCCCTTTTTCTTTTCCTAGGTGGGTGTGTTCCTGAGGCAGTGTTAAGCCGGGATTTGCACTAGGGCAGCTCCTCCGAGGCTTGCGCGTTACTCTGATCTCGGGGTTCCGTCCTCCACAGTTTTTACACCTCTGCCTCGCCCGTCGGCTCGGTTGCTTCGAGTCACGGGGTGTTCCATCTTCCCGGCAGCAGGGGTATTCTTCAGGAGGCTCCGAGATTTTTCTCTTAGCGCACCTTTGTTTGAATTTCTCCCAGTTTTACTCTGGGGAGCTGCACCATACTCCACTTAGGTCTCTCCGGCAACACACCTGGACAATAGTTATTGAAAGAGGAACAGGCTCGTTTGGGTGGAAACAATAATATTCTGGTAACCTATATATATTCCACCACTGTGGTGACCATTTTTCAATTTCCCCTTGAGCTATTTTATACTCAAATATTTCTTGTGTCAATTTCAATTTTTGTGTGTAATTATTCCCATAAATTCCCCTAGGAGGGGTTCCTTCCTAACAATGAGACCACCACCGTCCTTGGCAGATTTTACAAATAAAACACACAAAAAGATAACAATTACAACGTTTGACTCCACACTTAACTGTAAAGTTTTTACACACTTAGAGTTACAAGTTTCTCCTTCATCACTTATCTGTATAAAAGCATTGGTGTTTAAGATCTCTTTAGGGTCATTCTGAGACTTCCAGGGGAATTGGTGACCTTCCAGGATGGCTCTTGCAATGTTGAATCCGAAATAGGTCCCTTCACTCGACTGGCATGTGTCCATCCACACTCAGCAGTCCCAGTGGCTGTATCTGTTGTAAGACAAGAAAAGGTCCCTCCCTTTGAGGTGTTAAAGAAGTTTCTTTCCAGGTCTTTAACAGGACTTTGTCACCCGGTTGTATCTTGTGTATCACCATATCCAAGGGTGGGGGGGGGGGGGGTGTTGTGCCAATATTCCTTTTCTTATTAACTCCTTTCTTCTTGCCATTAGTTGTGTTTTGTAAGCCTCTACTAGGGAATCCTCCAATCGCGGATGATTCCCCGGGTTACTCATGTCATATGACATCCCATATAACATTTCAAAGGGAGAAACACCCACATCAGTTCTTGGCTGTGTTTAGATATTTAATAGAGCCAATGGGAAACACCTAATCCAGGACATCCCTGTTTCCAATTTTAATTTTGTTAATTGTTTTTTAATTTCTCCATTCATTCTTTCAACTCTGCCAGAACTTTGTGGGTGCCATGGTGTGTGGTGTTGTCACTCAGTTCCAAATCTACAGTTTCAACAATCCCACATCGGGGAGTAATTATTAATTTTTTTTTTCTAATAATATTTTAACCTCCACCCAGGCCGTGGTTCGTGTTGTCGAATCGGTAAAATCAATTTGTGTATTAGAAAAGGGTCTATGGGCCAGGATTCTTCCTCCTGCTTTTTCCATGTGCATCTTGTGCTTCCCTCCAGCCAGTGCAAGCAGCTTCCATGCTTGCTTGGTGAACCAGCCAGGGGAAGCAGCTGAGCTGCCTGCTAAGTCAGCACACCACCACGCAGCTGTAACTCTGTGATCTCCCTGGCCAAGTCCACCCTGCAGATACACTGGCACCAGCAAGATGCCAGCACAGGGGAGGGGCACAGTGCCTGGGAGGAGGAAAACTATTGTTGTAGGCAGCAGTACTGTTAAAAATACTAGTTAAAAACATTTTGTGAAACTACAGGATTCAGCTGCTTTGTTTTTCTTAGATATTGTCTATTGACCCTTTGACACGTTATACATCCCCTTAAAATTTGCTTGGCCAGATCATATAAACCAATGCACATATACTTAATTACAAATTGGTCAATTAAGGCTTGAGTGCCCCAGTGTGTACTGCTGTGTATGCTTTGTAAAATTTTGAGGGTCATTGTTTTAGGAAAAACCTCTCGGCTGTCAGGTAATTCTCAGGCTCCTGAACTATTCTTTTGTATTCCCATCTTTATTAGTTTTTCTTACTCCTGTGGTATGAATTTCGGTACCTGTGGATTTAGTTCTTTCTGCCTCTTATCCGATATATCTGTGTCCCTAGTCTCCAGAATTAGTAAAGCAGCTCTTTTAGCTTCTTGGTCAGCTAAATTATTTGCTCTTATTTGCGGGGTTAACCCTTTCTGGTGTCCCCTCAAGCGTACCACTGCAATTTTCTTAAGGCCCCTTATGGCTTGTAAGCTCTTGATGGATTAGTCTTTTCCTTGTAAATTTGTTAACCCTCTCTATTCCCAAACCTTCTAAATGTATAAGCTATTCCAAAAGCATATTTTGAGTCTGTGAATAAGGTTCAAGATATAAAAGTTGGGCCGGATTCTGCAGAGAGGTAGTTTCTAGAGACAACTTTGGAGAAGCAATTAATATCCATTTGTCCACTTTTTTGTTGTAATATTCCCCTGATGTTCTGTGGAGAGATTACTTTCAACTCTCCTCCAAAGGTAATTTTGAGAGCTTCCTCCACCAATAGTACCGTGGCTGCTATTATTTTCAGACAAGTGGGCCATCCCCTACTAATCGGGTCTAATAGTTTGATAGGCTATAGGTTTTTGCTTCCTGCCCACTCCTGAGCCAATACCCCGTATGCGACACCTCCCTCTGTATTAACAAATAAGAAAAAGGGTCTCCGCAAGTCGGGTAAACTGAGCATGGGGGCATTTGTCAATTCCCTCTTAAGTGTTTCCAATTTTTCTCCGTCCTCTGGAGTCCACTTTAGCAACCCATCGTGAGCTAATTTAGCATATAAAAATTTTGCTTTTCCACTAAAATTCTCAACCTATTGTCTACAATGCCCAAAAAGTCCCAATAATTGTTACACTTGTCGTTTATTTCTGGGCAGAGGCATAGAGAGTATTCCATTAACCCTTTCACAATCCAATTTCTTAGTTCCTTTACTGAGTCTGTGTCCTAGGTACTTTGCTACTTCTTCTACAGACTGTAATTTTTGTTTAAACACCTTTAAACGCTGTAAACCTAAAAAGTTTAAAAGTTTAATACTCTCCCATCTAATTGTTTCCTCATCTTCTCCGACCAACAACAAGTCGTCCACATACTGGACGAGGGTTACTCCTTGGCCCGGCTCATATTCCCGTAAAAGTTGTTAGTCTTTTAATTTCTGGTTTCAATCCCTTCCTACCCTCCTCAGGTAGTGGGCATTGTTTAATTTGTACCGGGACCTCAGGGTCCTTAATCACAATCACAAAAGGTTTAATATTTAATCTTCCCATGGTCTCTGGAGTATATCATACCTCAGGGTTCATTTGCTTTTCGTCTTCAACTTTAAGGGAGCGTAATTTAACTCGTAATTGTTTTTTTATTTATTTCCAAAGAAATTCCTAGTTTAACCATTAAGTCTCATCTCAATAAATTATAGTCAGCTTCAGACACCAGCAACAATGATTCTAAGCCAATTTTGGAGTTGCTTTCAAATAATATTTCCTTGACCACGGGTACCGCAAAGGGTTCCCCTTTTGTGCCAATTACCTGTACTGTCTCCGAGGAAATTTTACATCCCCGGGGGTAAACTTTGGATGGTGGATCTTTCCGTCCCTGAGTCCACGAGGAACTCAATTTCTTACTGCTGGGGACATACTTTCAGTTTTACCAGGGGCTCTGTCTTACTCCTTATCCCCAGCAAATAAAGTTCTTGACACCCCTAGTCTTCTTTAAACATTTTCTCATCCCCCCATTGCCACTTCTCGTAAGGGGTTCTCTTTCACTTAAAGTGTATAAATTTGCCCTTGTATTATAAATTATCCAAAGGGCTGCATATTCACTTTCTTCTAAACTAAAGGGTTCCTTTTCATTTACACTCTAATTTAGAGCTTGACATACCCAATCCTCAAAGGAACCAAACCTGGGCCAGTGAACAGATTCACCCCTTATGGGTTGTCCTGCCCAGACTTCCATACATTAATGTATCATCTTTACTCTTACCCCGCCTAGAAGGGTGAGCATCCCAGTACTTAATCATCAGTCCCAATGGACTACTCGGGGGTACTGGGGAAAGATTCACAGGATCTCCCCCACCCATGGTGACAGTGGGCCTGCTTTTCCTCTGTCCCATCATCCGGGGTCTGTACTCTTACCCACCTCTCGGGGTTCATACCTCTCCCACCCCGGGAATCCTGGCCCCAACCGAACGGTAAACTGGCCTGTACTCACGCGTCCTGCGTCTTCGTCCAGGGCTTCGTGCACAAAGATTAAGGGGCTTTTCCGGCTTTTCTTTGCTTATTGCCGAGAATTTCGGTTCGTCGGTGGAGAGCCGAGCGGATCCTCTGGCAGGGCCGCTGATACAGCGGGGCCAAAAAATATTTTTGCCAATTTCTTTTTCTCCCCATATATTTACTCAATAATGAATCATTTTCTCCTTAGATTTTCCTTTTCTCGTAGAAGATTCTCCCCAATGACGTATCATCAGTCCTAACGGACTTTCCGGGGGAACCTTGGAATCGGGGGTTAGTTTAGTTTTACTGTTCCCCTGGCCCATTTTTAAAAATACCTCTGAACGGAAACGCAATGACTTACCAGTACCTTCGGTAAAAACCGGAACCGTAGGGCCACTGTACTGGAAGCCCGAAAGCCCACAACGTCTGGTGAGCTTCTTCGTTCGGTATTCTTCGTGCACGGAAACCAGATTTTTCTTTCTTTCTTTCTGCCGTTCGGAAAATCCGGGACTGATCACCCAAAAACCTCCCTCGGGCCACTCAAAATAGAGTGGGGCGCCTCCCGTAGAAGTATCTGGTGATCAATTACCGGATCCGAGTCACGGCACCAAAATTGTTATCGACAAACGAGACACTCACGCGGGGAGTGTGATTAGCAGCAGTTTATTCAGAGAGAAAGAAACAGCGCTGGGCGGGAGGAGACCTAAGTCGCACCACTCCGCGCCGTAGAGAGGTAGGATACAAGTATTTATACTCTTTAATAAACAAAGCAATCTATTTTCCAGTTATTCATTCATTTCTGTGATTAGCCAAGCAAAGTTCATATTCATTTTTGTGATTAGCCAAGCAAAGTTCATATTCATTTTTCTTCGTCTCCTTGTACAATCATTAAACAGACCTCTTCATTCTTCCTTATCGATGACCCTGGTGTCAGATGTATTTCGCACATGGTTTCCTTTCACACTAGTGTGGTCACAGACTATTTTATAGGATGTTTTCCAAATCCGCCTCGTCTTCTTTCTCTTCCTCTGATCGCTCGTTCCATTTCATAAGCAAAGCATAGTACAAAATAAGTACTTCAAAATATTTTACCTTTGTTTTAACTCGTACAAGCATAAAAAGAATCATTCCCTCCTCCTGCAAGCAGAAAAGCTTCTAAAGCATTCCGTTTAGGATCATTCATCCAAACCTCGTACTATTTCAACTATTATCGGAAGAATCAGCAAACGTTCACTTGTCCCTTAGTTGGCCCCTCTCCCATATTTGGTCATCTTTAACAGCAAGCTCATACATTGGCTACTTAATTTCTATGGTTTCCACTTCTAAGTTACCTATAACTCAGTTCTATGCTTCGTTAGCAACTAACAATATACGTTACACAATCATTCTTACAAAATCAGAACATTACAACTTGTTTCAAGGTACATGTGGTTTACTGAACAAAGGCTCATCTATCACACTTCTCTGTGTTTTATTCTGTCTGTTCTCTAAGTTTTGGACTTTCAAAAAGGTTGGGTCTCACAATAGATACATTTTGTATGTTACCTCCCTAAGTACTTGAACAGCTATTTAATTCTGACAACTTGACAAACTCATTCTACAGTTTTGTCATGAGTGTGTGGAGCTGAAAGAAACTATTAGACAAACCTCACTATTTTCACTCTGGACAAGCTTTTAAAAAAATCTATAAAATGTACATATTTATGGCATCATTACAGATCTAATTACAATTAAAAACTGTGATGCAAAGCAAATACTGTGCATAAAACCAGCAAACATTTGGGCAGTCAGTTTTAGATGTTTGCATTTGTTTTTTTCTTTGCTTCACTGGACTGTCACTGTCTCAATAATTTTACAGATATTTAAATGGGGATGATTTACTTTTACACAGGTTAAAATGTTTCAAGGCTTAAGATTACCTTTCATAAGAAATCTTGAAAACATCAGAAAGCACAGGATGGAGTGGTATGTGAAGCAGGAAAAAGAGAACGTTTCTGTTTGAGTGGAAATTGAGTGGAAGATGTTTCCCAGGTGCCTTTCACAATAAATTGAAATCTGAGGTAAATCACTTAAGAATAAAAACAAAGTAGTGCTTGTAAATATTAATGGAAATGAATGTTCCATTGATGTAGCTGCTGGTGGCAAAAATTCTTCCCAGCTTTTTCGAACTACACAAATAATGTTGCCCTTAATTTCATTCCAGTTTTACCAGTTGGTGGGAGGTGCACAGGAGCAGAGGGAAGATTTTTGTATTTAAAATCATAAGTAACAAGCTCCATTTTTTCAGAGCTCCACTGCAGAGATGGTGCTATTCGGACAGCAGTAGGCAAAAAGAACAGTTTGTAACCAGGATGCAGCTTGTTAGATTTTTATGCATTGCTTGGCTCACAGATGAGCTGTGTTTGGATAGAGATTGTCCAGGAACACGCTTGCTTGAAAGTGGGTTAGGAGTGTTCTTCATTAGAAATCTCTTCCTACAGAGTGATTTCACTAAACACGATAAAGAAATGGACATCATCCACCCAAAGCTGCTCTGTGTGTTTCATCTTGATTGCTGAGGGAGCAGCACACTGATGACATTTTAAAATGGTTAGCAGACCACAGGAGATTTGGGGGGCTTTGATGTCTTACATGTGCCTTTCCTATCTTCTTGTTAGTCTTTTATTCTCTGGATGGAGTATGGTGGTACTGTTTTTCACCCCTTGAGGGGGTCTGCATGAATTCTGTTTTGTAAGAAATCTTAACCAACATATCCTATAGTATATTCTATTATGCACTAGAGATTACATAATCATGACTTTTTTTTTAAATCTATGGAAAAGCCTTTTCCTGCAATCACTACATCACTACCATTTACAGGTTTCTGTGTCTTTCTCAGAATTGTTGTGCTGCCCACAGCCTCCAGAATCAGTCAGAATCATTGGGCTGGACTGAGACAGGTTTTGAGCATTCACATATTTAGCATAATAAATTCTTGTCCTTTCTGGTCAACTCCTCAGTAATTTGCCAGAATAGCTTATAGTGTCTGGCATATCACATGCAGTCTTTATTGTTCTTAACTCAAAAGACTAGTTTCTAAACTAAAAAATTCCTTGCTTCCATATATTGCTTTATGGATTTACTTGAGGCTTATAGGGTGGGATTACGAAGATTAGTCTTCCTGTCTGTCCTAGAAATATCAGTTAAATCACAAAACTTGGCATTGAAATTCAGCTAGTCAGTTTCTTCATACCTTTACCATAAAAATCTAGGCTATGAAATCCAAGTCTTGAGGTGACAGCAGTGTTGGGCATCCTATGTAATGCAGAAATCACCGTGAGACTGAGTGCTGAATAGAAACTGTGGAGGGGTTTATCTCAGCAGAGTAACTTGTCTGTGTCTTGCCGGGTTTTCTCTAGAACTGTGGTGGTGGTTGTGTTGGCTTTTTTTTTTTTTAGTTTAGTTTTAGTTCTTTTTATGCCTGAAAATAAACATTTAAATGTAAAGTCATGCAAAAACTAGATTCTCTCAATTTGCCTGTGTAGTTAGATTCTTAAAGGCTAGAAAATTAAAAAGTAAAGGTACCTTTTCATGTTTATTACATATGTGTGTATCTGTATCTGTATAGCAGTGCTTACTGGTTTTGTCATACACACTAATTTATCTATTGTGCAGGAAGCAGGGAACTGTTATCACAATGCAGTTGCATACGTGTAATTATATGCTGAACAAGCATTGTTCCTATTGCTCTGGAAAGCAACAATGACAGTCAGACAAACAGAACTTGTTAGTTGTCAAGAACCCAGAAGTAACTTCCAGAAATGTTACTGCTTTGTGGCAGAGTAATTTATGTTGTTTGTTTCTTGCTTAATTGTGTTTGTGTTTATTGCCAGGATAACAAAAATTACTTAGGCCTTTCATTTATATTTACAGTGTTGTAATGATGCCTCTGGGGTAGATCATGCCCACCTTTCAAGGGGAAAAAAAGGTGGTGTCATAATATTCATTGAACCTGTTTTCTGTCACATGGAGATGTTCTTTTTGAAAAAGACAATAATATGTAAAAGTTGTAGTGAGTGTTCAAATAAGTTGAACATTATTTGCTGTGTTTTTTTCTAAAAATGTGTGTTGGACATATCACAGTACATCTGAACTGTATTTCTGACAGTGTTAAGTAGCTCAGTAGAAATACATTCAGCTGTGCTGTACACATATTTGTAGATAATTTAGCTTCATGTCTGGTCATTTCATAGTAACATAAATCTCCAATGTTAGGATTATATTTCATATACATGTAATAATATTTAACAAAACAGTCTTTGGCTTATGTAACTTTCATTTGATAAAATTATTAATAAAAACACCTGTTTTGTTTGCAGCATTTTAAATCAGGCTTGAAAATCCATTTAAGTTAATAAAAGACAGTTATTTAAACATAAAGTGAGATTTATAAAACAACTTCTGTTGCTTATTGCAGTATTACTGATAGGGATGGAAAGGCTTTCCCTGTGATAGTATTGTGTGGGCAAGGGGGAGGGGGGACAAACAAAAATTTGACTGTGAAGCTGACCAGCTCTCTGAACAGTCAAGTTGAAACTCTGACACTGAACAGTGGTGTTTATCTTTCTAAAACTCTCCCCTGATAGGATTTAACCTAGTCACAATGCGAATTGGATTTTCCATAGCGTCCACAGGTTTAAAGGGGAAAAGTTCACTTGCACTGAATACTTCAGCTGTTGTCCCTAGTCTGTTACTATAGTTTCTGCCTTTTAATCCCCCCTTGGCCTCAATCCTTCAGCTACATATGCACATTAACTTAATTCCCTCGAGTTCCCTCCCTGGAATCCAAGAGTAGCAAGTGTAAACCTGTGCATATTTTAGGGATGAGTTTTTCTTTGTCTCCATTTTTTCAGCTTCTTTGGGCTAATATTGTCAGCTCACAAGTGAACACCCTAATTTGGATCTCTCTGCTTGTAATTTAACCTTCAGCAAAATGATTGTACTCTTAATCTGTTCTTTCCCTTGTGACCATCAACAACATTTATACAGTGTTAATGGTTTCCTGTAGGAAAATTGGGGTAAACTTGTTTGGAGCTTCAGTTGCTTAATGCAGCTTTCATAAACTTCTCCACCTTGCACTGGCCTTCTGCTGTGCTCTCTGTCAGTGCTGGCAGATCTGTCCCTCAGGAGACACTGCAGTAGGGAAACCTCAGTTTGGTGCCTCTGTACAGGAACAAGTCACACCTTTCTCACTCAGGGCAAGAAAAAGAAATGCTTAGTTCTGTGTTTGAGTAAATGTAAAAGCTGATGGCCCTGTGGAGAGCAGTCCATTGATGTGTTTGGCATGTTTGAGCGTGGAATTTAAGCTATTGCATCCTCCTCCTGCTACCAGACTCCCTGTTCCTCTGAGGGCTTGACTCTTGTGCCTTGAGAGCCAGCTCCTGTAAGGTTGTGTGTAATGTGGGATGGACAAAGTGAACTCACTCAAGCAAGGCCAGTTTTAAAAATACAATGGAAAGATTTAGAATGAAGCAGAAATCTGCCAGATTAACTGTGTGTAATTTATGTTCCTTAGGTGACAGGTATTTTTAAGGAGTTCTCTTATTATTGAGGGTATCATTGCTGAATTTTGGAGAATAACTTTCTTGGGTGTTCTTCACTAATTCATGTAACGTAAGCTTTTGGAAGGAAGCTTACAAGGGCAAGTAGTGATAGCACAAAGGGTAATGGTTTTAAACTAAAACAGAGTAGATTTAGATTAGATAGAAGTAAGAAATCCTTCCCTGTGAGCCTGAGCCTGGCGCAGGCTGCCCAGAGAAGCTGTGGCTGCCCCTGGATCCCTGGCAGGGTTCAAGGCCAGGCTGGATGGGGCTTTGGGCACCCTGGGTTACTGGAGGGTGTCCTTACACATAGCAGGGGATTAGAAATAAATGTGTTTTGAGGTCCCTTCCAACCCAAACCAATCCAATGATTCTAAGAACAACTGAATTTCTATTGCCTTGTAAAGCATTAGAAATGAGAGGATATTAGTAACTTCTTCTCATTCAGTGACTGTACTGACTAGAGCAGCATTGTGTCTTTTGAACTCAGTCCCACCCGAGTCCCATTCAGTCTGTTGAGGTGAATTCAGCTTTCAAATTATTAAATGCAATCCAGGGATGTTTTTCTGTCCTCCGGTTTCCAGCAAGTCAAGCAATGCAGTTCACATCTTGAAAGCCAGTCCTGTTAGATACATCTCTTTTAACATTCTGGGGTGCTTGCCTGTGCAGCATGCCTCTGTTGGCCAGGTCGATAAGGTAATGAGGATTTAAGTGATGACTTGTGTTGACTATTTCAATTAGCTAGTGATCTGGGGGACAAAGGAAAAGGTTACAAAATGCTATGAAACTGAGTATTAAAATGACTTTGGACTTACTTTTCTTTCCAGGATAGTACAAAGTGTGTATCCCTAGTGATCTTAGGCTTTCACTCATTTGTCAGAGACTGAGAATACCATGTGTCTACAATAACTTACAAAATAAAAATGTATTTCACATTAAATGTATAATGTGTTCTGTCAGGCTTTTCAACAACTGTTCTAAATAAGGTAACATCTTCTGATTTCCTACATTGCCATCCACGCAACTTTGCACACATTTGCTTCTCAGAAGTTGTCCATGAATAATACAAAAATAAAAACTCCTGATAACAATGATTAGGATAAGGAGTTTTTTTTATCATTTTAAATTCTGTAATCACAGCTCTGTAAATTACTGTTCTTAATTGTCAGGTTTTAGTTTGAATCAGTAAGAGGTTCATGGAAATGAAGTGAATGATTTACCAGTACCCTGTGGGGGAGTGTGAAGCATTAGTTTCTTGCCAGTGAACAGTTAGAAATTTGCAGATGCTGTCTTCTAAAGAACTACTTGATAAATTTTCATTGTATGTGGCAAGTAGCCAGAAGTTAGGATATCCAAGTTGGGCTACTTTTATACTAAACACTGTTAAGTTCTGGTTAGCAGTTGGAGTCTTTCTAAAATACTCAGGGTTTCAAATTTCTTTTGTGGGCAAAACTGAACAATTGTTCTGGTTAAAGGTGTTTGGGATTCTTGGTACCACAGTAGGAGAGGACACAGAGTAGTCAGCCTGCCAATCCTCTGATTCGGATGCCTGTTTTCATTTTCTTGGCAGACCTGTTTGCAAACTTACTTTTAATTTCTAACCAGTGAAGTCTCAGTCAGTGTTGTTTGCTGGGTGCCTAGCAGAAAGTCAATAACCTGGTTCAGTGGCAGAGGATTTATCTTACCGTTGTGTTCCTCTGTTCATGTCAGGACCAGTAACAAGTGTTTCTGTTCTCATGAACATCATCTTCAGATAGTGCTCCCACTTTCACAGGCATTTGTTTTCTGCAGACACTTCAGCTGGTTAGAGTGTCTTCTGCAAAAGATGAAAGGATACAAGCAGTGTTCATGAGATCTTCAAAAACAAATGAAAAGTAGTAACTGTAGGGTGTTAATGTTGTAGAGAACTAGAGAAGGAAGAGGATAACCTCTAAGGCAAGACCCCATCTAATCCTAGAATCATAGAATGGTCTGGGTTGGAAGGGACCCCAAGGATCATAGAGCTCCAACCCCCCTGCCACAGGCAGGGCCACCAACCTCCAGGCCTGGAGCTACACAAGGTTGTCCTTTCTTCTGCAAGCTACTTATTTTAATAATTCCTGTTCAAATACAGTCAACTTTGAAATGATATTTTGAAGGGGTTTTTTTGTAAATTCGTCTTAAGGATTTATTTTATTTGTTTTTCTCAATGCTCTTGAATCACAGGAGTTTCTCTCTTGGTGTTGAGAGAGTGCTATTCTACACTTTACATTTAAGATATTCTCAGAGAAAAGAGTAATTTTAATGTTAATTGTTCTGGTTGAATAAATAATTTAACTTTGAGTGCATCCTGAGATGAAGCCTGGCTTCAGTTCTGATCCCAGGGAAGGTAAACCATAGCTGGAAACCGGAATCCTTTCACCTGAAAATGACAGAGGCCCTGTGTAGAGATTCTATACCAATCAGGTTTATTCTTCTGCAATAGGCACCAGGTTTCTTTTCTCCAGTAAGTATTTTAGATAAACTTTTGAAGTCAAATGCGTATTTCTACATCTCATTTAAGTTTATTTTTCAGCTTTAAGTATTTTATAGTTAATAAATAGTATCAGGATTTTGTCAATGGTATGTAAATAAGGCTTTAGGAACGGGTTTGCAGTCTTGTTTTCTGGGATTTATTCAGTGCTATGTAGTTGCTTTTTGTTACCATTGGGAGCTCTTGGGCTGTGTGGTCGTTTTCACAAGCACTGTGAGGGATTTGTCCCAACAGAAACGAATAATATGATACCTGAGGTCCAGGCAGTGCTCTTAATTTTATAATCAACCCCACCAATAGCATGTTAGATAACTTCTTCTGAAAGGCAGCATGGAAAACAAACTTAACTGCAAGTGTCTGGATTTCAGATTAATTTTTCTGCTAGGGAATTCCTCCCACCCCACCCCCTCACATCCCCCCCCCAGCCCCCTCCTTCTCTCACCCTGGGGCAGTCTCAGTTTGAAGCTACAAGTCATCACGTTCACCCCTGGACTGCTGCACAGGGCAGCTGCAGTTCTCTGGGAGCCTTCTCTGCTCTGCTCCAAAATAAGGTTTTGTGTTATTCTGTTGGTTTGTGCCACTGGTAGTCATCAAGCCTGCAAGTCTTCCCTGTCTCCAGGACACTTTGGTTTTTTAAGAGCAGGATGCTGTGAGAAGGAGCTACAGGAAGGCCTCCATGGCCTCAATTTACATTTTCTCCTTCTAAACAGCTCTTTAGGGGTGATTCTCAAAGCCCTCAGATGTTTCTAGCTGATCAAAAGCTTGAGAGCACCAGACTTGGAGGTGACTTTCAGGGCCACGCAGTTCAGGGCTATTAGTTCCTGCCTGTTGAGTGCAGGTCTAAATGGATACTAACTGCATAAAAATTCTTCAGCTGCAAGGAAAAAAGGGACAAAGTTACTATTTCATTCTAGTGACATCATAGCTTGTCTCATTAAAAAGATTCCTTACATCTCCAGAGCCTCCTTGAACAAAATATCACTGGATAACTTCCTAGAATGATGAACACTGGCGTTGGAGAAGGTCAGTACTATGTGCAGGCACTGACTCAGGAGAGCAGATTAGAAAAAGCACCCTGTGAATGCTGCAAGTGAAGGATGTGGAAATCTGTGTCTTTCTCTCTAAGGGGTCACATGCAGGTTAAGCATGTTGTACTAGCTGGTTTGTATAAAGCTGGCTGGTGCTGCTGCATCTCATCTAACTTATCCCACCAAAATTAATCTTTGGAAACATTGCTTCCCTGTTGTTTTCTCTGAGTTTATAGACAAGAATCTTTACCACTTGAAACCTAGCAATGCAAAGAGATAATGCTTCCTCCCTTTTTTTTTCCTGTTACATAATAGATGTGTTGAACATTGTAAGAAGAAGAGCTTTTAATTTTATGAAATGTGGTTGGCTGTCAAAGAGACATGATAAAAAGTGGTTTCTAGCCAAATTGCATTTGCTGAGGAGTGATGAATCTCTTGCCAGCACTAAAGAGGCACTCTCCACATTGGATATCTGCACACTTGTCATGGGCAGAATGCAGTAATTTTTCTGAACGTAGACAGTAGAAATTCCATAGCAGAAATTGAAGTTTTCGTATTAACTGTCACTGCTTCCAGCAGCTGGTGTGCTGACAAATAGAGCAGAGGTGGTGGGGCTGGGTGGTATTGTTCCTGCTCGGATGGTTTGCTGTTGTGATTGCCTTACTCTCTTGTAAACTTCATTTTCCTGTACATGTCTGTGTTTTGTTGGTTTGTTGGTTTTTCTTTTGGGTGGAGGGGGGGTGTTCAGTTAAGAGAAGGAAGAAAATAAATATTATGCAGTGCATAACATGACTGCATCACTCAGGGATGACTCCTACCTCTTCTCATATCCCACTGTATTGTCACCAGACATATTGTTAGGGTGAATGCAGTATGAAAATGTAATCAAATAGTTATTTTTGTGTACATATAAAAGTCAGAAAAATATCTGACCCCATTGGAGGCAGGGTGCCAGCAAAAGAGAGGCTTGGAGACTTCATTTAGGACCCTATGTAAAACAAATGAAAAAAGGCAGACAAACAAGATGATTTAAGGGGTGACAGCTTTAAGGCTCAGTATCTAGAACATTTCTCTTTGCATTTTTACCCTAAAAGTTCATTGGGATGGCACCCAGGTATTAACTGTAAATTAGCTGCTAACAGTGGTAAATCATCTTCATTCTATTGAACATCAGGAGAAAGTTTAATGTTTTGACGTATCAAAACATTTAAGAGGCAAGCTGCATTGAAATGTCAATTGAAAGCGACTGAATCCCACTGTAGTGGGATCGATAGTGGCTGTTTTAAACCTGAAGAAATGTTTAAGCAATAGGTGTTTTGTATCAAAAACTTCATTAGGTCAGGAATAACACACAGTTGGAGCAATGCCTTGCTGCATATTAACTGTTAGTTTGATAAATGCAGACGTCCACATTAAAATATTTATTCTTACTTTTTTTGGATAAAATTATTGACGAGATACATTTGAAAAACAAGTGTGATTCTTCCTTCTAGTGTCAAGGGCACAGGCAGAAAGAACAATTTTATCCATTTTCAAAGGAAGATATTTCAGAGGTTTTATATCATTGAGAAACATCCTGTTCTGTTTTTTTTTTTAAATCTGTAGATGAGCCTGAGTTGGATTTGAATGTTTCAAGATGCTGAAAAGAAATCTTCTGCAGCTGTTGTTAAGAACAAGAGAACGATAATACTAATTTCTGTTTGTATCTTGAGCATTTAGTGAGGAAGTTCTGAAAATTATTTTCCTGAATGCAGGTAAGATGCAAAATGGCTCAATGATTTTGAGGGCTCTATGGATCTGATGCAATCCAAGAGAAAAATAGAAATGAGAACTCTGAGTGTAATCATGCTAAGTTCAGAAAAGACAGCCTGTTAGATGTTCTCTCTGTAATGAAAAGCCAAATAAAAATGACATTGTCATAATGCTAGGGTTGTAAATGAAGTTGAAGTTGCCCATTATGGAGCCAGAGACTGTTTGGACATGAACAGTATTTGCTGTTCTGGTAAATTTATTTGTAGTTAATAGTGATAAGCATAGTAATGTTGGAGTACACCTACTACACGTGCAATCTTAAGTGCATACTCAGTGAAGTGCTGTTTGCTTGTTGTATGGTAATGCCCTGCCCATCTCCAACCAAGATCAGTTCGTCACAAGATTCACATGTCATGGAGTTACACATGACACCATACAAAATTTCCAGGGCAGGAACCAGAGAACCTACAGAAATCATAATTTTAATGTGTCCAGCCTATTTGTAGCCAGTTACTCTTGGCAATCAGAGATCCCCATAAAATGATGAGTATCTTGTTAGTGCTTCTGTAGGCAACAGAAGCGATTACATTAGAGAGATGCAGCAAAAGATTGAGAAAAAAAGGCTGTCTTGGGATTCTCTTTAAAGGTTTTGATTGGCTTGAAATACTGTTGTGGCCAGCTGTTATATTTGAAAATGTGGTATGTTAAGCCCAAGAGTCAGCTTTCCTTAAATCAATGAGGTTTGTGTGTAACTATACTGTTGGCTGATGAGAGCGAACAAATCCGTTCTTGCAGCTGTACTCCGTGGGTTGCTCATGATAACCTATCTCAGAAGTGGTGTTGTAATGTGGGTAATGTCATTGAAAAGCAGATGTGGGAAAAGGAAATTCTTTCTGCCAGTTAGAAAGCGTATTAATTGAATAGGTTAGGAAAGCTGCAGAAGAGAAGAACAGGGTGGATTACCAGTCGGTTTCTGAGGTGAAAACTGTTTCATGATTGGAGATAGAATCTGACTTGAAATGGTGCTGAAAGACCTGTATGAAACGTGAAGGAATTTGTGTGTCTGAGTTTGCATGTGGATGTGTACAGAGCGTAAGAGAAGCTCACCTGCTTGGAGACCAT
The DNA here is from genome assembly GCF_964237585.1 of Gallinula chloropus. Taxonomy (NCBI): domain Eukaryota; kingdom Metazoa; phylum Chordata; class Aves; order Gruiformes; family Rallidae; genus Gallinula; species Gallinula chloropus. The sequence goes on from NC_140106.1 coordinate 1,488,390, forward strand.
TAAGTTCAGGGACATTTGTGGACAAGGATGAGGAGAGAAATGTTTCTCTTAAACATGTTTAAACATGATAGTGAGATTGTGTACCTGTGTAAGTAGGGGAAATCATTGTTCTATTGTTACAGCCTGAAGAAACTGGCTTCTGTATCTGTTTGGATGCTTAAATACCCGGTCACCTTGAGTGTCCACTTTATCCCTACATGGAGATTCTAATATCTGACACTTTCAGGTCTTGTAGGCATTTATAAAACATGCAAATGACATGGTCACACTAAACCAAAGAAGTAAAATTTGTTTTCACTGCTACATTTGCTGTTACCGTTCTAGTGAGCTGAATGGTATGAATTCCCAGGGTCCTTTTTAGGAGAACAGGCTGCCTGCTACTGTTTGTGAAGGTAGAAGAATTGCATGATAAGAAATACCCCCTTGTCTACCTCATCTTTTTCCTCTAATTCCTAGAGTTGACATGTTATGCTGAGATTCCTGTCTACAGATTTACCTTGGGACTTAGATTACTGATGGCCCAGAAAAATTCTCTGCTGTTCCTACAGTCTGACATTCCCCAGAGGCCCATAGGGTCGGTATAGTCTTGGAGAATGCAGGCAAGCCTTTATTAATGGTACATGAATATTTTATTAATGGTACATGGATAGATCTTTCACTCTTTTAGAGTAACCTCACATCTGCAGCATGTACTCTTGCAGCTTTTTTTCCTAAGCAGTAGCTTGTTCTGGAAGGTGAATGTTCTGCCTTAGTTTTACTGCTCTGCTTGGATCAGCAACATGACATTTATAATAAAATGGTTTCATTATAAGAAGGTTTGTTTTTTTTTTTTCCCCAACATTATCTGGCATTTATTTGAAGTTAATAAATTGATCTGTTTTGAATCTCAATGCAGAATGGGTGCAGCAGACAACATTCACAAAGGTCGAAGTACTTTTATGGAAGAACTGACAGATACTGCTGAGATAATAAGAAAAGCAACTTCAAGATCACTAGTAATTTTGGATGAATTGGGAAGAGGAACTAGCACACATGATGGAATTGCTATTGCTTATGCTACACTGGAACATTTCATTAGAGCTGTAAGTGTTTGATCTGACATGTGGTTGTGAATGCTTTTTCAGCCTGTACCATGTTAGGCTGAACTGGACATGATGCCTGTTTCCTTGTAGAAATGTAGCATGTCTAGACTCAGAGCAAAGGGGCATGGATAGAGGATACCAGTGTTGTGTTTTATAACTGTTTTAAGCCAAACCTTCTTACATGCCTTACCTCATTGTTGTAGGTGGAGTCACTGACACTGTTTGTCACTCACTATCCTTCGGTTTGTGAGCTAGAGAAGATGTATCCAGACCAAGTTGGTAATTACCACATGGCTTTCTTGGTGAATGAGGAGGAAAGTGCTGAACAAAAAGGTACAGTATAAATCCATCTGAGGTTTTCACACAACAGGTGTAGGCAGAAACTGTAGAAGTGTAATTTAAACCTCAACATGAAAGTTACATGTTCAAATTCACTAGAATATCAGCCTATACAGACATTTTGGAGGGCTTGAAAACTGTACAACCATTTCTCTTTCACATTTAATACAAGAATCAGTAACCTGGGTCAGATAAAAGAGTCACACAGCTTGGTAACTCACAGTAGATGAATACAAAGGATTAGGGAGGAGGGATTAGGGATCAAATGTGTGTTAACTCTTTCTCTAGAAGATCTCACTGTCTGCAAACATTTGCTCTTTTGGGGGCTTCAAGAGCTAGATGGTTTTCTGATTTTTATTGTTTTCAACAAGGTTGTCTAGTTTCTCTGTGTGTGCATGTGTACTTTTGGCATCTTCATCCTATTGTGTAAGCAGTTGTCACTGCATTGTGTGAAGAACAACTTCCTCTTGTTTGTTTTGAAACTCTTTTGAAACAACATGTAGCTTCACCTGGTGGTCCCAGTTCTTTGAATTGGAAGAGGCAGAGGAATAATCTTTGTTCTTCCTGTCTGTGCCATGCCTAATTTTGTAGATTGCTGATCATAATTGCATCCAGTTCTGCTCTTGCCAGGCAGAAGAGTTGCAGCATTTATGCTTGTCACTGTTGCTCTGAATTAGTATTTCCAGTCAAGTTTGTCAGCTCTCTGCTTAGCCCTTTTCCTTGTTTGACAAGTCCCTTGAGCCTCTCTAACTGCAGTGATGATCACCCTTCATGGTGAGAACTGACTGTTACTGTAAGTTTCCTATCTTTTAACCAATTAGATACAAATGCAAAGGCATTCCTTTTAGATTATGGCTGCTTAGTTTTCAGAGGAGCACTTGATGCAGGGCTCTTGTCAAATACCTTTCGAAAATTCACACAGGGTTTATCCACTACATGTGTCTTACTCACATGGCATCCAAACTTAGAACAGATTTGTGATGTAGGAATTCCCTCCATACCTTTGCTTTTTTTTCTTTTTCTTGATGTATCAGGTTTAATCAGGTGCTTGACAATTCTGCTTGTATTCTGGTTTTCCTGCTTTGCCTGAATTCTTCTTAGGAATATTTAAGAATTGATATGAGCATCAGCATGTCCTTTGCTCACAAAGTTCATTAACTGGAGTGTTGATCTTTGATCCCATGATACAACTGAGATGTTACCAACATTCAGTACTTACTAGTCCTTAACAGCTGTGTCCACAAAGCCCTATCATTTATGTTTCACTTTGTCTTATTTCATGTTTATGTCCTGCTTCAGCATTTCTACCTTAAATGTTATTTTACCTGAACCTTCAGGTTATATGTAGTCTTTACAGTTTTGCTACAGAGAGACACAATAGCCTGTGAGCAAAAATGCATCTGTGTTTCTTACTCTATAACTTTAGCTTCTGTTGTCTTAACATTTTCATTGTTTCATTTAAGGTGAGTTTTATGGCATGTTTTTTCCCAATCTTTGACTTAGATAACTCAATTCACCTTGAGTCATTATCAGTTATGGAAATGTCCATTGTTCCAAAATCTTGCCATCTTAAAACAGAAAAGTGAATGGTAGTGAATGATGTTGTAGAGTTTCTGGTCTTTACACAAGGCCTGGCTTGTGCAGAGTTGCAACAAGGATGTCTTAAGAGGAAAAGGAAGGAGTCATAGGACCTGTAATGATGTCTTTTACATTTGTACCTTTTCATCCTGTAGAAAACCCCCTAGCAGAGGATCCACCATCCCAACTTGTATTTTTTTCTAAGCATTTTTTATGGCTTTCAGCCTCCTGGTAGGCAGGAAGCTTTTTAATGTGGTGTGGTTATGGACTTCTTGACTGATAGGTTACTGACACTGTCATTGCTTAGCAGACATGAGATGGAGTGTCCCAGTTGCAACAGAATTCATCAGTTGGACGTACAGTTTTTGACACACAGAGATAAGTCTGCTAAAAAAGACACCAGGTAAACATCTATTTAAGAGTTTTTTCATTCTCACAATGGGTAGGTAAAACAGAATAAATCATACCTGAAGCATGAATGGCAATGAGACCACAGTCTTTGTCATTTCAGTCTTTGGTCTGCTGTGTTTTATTAACATAATAGTTTCTCATTTTGGTTTTATTTTTTAGGATTTGAACACGAAGAGAGTCCTGAATTTATCACTTTCCTTTATCAAATCACTAAAGGAGTCTCTGCAAGGAGTTATGGGCTAAATGTTGCCAAACTGGCAGATCTTCCTGAAGAAATCTTGAAGAAGGCAGCTCACAAATCAAAGGAGTTGGAGAGGATAGTGAATATGAAAAGGTCAGAACAATTGTGATTTCCCCTCTCCTCAATGAATATTCAGCTATGAATTTAAGAACATTTCACACAGTATGCATTAAAAAATGTACAGTAAGAACTACTTCAGCTACCCTCCTCTACTTTTCAGGGAAGACAGTGAAACAAACCTCAAAAAAAAAAAATCTTAGGGAAATCGTGCTATCTCTTTCAATCAAAGCTTTAGATTTAAAAGGTAGATACTATGTCAGAGGTTAATTGCTGCTCTCTGAAACAGGATTGGAAAAAACTAAATGCATGTTGAGCTAACATTAGGAATAAACTGTGGGGGGTTTTTTTCTTATGCTAAATACGTAATGTATGCTTTCATGTATGTATTTTCTCTGTTTTCAGAGAAAATATTTAAACATATATTTAATATTTAGAATATAACTCACATCTAGTATCTCTTCTGTTCTACCAGCGATAGTGAAAATATTCATATATTTAATTTGGAAAGGATATTATTCTCCGTGGAACTTGTATTTGCATAATACAATAGAGATGAATATTCTTCAGTTTAACTTAAAAAATTAAGTATTTATGATTTATTTTAAGTATTAATAATTTATAATTTATTTTGTTTACCTCCTCCTCCCACTCCCCGACACAACACACAAAAATTTACTGAAAGTTTGGGCGTTTTCATATCTTTCTGCCAACCACTTTTCATTTAGGAGCTTATGCACTTTATAGAGAGACTAGTTATGAAAATTCTTATGTGTGTCAAATAGTATCACCTCTATAAAACCTGTAACATTATATATATAGTTTAGATATCAGTATGTGCCAGCGTTCATATTAATTTCCACTGAATTTTTTGTTATTGTTGTTTTCAGTGGCAGTCCTATCAGTAAACCTTCAGGAATATAATAAATTAACATCCTTGTTGCCTGGTGGTTGTAACTAATCCTGACAGAATAATTTTGTATGAGAAAATTTTGAGTACTAATTACTTGTAGGTGCAAGCAGTTCTTTTGAAACTGAACAGTGCTTAGTGCTTAACACCAGTTTTTATCCCTTTTTCAAAAAGCAAAATAATCCTTTTGATGATACATGACAGTTTGTGGGAAAAATAATGTGGTGGCTTCTGTTAATTGGAAATAATAGCCCATAATTGACAAAAGTAAAACAACAAATTACTAGCAGTGACTTGACTCTGTTGTTATGTGGGGTTCTAAAATCAAGGAAAAAAAATGTTTTCCAGAAAGGTGAGAGTATGAGCTGGAAGGGTAGTGTGACTGTGTAATAAAATTAAGATGCAAAATAATACTGTATGTACATTTAGCTTGTATTACTTTGTTCTGTGAAAATCATGCTAGCATATTACTTGGACAGGGCACAGAGTTCTAGTGTGTCTCCAACCTGTGGGCAGTAAAACTACTATCCAGTGATGTCATGAGAAGATTGATTTACAGTGCCCATGGAGGGGCAGCATGAGGGCTGACCAGCCAGTTTTAATTAAGGGACTTAATTGTGCCCAGTTGTTCAGCTTGTGAATAGGTAGGTAAGCGATTGTCTCTATTTTAGATTTTGGTATAGAATTTGCTTCTGTACTTGTGGTGGTTTGGCCCTGGCTGGAGGCCAGACACCCACCAAAGTCGCTCTGTCACTCCCCTTCTCAGCTAGGCAGGGGAGAGGAGATCTAATGAGAGTCTCAGAAGTGAGATGAGGACAGGGAGAGACCATTCCACAATCAGCACCAAGGGCACAACAGACTCAACATGGAATAAAATGCACCTATTTATTACCCAACTGAAACAGGGCAGGGTAATGAGAAATCAAACCAAATCTTAAAACCCCACCCCTCCCATCTTCCCAGGCTCAACTCCACCCCCCATTTCTCTCCCTCTTCCCCCAGCAACACAAGAGGATGGGGGCTGGGGTCAGTCCATCAGATGTGGGTAACCTGCTGCCTCTGAGACCAGCTTACACCATGTGATGTTTGACGCTTTCTCTTCTCCCTTTAAGGACAGTGAGCTACACAGGGGGTGAGGGACAAGGGACATCCAAGGCACATCCGTTGGTAATTCATCAGATTTGACCTGTAGCAGGTTATTCCTTCACTGGAGACCTTTTGCACACACTTTGTAGGGAACTTCATGCAGCTGTATAAACCTGGAGCTCAAGTCAATGACAAAGGAAAAAAAAATCCCAACAAACAACTATTATGTCCAATGACTTCAAAGAGTATAAATGATTGTATTAATTTTTCCAGTTCTCCCGTGTAGGTCATTATAGAAATACTTGCTTTTGTCTATTCCTGTTTATTTTCCCTTATGACCATGATGTCATCTAAATGCCAGAGTATTTTCCTATACCTTCTCCTCAAAAGAGGCATTAACAAATTCAGAATTTGGTATGACATATCAGTGGTAGGAAATAAAAATTATCATGAGCTTGGGAATAAAACTCAGACCTCTTCGTAGCAGTACACTTGTGGTGTAACAATACCCACAGGCTAGCTGTCTTGTCTTAGTTTTGAAAACACATTCATTTTATTTAAGAAAATCCACTGTGTAATTCCATCCAGTCTTGACATCTTTGTCATCAGGAATGTATGAACCTATTTTAAACATCCTGTGGTTATTTGTGTCAGCTCTTTTTAAATCAAAAAGTATTAAAAAAAGAACACAGAAGGATGTGTCTACTCATTGATATTGAAAATCTCTCTTTATGGTTCTACTAATGCACATTTGTTGGAATTGAATGCTGAAAATTAAACAGTGCAAACTACAATGCTGTTTGTTGCCTTTGCTCTTGCTCAGTGTTCTATTTCATCTCATCAGTGTTTCTAGTGCTCTGAAGTTAGCTATAAAATTAAATTGTTGACTGACAGAGCTGGAATAAATATGTTTGGAAATGTTAACTAATTGTTTAAAGATCACATAACATTTTAAACTGTGCAAACTGCTGGTTTTGACTGTGTATAAAATTTTGCATAAGACTATAGGGCTTTCAAGGTTTGATGTGTTTAATTTAAAAATACTTCCACATCCTGACTGATATTTGTTTGCCCCCCACCCCCCTTTTTTCCAGGAAAAGGCTAAAGTGCTTTGCTGAAGTATGGCAGAGAAATGATTCTCAGGAACTACAGAAATGGAAAAGTATGTGTGAACCTGAAGATGAAAGAAAGGACAGTTTTTAGTCTTCAAATCATGCTTAAAGATTGAAAATATTGGGGATGCAAAATACAGATCTGAAGACAAACAGATTATAGGTGCATTAAGCTGACTTTTCTGCCTTTTGAGAGATAAGAGATGATGCATTGTGATATGATGCTCCACACCCACTTCCTGATTGTATCTTTCTCACTCCACATTTCCTCCCTGAAGTCTTTTCACCCTTTTCCTTTAATGCAAAATGTCTAGTGGCATTGGATTTGGTTTCTAATATGTTTAGAAAACAAGAGAAAACTTACGTTGATAAATAATTTGGCAAATATTTTTAAATAAAATAATGTCTTTTAAATTTATCACATTTCAATTTCTATAAAAATCCCTCTGTGTTGCAAAAATGTAGCTGAGTCTTGACTATGCTATACTGCTGTGCAACTGGTAAATGACTGCCATAAAGAGACTTTTTTGGTTTGTTTGTTCTAGTATTAATGCATTTAAAAATCACTGGTTTTGTAGATCACCCTCTAACATGCACCATGAATTACGAACAGTGTGTGGCTGGATAGGAGAGATGGTGCAACTAGTAGTTCTCAAAGCAGCAGCACAAAACACACATTGACTGGTTTTCCTCTTCATTCTTACGCATACCTGCTTCTTTTTCAGCTTCAGCTTCTGATATTGGCATGGTCTGAAGACTGACATACCCTAAATAATGTTGGAGTACCATAAGATGAGATGAAAAAGGCAATTCAGACTATGCAACTGACATCCCCTGTGCTCTGTCAAATGCAGAGTAAAGCTGGGAAACATGTTTAGAAACAGAAATGATGTTTTTTAAATTTTGAGTGTGATATCCTATTGATTTTCCTTTATAAACATAACCACTTGCTATGAAAGTGGACAGTGATGTCCAGACACTGAAAACTTGGTAAATACTTTGTTGTGTTTAAAAAAAAAAAAAAAGTGGAAAGAAATTAAATAAAATATAGTCTTTATTTTAGTCTTTTTTATAGTCTTGATGAAATGAGGTTTTGTAATCTTGGAGACAGCTGAACCTTTCTAATTTTTTTCAGTTTATATTTTTTTTTCTGAATAATGCATGTCAGATGAAGATGAAGTAGTGATATCACATGGGATTGAATTAGCCTTTCCAATAGAGAGAACTTCATGCAGAAAAGCTTGTAATTTTTTTTACCTGTGAAAAACAATTGCTAACCTGCACCAAAGATTTTTTCCTGATAGTTCAGATGACAAAGCATAATTAAAAAAAATATCTAGTTTGTCTGCTTCAAATAGCAGCATCTATTTAATACAAGCATCTGCTTCTGCTGTGTGTGGTGTATTGATGTAAATCAGAAGAGCTGAAGAAGGAAGCAGTTTTTTAAGGTGTTGTTGCCCAAGTGTTTTTAGCTTTGCCACATGTTGTGAAGCACAATGAGTGTAATACTCCATTATTAATGCACACAGCTGTGGTGCATTGGAACTCAGGACTTGTGACCACAGTCTTCAAAGAGAATAAAGAAGCCATTACTGAATTCCCATATGTGCTAAATGTGCCTTTAGTGAGACTCTCTTTACCCTCAGGGGAGCATTCAAACTGTGCCTCTGACAAGGAAAAAAATACCCACTACACCTGTATGAAGTCTGAAAAGAATTGAGAAATACAATTAAGGATGGAGAAATGGACATGTTATTCCTGGCCCCTTCATACTATCAAGAGCAAAGCAATTACAGCAGGCTTTTCTCTTAATGCCTGCGATGGTATTAGAAATAACTTCTGAATTTAGCCCTGCTCAGTTCAAGAACAGAGTTTATCTTGCTATCCCAGTAAGGTTTATTTCTAGATGTGCAGGCTAATTATTAAAGCCACTGTTTTATTCTCTGCTGATTCCTAGCAGATAGGTAAAAAGTTACAACCATTTGAGGATGCACTATGAAGAGATGGCGTACTATTGTTACATGTGTTTGCTGCTGATTTTAGGATACATCTGTAAGGAATCACACAGTACAGTGCCACTTCATCTAGAGCTTCTTCTGATGACGTGGAGCAGCCACCCTCATTAGCAGGGTGAGTGCCACGTGAGTGTGATGACTCTGGGATGTGACGAGTTCAGACCTCACTTGGGTACATTTGCAGAGCATGAGATTAGGTGTAGTCTAGACAGGCAGCCAGACAGACATTCCTTGGCCTTTGTTAGCACAGAACACTAGAGGGATATAAAGAAACAAAGGCTTGCTGGAAAACCTGCAAAGGCATTAATTTTGTAGGAGGTTTGGGGTTTTTTTCCATGTTTTTTTGCTGTTGTAAGCTGGGACTTGCGTGTCTGTCATAGCAGGAGTTCTAAGAGATGGGAAGATGAGAAGCCTCTTTTGTGTTTTCCTTTTTTTCTCCTTTCTTCTTTTCTTTTCAATTCCAGCGCACTCAGTTTCATCATAAAGACAGTTTGAAGTACGGTTTTTGGTAGGTGGTACAATCCTAAACATGTGCCCAGTTTTTAAACCAGAGAAATAAACCTTTTGTCCCAGTGCTGAGTCAGCAAGTTTGGATCTTTCATGCTGACAGCTGCAAGACTAAAGAAGAGTGATCCATACACAGAACATGCTTGGTTGTAGTGGGAATTCGTGCTCTTCTGGAGGTCGCCTTCAAGAAAAGAATGTCTAAATATCGTTGTCAAAATAGGAATATTTTTGGGAACCTGCACAGTGTTGGCTCCTCCTGCCTGTGCCAGCATGTTACTGACAATAGTAAGATGTAATACTGATGTGAAAAATACAGATTTGTACTATACACAAAGGTATGGTCTCCCTGAAAGACTTTAGCACTTGATGGCTTTTACCTGGTTTCCTGAAGTATTTATCACTCCCTTAGGCTTTCCCACTGTTTCCTCTCCCCTGCTCTTGAAATATAAATTTTAATGCCTTTGTGCATCTTGTCTGGAATGTTATTGCCTTTAGAAACCGCAGTGCCACAGGTTAGCAACAAAAACTGGTAGATGGTTTGGATGGAAGAGAAGGCGAGAGAGGGCTGGGTACACTTGTCACTGCCTTTTTGTGTTTGGTTATGTAAGAACGTAATTCTAGAATACCCAAAGTAAAACACATTACCAGCAGCAATTACCTTTCTTACTGGCATACAGTGCCTTTCACTGAAGTAACTCTCAAGAGGATTTTCCCACGTATCACAAAGTTTTCCAGAAGTATTTATAGAAATTACATTCATTTACCTACCACATCAGTTTACAACCCGTATAAATGAATTTAAAGATCACTGAAATGTCATCTGAGTCAGGTATTGCAGTTCAGTCTGTTCACTGCAATGAAAGTATTATTTATTCCAATCTGTGGGAAAGCAAAGCATCCAAATATTTCTACTATATGTAAAATTCAGTGAGAATTTAACTCAGTTATTTGAATTTCTTGCAGGTCTGACATAAGTGCATGTTTCATAGGGAGATAAGAGTTTGGTAGATTGCATTGCACTGAGAGAAGTAGGACGCTGCTCCAGAATCTGGATCACACTGCTAGAATGGCTGTTGGAGGGCCTCCTCCCCACTCTCACCCCAGGTGGCCACTGCAGTCTCCTTCCAAATCTTAGCACCAGCACTGCCAGTCTTGGACAGCAATCTGAAATGGAAGTCTGAGCCCTCTGCCTCTTCCCCCTCTCCAGTTTTACAGCCCATGAATGGACTGGATGCTTCTCATCACCTTTTAATTGTTCCTAAACGCAAAGGCCACAGCAAGCGGAAATTTACCATCACAGCATCATGTTCCCATCTGTTTTCAAAGCCTCCCTCACACCTCCCTGCAAAATCCTTGACACTTGAACCCAAATCAAATGTTTGTTAAATCCCAATTCGGTTCTGGGGGACCTACCAGTCCAGCTGGTAGGTAAGCATAAGATTCAGCTGTGAGACCACTTATTTGGGTCTTAGAACCACATCAGTCCAGTGCTGCTGACGGTCCTTGTTTTGTAGCTCTGCTTAGGAGAAGCTCTGGATTTACCCAGCTTGGTACAGTCCTGTACTAAAAATTCTCTTACCAAAATTATAGAACTCTGCTCACTTTGACAACGCTTCATTTGTCACTGTACATGGCTAAGCACACTTGGTGTGGAAATCCTTCCCTTGAACCGTATATTAGTTTCTTCCTCAGCTACTGATGCACAAGCTTGATGACTTCCTTAATTACATTCTAGATTTTTCTCCTTGCCTAGCCGTAAAGACAAGTAGGAAGCAAAGGATGTTCTCTTAATTAAAAAAAAAGAAGAATTTCTGAAACATCTTGTTTTGTAAGATGTGAGTCCTTGCAGGTCATGCTCTTAATTGTGAAATAATCTATTTGTCCGAGACTAAACTGGATTAAGTCATAAATGAGCTGTAAAGAAAAGGATGACAAGGCCTAAGATACTATTCAGGGGAAATAAAGGGTGAGCAAGATAAAGACAAATACAGAAATCTAGGAATAATTCACTGTTCTAAGAACAGCAATAGGAAACGGAGTGAGCAGGCACTGGTTTGATGCTTTGGCTATAGGTAGAAGACATAAGGTGAAGAGAGCTTGCCCAAGGCTGAGTGCTGCAGTGAGCTCTTGTGCTGTTGCTGTGGATGGCCAGCACTCAGACTGCAAGCAGTATCTTTCCTTCAGAGGTGTGAGCAAGAGCATCTTGCCCAAAGTAGTCACAGGGAGATGGAGGTGGTGCCTGGTCATAGGATTCATGTCACTGACATCGCAGCTTGTGGAGGATGAACTAAGCCATCAAGGGAGGGCAGGGAGATAAGTGTGATGGCCCCTCTCCTCTCTGTGGGTCACACACAGAGGTGTTCTCATCACTCATGATGGAGAAGGCGTTTTTATTCCATCCTCAGCCCTGCACAGGTTCATCACAGAACAAAGTTCAGCCCTGAAATACAGGGCTTTGCCTGTCTTTTAAATATAGATTTATAGAATGTTCATTAAAAGGCAGAGTTTTCAAATATATTTTTTGAACTTGCAAGGAATTTTTAAAATTTTGACTGCCTTCCTTCCAGATGTTTCCTTCTAAGTAACAATATTTTGGGGGGTATTATAAAATGAGGTAATTTTTATTTAAAATACTGGTAGATGCCCCTAGTAACAAAACTGAAAAATACTTCTGATTTAAATGTATTTTTAATGTTTGGGTCTTTGTTTGTGGCAATCGGTGATTCCTGGGAAAGAAGGGATTGGAAAACACAGCAAAATTTAAATAAACAATCTGCAGTGAAGAAGTAGAAATCAACATTGCTTTTTACTTACAATAATCCAAATATCCAGGGTGACTTAAAACTCGGTGTCCTGAATACCAGGAAGATTACTAGATATAATTATCTCACTCTTATGTAACACAAAATACAAAGTTTCAGTCAAGTGCTGAGCTTTTCCTTCTGCCTCCATACTGAAATATTTCTCTTTGCATATTCCCCTCTGCGTAAAGCCTTAGAAATTGACTGTCACCTTAGAGCATTTCAGAGTGACTCGTGTCTTGTGTGAGCACATGTTTTTAGTTCTCAGTTTGGGGAAGGGGAAATGACAGCACCGTGATGCTCACGGCTAGAGGCAGGTACCACTGAATTTGCCATACGGGACCTCCTTTTGCTGGTAGGTCTGTCAGGGTGGGGGACTGGCGTTTGCCTTTACATGGCTGAGTAGGACCCTCAACCTCCCCCAGGGCCCTGGTCCTCTGGCTGGACAACATCACTTGGGAGTAGGGGGGCTGTGGGTGGGGGAATGCCAATGTCCCTTCCCTGCGGGATCCAGCGGGACAGGAGGACCAGGCTTGTGCCCTCGGAGGACTGGGTTGTTTAGTCAGCTGAGGTTCCCACTGCTGTAGAGGAAAGGAGAAGGGAAAAGGTCTGTTCTCTAGTTGATCCACCACAGGGGACAACACCACACAGGGCAAATATTTATTTAGCAGTGAAAAGGCTAAAGATCGTTCCTTAGATCTCTACTTGGATGTGCTAACAGGCAGCTTGTCAGCCCCCCTGTGTGCCTCAAACTTCTCTATTGCAATCCCTGGAAAAACAAGTGCTTCAGTGAGAGCAAGCAAAGAGGGAAGTGGGGGGGATGTTTAAGGAGAAGACCTTGAAACAGCGTTTTTGTCAGAGTTTAAGTCAGCCTATTCAAAAAGCATATCTCCAGGGAGTGATAAGGCTTGTAATTTGGGATTTGTTTTCAAAACTCCAAAGTAACTAAGTTTTAAGAAAGCCAAGTACACAACACCAAGGGACGTTGAGCTGGCTTTTCCAGCTGGAATAGCTGGAATGCTCCCAGCTATTGAGATTGTCACATTGCAAGAAGCATAGTGTCCAGGGAGACTTCCCCTCTTCCCAGCTGGTTGGTATCTGTGGTGTTTATGTTCTCCTTAGTTATGTCTTGTGCATACTTTGAGTTAATGTCATTTCATTTTGGCTCACTGAAGGCATCTCCGTATACTGCGCTCTATTTGCAGTACTTTACTTAAGCAAAGACTGCATTAATGCAATAATTAGCTATATTAAACCAGCTGATCATCTATGCAAATTCATATTTTTAATAGCTTCCACATAGAAAAATAAAGCCCTGCTAATCCTTTACTTAATTTGCAATCTAAAACTGTGTAAGCCTTTGACACTCTGTTTTCAGGAGCAATTAAGTTCAAGCCTGTGGCCAATGGTAAGTTCAGCTTGAGCCTGTGTTATGTCCCACAAGCCATCAGGATGAGCAGCTGTAGTTTTCCTTCCCCTCTGTACCCAACAGCTGGGAAAAAATCTCCACCTGTTTCCCAAGTGATGTGTGGCACACAGGCAGCAGGTATGCTCACATTTTATCCACTCCCACAGAGTTTTCATTCTTGACCTCAAAGATCTTTCCCAGCCAAAATGATTCTGTGAGTCTATGATCCTAAACAGGACTGTTTTAATTCCTCTTTGGGTCTCTCCAAGGCACCTTTGCATACTAACATCCTCACCACCATTGCTGCCCAATTTCCTTTAATCACAGTCTTACTCCATGTAACAGTTCTAACAGGCTTTGCAGTATGTTCTTCATGTTCACCGGTTGTTTCTCAGCTGGGATGTGCTACAACGATCTCATCCATCATTGCCAATAATTTTCCTTCCTCCTGATGAAGACAGAGGGTGTTCAACAAAAATAAAATAGCCCCTTGTCCCTGAATTTAAACTTTCCTCTGTACAGCAGCACCTTACAGCTAATTCCTCCTCCCTCTGATAACCAGGCATTTCAGCGGAGGCTACGACATTGCTCTGGATTTTATATTCCCAATGCTTTAATGTAAGAATGCTTCCATACATTCCTTCATTGTGCTGTTCTTCAGGCCAGCGTGTCCTGCAGTCTCTCCTCTCTACCCCAATTTCTGTGAAGACCTGTCCACATGCCTCATAATCAGATGCAGGCTTGATGAGACCAGGCACACAGTAAACAAGATGCTTGCCTGCAAGGATCTCTTCCTACAGACTGGGAAATGCTGGACCACACATCTCCTTGCATCTTGCCAGGGTGAGTGGGTTTAGTGCTACCTGCAGTTTCTCAGCACATCCTCAGTTCTAAAAGCTTTATCTTCAGGGCCCTTTAAAAATGTTCCCAGACACTCTAGTGAGGGTCGATTTAGATTCTAGGTTAGGAATTGTTTTATTTCCCCTGTGTTTTACAAAATCCCAGCTAGCATTGTCTGCATAGCTTTGTTTTCAACTTACACATTTAATAATTTCTTCCTTCTGCATTTTTGGAATGTAGGAAAGAGAATGACAGGGAGAGGCATTTTGACTCCTCCTCCACCTTTATATGGTAATCCTTTAATACTTCATTTCAACACCATGGTGATAAAGCAAGGGAATTGTAGCCTTCCAGTACCTGAAGGGGCTACAGGAAAGCTGGAGAGGGACTGGTTATGAGGGACTGTAGTAGAGAGGACAATGGAGAACGGCCTTAAGCTGAAGGAGGGAGCATTTCTATTAGATATGAGGCAGAAATAACTCCCTGTGAGGGGAGGCCCTGGCGCAGGCTGCCCAGAGAAGCTGTGGATGGATGTCTCCTCCCAGGCAGTATTCAAGACCAGGTTGGATGGGGCTTTGGGGCAACCTGGGCTAGTGGAGGATCTCCCTGCCTGTGACAGGAGGTGGGGACTAGATAGGCTTTGGAGTCCTTCCAACCAGAACTCTTCTAGGATTCTGTGAAGATCTGAAATTAGATTTTTCAAGTCTCGACTTCACTTGGTGTTTCAGTTTTATATCCACTAAGCCTCGAGGCACGTTGATAGTGAGTGGCCCAGTGCTGCACATCAGTTTCCCTCAGCTTGTTTGACAGATCTCTGTGATCACTACTAATAATTTGAAAAATTTCCCTTCCATTTCCTGTCCATTGTCTTTTGGCACCACAGATAGCTGCTTTGTCAAGCACTTACTGAAAGTACATTTTCTTTTTTTTTTTTTTAAACCCCACTCACTTCCTCACTTTCCTAACAGACCTCACAGTGAAACTGTCTGCTAACATACCAGTGTAACTGCCCTGCACTGAGGAGGGAATCGGCCCACTGCTGCTGTGAGAAAGGAGCAGAGGAACTCTGAAGGCGACTGAGCAGACCCATGTCATGTGTTAGTGAATGGGGGGTGCTGCTCCTACAAGAGCTTTCTATTAAGCACTGAGCAGGTGGGCTCTTCTCTAGGCTTGGACACAGCCACGGTCTTGGAGGAGAGGAGAAAGTGCCTGTGGCAGCGATGTGTAATGCAAATTCCGGAGGCTGCTCAAACCCCGAGGAGACAATCTCAGTGTGAACGCTAAACTGTGTTCCCTCAGAGCTGTGCTTGAAGAGGAAACATGCAACATCTCCTTCCTTCACGCCTCCAGCCTCCTACCATGCATTTAGCAGAGCAGGAATTGTCTTGGCTGATAGGTACAGGAGAGCTTAACTATCTTGCATGGTCCTGTCTCCTTAGAGGCTTGTACAGCTTCTCAGTGGTGCTCGTGAAAGCCAGCAGCAGGCCAGAAATCACTAAGAGGTGCTGTCTTGGTTTTGCCCCAGCTGAGAGCTGAGCCCCACGCAGACGATTGTTCTTTAGGAGGGAGTGTGGTGGGCACTACCAGGACAAGGTAGATACAAGTTGGAAATTAGGAAAATGTTCTTTAGAATGAGGGTGTTACATCACTGGATCAGGTTGCCCAGGGAGGGAGTGAAGGCTCAGTCCCAGGAGATACTCAAGGTCTCTGAGCAACCTGATCTAGGCAAGATGTCCCTGCTTCCTGCAGGGCGGGTGGACTGGAGGACCTTTAAAGGTCCCTTCCAACCCAGTATGAGCATCAGCTTCAGGCAGGGAAAAATGCCAAACCCAAGACTTTTTCCAGTGCACAGTCTGCCTTCTGTTTGAGTTTCCCCCCAACGCGGCTTCTTAGGCAGCAAAGATTGCTGATGGCTTCTTCTCATCTGTCTGGCCTCAGCTAGGTCAGCCCTGGACTATTTGTGCTTCTGATCAAACGTGTTGCCATATTCCAAGTTCCAGGAGCATGGAAATGACATTTTCAATCCGCACAGGGGCCAGTGCCACCCTGTGCAAGATCGCCAGGAGCAGGAGGCCCACTGTGATGCCAGCAAGCAGTGGGATGTGACGTCACGTCGCTGGGTGGTTCTCTTGGGGCACCGGCAGAGCCTGGCTCAGTCTGGCTCGTGCCTGGACTCCCACTGAGCGTGCCTGCGAGGTGTGGAGGCTCGAGCCAGGCTTCTCTGGGTGTTTTGGTGTCTGCCATTGGCAGCTTTGGTGCCCGTTCAAGAGCCGTGCGGTGTGTTTCCCCAGCCCTGCCTGGCTGAGGCAGCTGGACACTGTGTGGTGTGCTTTTGGCATTGGAGGTGAGCCGTGTGAGGAATCGTGGCTATGGGGTGGCCATGGGGTGGGCTGTGGGGCTTGGGGAGCTGGGAGGGTGTCCTTCTGGAGCCAGGGGCCAGGGACCTGCTTCCTCCTCTCCCCTTCCCGGGACAGCCAGTGACTGTGGCCCCTCTCCCTTCTGCGGTGCAGGTCTCCCCAGCCCGCTGCAACAAGTCAACATGGCAACAGAGGAGGAGCAGTGGAGCTGCCCCATCTGCCAGGGTGCTCCAGGTGACATGGCTTACGTGACACCCTGTGGCCACCAGTTCTGCCTGGGCTGCGTCCTGCGGTGGGCAAAACACAAATCATCGTGCGCCCTGTGCCGGCAGCAGGTCAACACCGTCCGCTTCTCCCTGCGGTCTGAGGACGATTTCTTGGAGTTGGATCTGCCACCACCATCAGATCCACTGGAGGACCATGATGACCAAGAAGAGCAGGAGATTGAGGAGCCGGCACCCAGCAGAGATGTGGCTGGCTTTACACCTGAGGACTGGGCAGACTATTTCCGCCAGTCTGAGGAGACACTGGAGCCCCTGCTCCCCTGGCTGAACCAGCATCTGCCATCTGGGGCTGAGTGGTGGGACGCAGATCTTCTGAAGAACACCGTCATCTTCGTTCTGTGCAGCCAAGGACTGGACGAGGTGTCCATGGTCCGTACCCTGCAGCCCTTTCTGCACGACCGGACAGCCAACTTTGTCAATGAACTCATTGAGGTCGCTGCAGAGAGCTGCAGGGAGCAGATGCTCCTGCACATGGGCTTCCCATTCTACGAGGCTGCTGAAGATCAGGAGTACAGCCCTGCCACCAGCCCTGTGCCTGCCCTCATCCCTGGGGGGACTCCTGCATCATCACCGGAGGGAAGTCCTGTTCCTTCACCGCAGGAGACTCCTACCACCTCCTCACAGCCCACTCCTGCCCCCTCGCCGGTGGTGACTCTGTCTTCCAACACCAGCGCAGAGGAGGAGTCCTTGGAGGAGTTGGGACAGGAGGTGGCAGCTTCCTCCATGGCTGCCCAGGGCAGGGAGTCATCACCCGGCAGGAGTTCCACCTCTTCACCACGGCGGCCCCCGAAGAGGAGAGCGAGTGGGTCCTCAGACGACGCTTCAGACCCCAAGAGGCCACACCACCGGCAAGACTAGGGAGACCCCGGAGCCATCGAAGCCGGGCCTGGACCAGCAGCTGGGGCAAACACCAGCCCCCACGGGCACTCCACAGCACCTGTTCTTTTCCTCAGTCTTTTCGTTTACTAAATACTCTTTAGGATAGTTATTTTATTGTAAGAATAGAGCCCCCGTAGTTAAGTCTCATTTCTTTATGAATCCCCATTTCACCTTCCTGATACTTTGAACTTGTTTGTTGGTTTATTGTTTTATTGTTTTATTGTTTTATTGTTTTGGTTTCCATTTTCTGTTCACCTCATAAGGAATAAAGCATTTACCACATTTACTTGATTTTGAAAAGGACAATGTGTTCTCATTGACTGTCGTGGTTTTGCCCCAGCTGAGAACTGGGCAACACGCAGCCACTTGTTAGTTAGGAGGGAGTGTGGGGGGTGGGAATTCAGGGAGGGAGAAAGGGAGGGAGAAGCAAAACCCAAGAAACCAAAACCTTGTGGGTTGGGAGAAGGATAGTTTACTGGCATAACAGAAAGATAAACATAATAATAATGACAGGACTTCAGAGCAAAACACATGAAACTGGTGGTGCACAAGGCAGTGTCTCAGCAAACTGCACAACTCAGCCGCACAGCTCAGAGCTGCACTGAAACTGGATGGTCCCCAAAAATGTGTGTCCTGGAGCTGCCTGCTCCTCCCCCCACCTGCCCCCCTTTTTTGCTGAGCATGACATCATTGGTATGGAATACCCCCTTTGGGCAGCTTGGGTCACCTGTCCTGGCTGTGTCCCCTCCCTTCCCGCTAGCAGTGACCTAGCAACAACTGAAAAGTCCTTGACTGCTTGGCAACAGCTAGAACATCAGTGTGTGACCAGCACTGCTCTCAGCCTAACTCACTCCCAAACATAGTATTCCATCAGCTCCACTTACTGAAAGTAGATTTTCTTTTTTTTTTTTAACTGTTGTGTTTAAAACCCCACTCACTTCCTCACTTTCCTAACAGACCTCACAGTGAAACTGTCTGCTAACATACCAGTGTAACTGCCCTGCACTGAGGAGGGAATCGGCCCACTGTTGCTGTGAGAAAGGAGCAGAGGAACTCTGAAGGCGACTGAGCAGACCCATGTCATGTGTTAGTGAATGGGGGATGCTGCTCCTACAAGAGCTTTCTGTTAAGCACTGAGCTGGTGGGCTCTTCACTCGGAGGAGAGGAGAAAGTGCCTGTGGCAGCGATGTGTAATGCAAATTCCTGAGGCTGCTAAAACCCCGAGGAGATTTGCAGTGGCTTTACATGTAATTCATTCCACAGAGAAGATGATAGGTTTTCCCCAGTTAAGTCCACAAACCCTGACAAAAGATTTACGCCTTGTGTTTGGACTGGTTTTGCAAGTGAGGAAATGATTGCCCATTAAAGGACCCAAGGCAATACAACCTCTTCTTTGCTGGCAGCACGCGGCGGAAGCGTCAGGAGAGTTTCTAATGTCTCAGGCACGTAGGGGAGAGGAATTATTTGCAAGAACAAATACTGGTTCAGCACTAGTGTCCAAGCGATTTGGGCACAGCTTATGAGGTATGCACTGGTGAGTACTAGAGGTTTACAAGCCATTGCAAAGCTATTGGTGTACATCAGCTTCATGGGAAAGTGCACTTTTTCTTGCCTGACTCTATTCTATATTCTATAGAATATTCTGTATTCTATACAGAACTGAGTGCTGTACCTTTTGCACAACTCTTCTGACTGTCCCAAGACAAGTACTGTAACTAACGTCAACTATGGTCCATGTTACCCTTACTAAGAAACTGATAGTCAGGTGAGACTTTGTGCTGCTTTTGAGATTTCAGCTTCGTGACTCTGAAGAAAGAAAAGAGGAAAGGAGCAAGTGGAGAGGAAAGGTTTGGAGATAGGAGTAAGCCGTATTGCAGGGATGCAATAAAAACCTAAGGAAGGGAATGTAAAGTAGAACAGAATTGAGTACAAGCAGGATGTCAGAGTTAGTTAATTACTATTAGGAAGGAACAGGATTAATGATAGGGTATTTATGGCAGTGTAATCACTGGTGTCTACTGAAATTCTTCACCACCCACTGCTCAATACCCACCAGAAGAAAGTTTGGCAAAGTCTGTTGGTCTGGTAAAGAAACTGAAGGAGTTGGGTGTTTGCCTGGTCAGGAATCTGTGCTACTCCCTAACAAGAGAGACATTATGCTGGGGAACAGCTTCAATGGTGTCAGGTATCCCAACATCATTGTACAGTCCCAAGAATAAAGGGTTAAAGAACAGAACCAGTCTCAAGTTTGAAAAGCCGTAATCATCATTGGAAATTATACAGGTGCCTTGAAATTAGGAAACTTTGGTGTAAACTACAGAGCCCGAAATTGGAATTTGTGTTTTGATCCATGCAAAGGTAAAGTCTCTTGTCAAATCACTAACATTGCATGTGGATGTCCACTCACTGTAATGCAGGCATTAAGAGGAAAATGTTCTGTTAAGTCACTTGAAAATCACAGTAGAGTTTGAAATTGCAAAATAATTTGCAAGGAATTTGAAAAGGGGGGAATTGAGATAGAGAACTTGGCATAAAATTAAGCGATTTTATATAAACTTAGACTTATTTTCATAAAAGGAGCTGCACAGTTGACCCACAGAAGCGGAACCACCTTGGAGATAAGGAGGTGACGGGTTCCCGTGCTCTTGTAGAAGAGCAGAATGTCTCTCAGGACTTCCTACCCTGCAGCTGAACTTCAACCTCCTTCATTTGCTGACAAAAGGATGAAGGGAAAATGTGCTCAATTGACAGGATTGTAACAAGTGTCCCTGCCCCTCGCCCATTCCAGGACAGAGACTTTCAAAGCTACTGCAGCACTACTGGGGTTTCAGAACAGACCTTTACTAACTAACCATCAGTGGTAGAAAATGGGGAGGAACTAAGGAGAACTTTTCCACAAATGGGCAGACCTATTTTTGCTCCCAGGTTGCATTAACCCAAGTAGGAGGTGACCTTGAAAATCCTCCTTAGCCAGAAAGTAGCAAAGCCCTTCCTTGTCTCTCAGACCATCTAAATCTCTAGCTGCACAACCCCAGGAGTTGTTTAGTAATCTTAATAACAAATCCTGGTTAAAGAACCTGCAAGGCTGCCAAGAGACAAAGGCTGGAACCAGCTGAGCTTTCACCTGCCCAAAGAAAGCTTTCTGCAGAAACTTCAAGAAAACCCTTTCCTGCATTTTTTCTTTCCCTGACATCACAGGTTATCAGCTCCAAACGTTTTCCCTGTTCACTTCAGTGAGGTCACATTCTGTGTGCACTTCAAGACAGAAGCACATGACAGGAATCACATTTCTTAAAATTAAAGAAACCCCCAAACACACCCACACCACACCCACAGCCCCCCAATGAAATTACACACAATTTATGCTTTTAGCAGAAGAATGTAACAGCTGGTTTTTGCACAGAGGGGGAAGGCCATGGAAGTGGAAGCACCGTTCATTAGAAACTAAGGGCTCCTGCAGATCTCAGAGAACAGCACAGCAAAGCCCCAGCTCCCTTGCATCCCTCCTTGCTAACAAACATTCCCCCCCCCCATGCTTAACAGCAACAGTATGTTCATACCCTCAAAATGTGGGAGTGGGTTCAAATGAGTCCCCACTCCTGGAGCAGCATTTCTCTATTCAGACTGTATCCTGTGCAGGACCAGTGAAAAAACAGGCAACAGTGGGTAAAGCAAAACTGCATCAAAGTTAAAGGACTGTCAGTTAGCAGATGCAAAGTACCTGCTGCAACTCCAAAAGTCAAACCCACCATGCAATGAAACTGCTTTTCACACCGCAGAAGCTGCATCTGAATCAAGTTCCCAGAGCTGCAGTGACACATGTGCTGTGCTAACAGCATCCTTTAACGGCGCTACGAATCCCTGAGGCAGAAGGTCACAGCACAAACATCCCATTCTCAAGGGACCTTTTTTCCCCAACACAAACACAAAAACATAACATCAGCCAGCAACCAAAACACTACAAGCAAGAACAGATAAAGACTAAAAATCAATGGGGAACCTATAATATTTGGTTATACAGCATGCAACAAGATATTCAGGTGATGTTTCTGTAATGTCTTTTCTACTTTACAACCTACTGAGAGATGAGGCTTGGAGGTACATTATTAAATGCTGAAGGTAAAACTGAATGAATGAGAAACACACAAGCTGCAAAAAATCAAGGCTGACAATGTGAGATTACTTTTTCTAAAATCAGGCAATAAGAAGAGGAACCAGCATCGACACCGTTTCTCTGCAGTTCTACTTGCAAACAAAACCCCAGCCTTTTCTCAGTAACATCACCTTTACATGTCTTATGCCTTTTACTCTATTAAGAGAAACTGAGAAATAGCATGGAACAATGGTTTCTGTTGTTGGCAGCTAAAAGTGGAAGTGAATTGAAAGGTATGGGGCAGCAGCTCCCAGGAATCCAAAGATAATGGGAACTTTCTATCTAACTAACCAAGAGTGGCTGTGTGGAAAGTGCTAAGAAATGTTGCTTTTGCAAAATGAAAAATGTTACAAAATTAACAGGCACATAACTGAAACCTCTGTGCCTGTCAGTCAGTCCTTACTCAGACTTAAGGAAGGACCTGATGGATTTCAACTAGAAAAGGCAGGGGGAATTTCAGGCCGAACCACTCGCATGATCCCCACCTCAGAATGGCCTGACCAGCACCCTGACCCACATGTTCTGTTCACCGCTGGCCCCAGGTGCAGACCTGTGCATTTCACCATTAATATAGGAACTCAAATAAGTGTTATCAGCCAAAAGGTTAGGACTGACTGCTACCCAGGCAAAAATAAATATAAGAGGAGTAACTGGAGTCCCTGGAAACAGACTAATTAGTACTGTGTGTGTTTGCTCTCCAGGGGAAAACCCAGTATCTAAGATAAAGGTTGCCATTGGTCCATACTGAAATAATATACTAAGATTTGATGTCCCAGCAAAGTCTGGAAACTACCTAATGGAACAGTGTGGAGCTTTGGATCCCTGCTGTGTGAGGGTCCAGGGAAGCTGTTGAGTCACCTCCTTCCAGAATAATCAATATCCTTTACCATCTGCTGCTAAGCAGGGGATCACAGAAGGGATCAAAGACAACAGTGACACGGTGCCACTCAGCCGCTGGTGCTGGCTCTGCTGCACCAGTCGGCCAAATGCAAGCTGAATAGGACGATTCCTCTTCGAGAGGAGGACAAAACAAACATCAATCTGTGTTCACTTGGGAGGGAGCACAATATACCTTCAACTTCCCCAAGGATGCAAACGCTCCTCTGCCATTGCCCGTAGTGCACTGGTAAGAACATTGAAGAAAAATAATATCCTAAAAGGTGAATGACACCAGATTTCTACCCAATTCACTGTCGAGCATATGTATGTTCCTGCAGTTCTCTTCTCTTTTAATAACAGGACTGCTCCAGTAAGAAAAAGAAAAGGGACAGCTGAGAAGACACAGGGTGCAGACCTCGTGGGTATAAGTCTGAAATATGAACCGTACCTGGAGGAAATTGAAGAAATACTGAAACCTGAAGCACAGACTGGCAGCTTTGAGTTTCTGGTCTTACTTTTGTCTGTCTGTCTGTTCATTTCAATAGGTGTGATTGTTTGCAACATGTTGATGGTTCTGCAATTATAAATCACACTGAACCAGACAGTCTGATCTAGAAAATGATATGAGGTTTTGCTCATATGCTTAACTTTTCTCATGTGATTACCTGTTTGCCTTTACCACATACCCCTGCTCAAGGGATCCCTATAACAGCTCTGCCTGTGGATATGGGTAAAAATTTAGACTGGCTTTGGAACCAGAATAAGTCGATTCTTTGGGGAGACTTTGAATGGAAATGACCATTTAATAATACATTAAATCGAACCTCCATTTGGAGCCTAAATTGTTCTTATGTTCCCTTTGATGGGATAATAAGTCTTTGGGATGCAGAGGCAAACAACCCTGATCCAGACACCCATGGGCAGATAGATGAAATGGGAATAAGCCATACAGGGGAAAGCGATTGGTCCTGAGGTATGTGGAACCAGTAATTTCATGTCCATGGTTCAATGTAATGCAAGGGCCACCTGCCATTCAGAGAGGATAAGGTTTCTAGAGAACAAAAGATCAGGGCCAAAAGCAGCATATTGGGAACCTCCTTTGATGACAGAATATATATAGACTCAAGGAATATATATAGACTCAACTGGAGTTCCTCGAGGGGTTCCTGAGGAATTTAAGGCTAGGAATCAGATTGCTGCAGGTTTTGAATCATTCCTTTTTTTCGGTGGGTCACAGTGAATAAAAATGTAGATTGGATCAATTATATCTATTATAATCAACAGAGATTCATAAATCATACGAGGGATGCTGTTAAAGGAATAGCAGAACAGCTGGATGCCAATAGCAGAATGACATGGGACAATCGGATGGTCCTAGATATGTGGAGGATTCAGTGCAGACTTGGTTGTTGGAGAAGGGACACAGCTGCACAGACCTGCTCGAGATGGCATAAGTAGGGTAAAGGTTGGTTCAAAGTCAGTGTGCCCTTGGGACCAGCTGCAGGCAGTCCTGTTGTCTTAGAAAGAGGTCTTTCTCATAACAAAATGCAACAGAATGTAAGCAAATGTGTAATAGAATGTAAGCAAGGGCAGGACTGCAATCGATTAGCTGGACCAATGATGAGCTCGGCTTTGCAATATTCAATGAGCTAATTAACTACTATATTTAAGCTATGCTTGTGTGATTAAAGTTTGAGACAGCCTGACGAACCACTTGGTGTCCGTGTCTTCCTTCTCCGACATAGATATGATGTTAGCAGAGAAAGGAGGAGTATGTGTCATGTTAGGGGGACAGTGTTGCACATTTATACCAAATGCTACTGCTCCTGATGGAACGATTACCAGAGCCTTACAAGGCCTTACCACTTTGGCTGATGAACTAGCAGAAAATACAGGAATAGCTACTTCTCTTCCTGGGTGGTAGGAATCCTGGTTTGGAAAATGGAAGGGAATGGTGATACCAGTTTTCACTTCCCTGATAGTGGTAACAGGAATTTTAGTGGCCAGAGGGTGTTGTAGAATCCCTTGTGTTAGGGGTCTTAGAAAGAGATTAACAGAAACTGCAATAACTAAGAAGATGCCCCTGGGACCACTGCCTTATAATATGCTTCTCCTAGAGGAACAAGAAACAGATAATTGAGAATCTCAGGAAAAAGAATGTGAAGCAATGCTGGCCAGGTTAGAAGCTTCATATGAAACAGGACTTTGAAAATAGGCAAAAGACAACAGTGAGAATAAAGAAAAGAAGGGGGAATTGTGGAAAACGGTAAGAAATGTTGCTTTTGCAAAGTGAAAAATGTTATTATATTCTTCACTGACTAAATGCTGCCTCATCAGAGATCCTGTGTAGGGAATTTAGGATAGCACATACAATAAGGGGGAATACTGTTCTCAAATAAGGGTTCAATTTGAGTACATAGCTCTGCTAAAAGATACAGATGATCCTGGACAATGAGATAAGGGGTTAAATCCTGACTGAGGACATGGGCTGGAACTTAAGGAAATCCGGCCCAACTGAACAGGCTTTGACCATGTTGATTGACAATGGGGCACAAATTACCACATCAAGGAAAAACAGGCAAAACAATGTGGAGCAATGGTAGGGAAGCCAGCACACAGAGCTGTTCAGCTTGTCACCAGCAGTAACACCATGTCCCTGTCTGCCTTGGCACTGCCACTAAGACATCACCATTACTGAGAAGGACTGGCTGGGAGAAGCACCCTAAAATCTGCAAGTGCTCCTCAGACATCGATGCAGTTCCTCCAGTGTTGCTAATGTCAAGCTACACTGAGCTCCTTTTCTTTCCCTCTGTTATTATGGAAGGCTTGATTGCCTTGATTGTCCCTCAGTCACTCTAGAAATCCTTCCATTTCCTGGGAAGACACTGTAGGCACTGGCTGCGGGGGGACCTCATTGCAGCCTTCCAGTACCTGAAGGGAGCTTATAAGCAGGAGGGGATTCAACTTAAAAGAGCAGATAATGGCAGGACAAGGGGGAATGGACTAAAGCTAAAGGAGGGAAGGTTTAGACTAGATATTAGGGGAAGTGTTTTACAGAAAGAGTGGTGAGGTGCTGGCACAGGCTGCTCAGAGAAGTAGTAGATTCCCCATCCCTGGAGGAGTTCAAGGCCAGGTTGGATGGGGACCTAGGGCAGATCCAGGCCTGGAGGTTGGTGTCCCTGCCTGTGATTCTATGATTCTATGAGTCTATGATTCTATGATTCTATGATCCTATGATTCTATGATCAGCTCACTTCTGCATGTTTCAAGGGACAGATGAGGCTCTAGAGAGCTCTGGGGTGGTGGGAACATTCAAGAGGAAATGAGGGATAAACTCGCTAAGAAGCAGGACACAAAGCCCTGGGGAGCAAGCAACATGCATTTGTCTCTGTACCTGTAGCAAGGAGATGCTCCCCCCTCCTTAAGAAACGTGAAGGATCCACTTCTGCCTCCCACTCTGCAGCGCTTCCGATGTCTGTACTCGCAGCACGTGCTCAACCAGTCCACCCAAATCCCATTGAGGAGGAAGGTGACGCTGAATGGGAAACCATGGTGCCTCTTGGAGGGGAACTGGAAGCTTTCTGCAACCACAGAGAGGAAAGGGTTCACAGAAACAGGTTATGCTGTGCTTTCAGCCTCTTGCCATCATCACATCCCATCCCCACCAAAGCAGCCAGCCCTCTGAGGTCAGGTACTTTGGCTCTCGCCTCTATTAATCAGAAGGCAAAAGTCCACCTCCTCCCCACACCACAGCACCGGCACTTCCCAACCCCACACTGCCAAGCTGGGCACGCCTGGGACAAGCAAATCCATCCTCAGTTGGGCCGCTCGCACTGCAGCCCAACAGAACCCAGAGCCTCCCGGCCCAGCAAGGTGCCCTCTGCCACCTCCCCTAGCAGAGTGTGCGGGATGCGCAGGAAGCTGGGGATCCCGGCGTGTGCCTGCGTTGATGGGGCCGTGCAGCAGCGAGCCAGAGCTCCCGCAGGGTGATGCAGGCGTTCCTCAGCGGCGCCTCCTCGCAGAGTGCAGCCAGGCTCCCCATGGGGACAGCGGCCACGCCAGGGGCTCTGGGCCCGCACCAAGACGCTCGCACTCATGCCCACATTGGAGCCAGCTGCCTGCATCAGCAGCAACTCTCTGACTCTGCCCCCTTACCTCCTACCAACAGGTTGCCTTGGTAGACACACAGGTTCTCTCCTCCACAGTGCTGCTGACAGACTGCGATTTCACCTCTGTCAGCAGCAGCACTGCGGGATAAACAGATGCCTTTCCCTAGGAAGACCATGGTAACTCGTGCGTTGCTGCAGAGCAGGGACTGGGGGAATCCTCCAGCATTCTGAGGCAGGAGAGACACAGAAAGTGCATTCATTCACCTTCCAGCTCTGAGAGAAGCTGAACACAATGACCATGTAACCACACCAGGCACTTGAGGTTGTCTTTTCAAACAGACCTCGACCTGCTGAACTTGGAACATGTTTTCTAACATGCAGAAGGGCACAGAAATATCTTGAGCAGTAAAACCTTTACAGGAGCCAAAACTGGCTGGAGCAACAGCGTGCCAGGTGACCTTTTCATACACTCCAAGTGTTTCAGACACCCCTCTGAAGTCCTGGCACCAGCTAGGGCCAGAGGTGGGGGCACGTTGACTAAAATCACAGAAAGGGAGGCTTTAAGCTAGAGTTCCTCTGGTGCAGTTTTTCAAGCCCCTTTTTCACCCCAAAAGTGCTGCAGCAGATACAGACATAGGTGGCAGCTCTCTATTTTGGTAGCTACAAGCTGTCTGTCTTTGAGAAATGCCCTGAACCTGCACTCACACTACCTACAGGCACCTTCCAGCATCAGGCAAACGCTTACCCTTCTTAGAGGGGGCTCTGTGCCATCTGGTACGGCGAGGGGACGAAGTCGTCTCCCTCGGTGCATGACATTTCCCGCCGCCTTGACGCCCTTGTGTCCCTTTGTCAGGGGCAGATGTGGCACTGGTACTATAGGATTCCTCGTGGTGGGGAGGTGACAGGAAGAGGCATCAGCCACAGCTCCCACAGAGATCCTACGGTTCAAGCCACTCCATTCCTCCTGCAGAAACAACACTTGGCAAGAAGGGAAATTGTGAAGACTGGAAAGGAAATACATTCTAAACACATCTGGTGTTTGTTCTTCCCCGATCGAATAAAGTACCTGAGCTCACTGATTGGAGCTCTTTGGATATCAGACAAGTGAACTGAGGCATCGTTCATTTTATAGCAAAGTTCATTAGTGCCTGTTGTAGTTTTGTGTGGCTGGGTTCAGGTGGAGAAGGGGGGCTGTAGGAGGGGGCTGCAGCAAGAAGCAGCCAGAAGCTTTCTGCAGGCCCCACAGAGCAAACACCAGCCGGCTGACCAAGGCTGAGCCCATCAGCCACGCTCACAGCGCCTCTGGGAATCACAGTGAGAAGGAAAATACCCACAAGTGGCTGCTTTGTACCCCAGAGAAGAAGTGAGAAGATGTAAGAATCTGTGCAGGTACCAAGGGCAGTGTGGGGTGGGAAGAAGGCACCCCAGGTGCCAGGGAGATAGATGCCCCTGCAGCCCCTGGAGAAACCCATGGTGGAGCGGGTGTCCCCCCACAGCCCATGAACAAGGCCAGACCCCACCTGCAGCCCCTGGAGAGGCCCCACGCTGGAGCAGGGGGAGACAGACAGGAGCTGCTGTGACCCAGGTTGGAGGAAACCCCTGGCAGCACCTGCAGCCCATGGGGAGAGAGGGATACAGAGATGAGTGAGGGAGAGAGAGATCCACGCTGGAGCAGGTTTGCTGACGGGGGGGTTTGTGACCCAGTGGAGGTCCAGGCTGGAGTAGTCTGGGCCTGATAAATATTCTGTAATTGATGACTGCACCCCATAGCAGTGACCCACGCTGGGGAAGCTGGGGAAGAGCTGAAACCCCATGGGAAAGGACTCACATTGGAGAAGTTGGAGAACTCCAAACAAGAGTGTCAGGATTTCCACTCACAGGGAATCAGAAGAACCCAAACTAAGTTTATCCTAAAGCCCAAGGCAGAATGTCTGGAGCTTAAACATACTGTCCCAATTCAAGGGCATGTCTGCACTCTCCTCCTTGCACACACTGTCACAGCTCTCTCTCTGAAAGGTCACAGGGAGGCTGGAAGTTCAGTGACAGGAGTACTGTGCCTTGAGCTACAGCAGGACTTACTGCAAGCAGTGCTGCACAAGTGTCTAACACTAACTCTGCAGGCAAGGACGCTGCACAGTCCTTGTGCCTGTGCTGATGGGAAAGCACGGGGGGCAGGAGAAGGAAACCCCACACAAGCTGTGACTATTTACCACTTTCTTTCAGAAGAGGGATCGAATACTCTCCAATGAGCAGAAGCTGCCAGAACAGAAGCAAGGCTTCTCAGCACAGCAGCCAAAGGGACATTTTGCTACCTAAATGCTTCTACCTTCATCTTTAGGGCCACTTCTACCTGACACCATCAGAAACAGCAAAAAAAGAAAATAAAAAAGAGGAGGAAATGTGCACGTGGTGTCAGACAGCAAAACACCTCTGCATGGCATCGATACCAAGGTCAAGAATGAACACGTGGGATAATACACTATTATTGTCTTTGTAAGAAATACTTTGGCATGGATGTAAGTGTATTTCCTACAAATTCAAGTGCCATATGCACTTGCCAGAACCCTTGACCTGATCAATTCCACAAACCATCATTTCAGTTCCTGATGGAAACCTCACCGGGCTGGCACGATGTGATTTCAAACAGTGCTTGTCTTTATTTCCAGCCACTCAGATGTCTACACCCCTCTTTGCTCTTCTACAGAGATGCTATTGCACACAACACCCATACCCACACACACCATCCACCTCATCTGACTTTTCTCTGAGTTCAACACCTAGCAGTAAAAACTAATTCAGGATCAAAACATGAAGTTCAAACCAAGCATTTAAGTACCCCATAAGCAGGGTAAACAGAAAGATGATTAGCATGGCAATTCATTCTAATAAAGTGTTGATGACACTCATTTTAGTCTTTCTTCAACAAATAAGAATTCATTCACCACTCACAAGGGAACTGGGGTCACCTGACTGTCTCTGAGGAGATGACACCAAAGACAGGAAGGTTTTGATGAGCAGTTCTCTACTGCAACACAACTGGTTCCAAATGACCCTTGATTCTAAACGTTCAGATCTATTTTAGCTGCACAGGCAACTGTTTTACAGCTTTGCTTGAAGATGTTTTGTAAAGAAGAGCTGTACTTCTGTGGGGTTGGGTGTTAGTTAAGTATTTTGAGTGACAACTACAGTACTTGTTTTAAACACTATCTAATCATTCCACAAAGCTGGGTAAGCAGACCAAAAGCACCAAACAAAATGCAAACCCTCAAATGCACCCTGCAAGGCAGGCTTTGAAACATAAGGAACCTGAGGTCAAATCAAATGCTGTCAATTAGCAAGAAAGAAATCGAAAATCATGACCTCACTGAGGAGTTCTGGGCACTGGCTGCCATGTCAGTCTAGTCTAGATCAACTTTTATTCCCCCCTTTCTTCCTAACTTCCTATTTGGTAGGCTGCAGCTCTATTGTTCAAGGCTTCAAATTCCCTTCATCAAATTTCCTCTTAGCCTAGTGCCAACTTGAAAGAATAAAACAACTTTAATTACTTTTGTAGTCCTTTTGGGATCTTGCCCACTACCCTAAATTACTACCCTGCAGCTGAACTTCAACCTCCTTCATTTGCTGACAAAAGGATGAAGGGAAAATGTGCTCAATTTACAGGATTGTAACAAGTGTCCCTGCCCCTGGCCCATTCCAGGACAGACACTTTCAAAGCTACTGCAGCACTACTGGGGTTTCAGAACAGACCTTTACTAACTAACCATCAGTGGTAGAAAATGGGGAGGAACTAAGCAGAACTTTTCCACAAATGGGCAGACCTATTTTTGCTCCCAGGTTGCATTAACCCAAGTAGGAGGTGACCTTGAAAATCCTCCATAGCCAGAAAG
The DNA here is from genome assembly GCF_964237585.1 of Gallinula chloropus. Classification (NCBI taxonomy): domain Eukaryota; kingdom Metazoa; phylum Chordata; class Aves; order Gruiformes; family Rallidae; genus Gallinula; species Gallinula chloropus. Next base: position 1,519,325 of record NC_140106.1, read on the forward strand.
TAGCAAAGCCCTTCCTTGTCTCTCAGACACTGGTAACACAGGGAACAGCAGGAAGACCATCTAAATCTCTATCTGCACAACCCCAGGGGTTGTTTAGTAATCTTAATAACAAATCCTGGTTAAAGAACCTGCAAGGCTGTCAAGAGACAAAGGTGGGAACCAGCTGAGATTTACCTGCCCAAAGAAAGCTTTCTGCAGAAACTTCAAGAAGACCCTTTCCTGCATTTTTTCTTTCCCTGACATCACAAGTTATCAGCTCCAAACGTTTTCCCTGTTCACTTCACTGAGGTCACATTCTGTGTGCACTTCAAGACAGAAGCACATGACAGGAATCACATTTCTTTAAAATTAACCAAACCCCCAAACACACCCACACCACACCCACACCCCCCCAATGAAATTACACACAATTTATGCTTTTAGCAGAAGAATGTAACAGCTGGTTTTTGCAAAGAGGGGGAAGGCCATGGAAGTGGAAGCACCATTCATTAGAAACTAAGGGCTCCTGCAGATCTCAGAGAAGAGCACAGCAAAGCCCCAGCTCCCTTGCATCCCTCCGTGCTAAGAAACTTTCCCCCACCCCCCATGCTTAACAGCAACAGTATGTTCATACCCTCAAAATGTGGGAGTGGGTTCAAATGAGTCCCCACTCCTGGAGCAGCATTTCTCTATTCAGACTGTATCCTGTGCAGGACCAGTGAAAAAACAGGCAACAGTGGGTAAAGCAAAACTGCATCAAAGTTAAAGGACTGTCAGTTAGCAGATGCAAAGTACCAGCTGCAACTCCAAAAGTCAAACCCACCATGCAATGAAACTGCTTTTCACACTGCAGAAACTGCATCTGAATCAAGTTCCCAGAGCTGCAGTGACACATGTGCTGTGCTAACAGCATCCTTTAACGGCGCTACGAATCCCTGAGGCAGAAGGTCACAGCACAAACATCCCACTCTCAAGGGACTTTTTTTCCCCAACACAAACACAAAACTAAAATAACATCAGCCAGCAAGCAAAACACTACAAACAAGAACAGATAAAGACTAAAAATCAATGGGGACCCTATAATATTTGGTTATACAGCATGCAACAAGATAGTCAGGTGATGTTTCTGTAATGTCTTTTCTCCTTTACAGCCTACTGAGAGATGAGGCTTGGAGGTACATTATTAAATGCTGAAGGTAAAACTGAATGAATGAGAAGCACACAAGCTGCAAAAAATCAAGGCTGACAATCTGAGATTACTTTTTCTAAAATCAGGCAATAAGAAGAGGAACCAGCATCGACAGCGTTTCTCTGCAGTTCTACTTGCAAACAAAAGCCCAGCCTTTTCTCAGTAACATCACCTTTACGTGTCTTATGCCTTTTACTCTGTTAAGAGAAACTGAGAAATAGCATGGAACAATGGTTTCTGTTGTTGGCAGCTAAAAGTGGAAGTGAATTGAAAGGTATGGGGCAGCAGCTCCCAGGAATCCATAGGTAATGGGAACTTTCTATCTAACTAACCAAGAGTGGCTATTTTCTCTTTTCATTTAAAAATGGACTGTTTAATTACAAATATATTCATTATAAATTATACAGCTATTTATTAATTAGAAATCCCTTATTCACTTTAATTAATTACGTTCATGAAAAATATTACCCTACCAAAAGAAAAGGGTACAGAGCTGCCCTTGCCTGCATCTTCTCCTTCCCTCTGAAACAGGGCTGCCGGGCACACATGGGCACCATCCCAGGAATAAAGCCTGAGCCCTCACAGAATCACAGGGCAGACGGACGGTGTTCAGTGGTGGGACAAAACATGAAGTTCCAATCACATTTGGCTGCCAGCTGATCAGCTGGTATAAGGCAGGACTGCTGAGAGAGGCTGTGTCTGTCCTGCTGGGCAGGAGACAATTGCTACTGCAACGAGCACTAATCAATGTTGTCTCATCGCATCCCAAAGCAGCACAAAGTAAAGTGCAAGTGACAAAGGCATTTCCGATGCTTCCTCTCCAAAACAGAGGGCATCCCTGTCCCACTCCCACCCATGCCACCCTTACTCTAACAAAGGATTCCAATCTTACTCCAGGGTGACCAGGCTGTAAGGAAAGCGCCTGCTGCTCTGTCAGAGCTCAGCTCAGAGCTGCACTGGGGAAACAAACTCACCATCGGCTGGGAGCAGGGAAATGCTTTGCTCAGACCCTCCAGACAGGTGGCACACTGCCCAATCTGCACCAGAATTTACCAGCACAAAGAAAAGGGGGTGGAAAAGAGGGGTGGACTTACCGGGGACTGAGGGCCTGAAGCTCTGGGGCTGCCAACTCCACACGAGGCCAGATGGCTCCGGCAGGGACTTGCTGCCCAGGCTGTGGCAGATACCAAAAGCCCCGGCTGGGCGGGGGAGCGGGGCTGCAGGGAGAGGGGGTGCCGGGGGTGAGGAGAGGCTGGCGGGGGAGGAACTCCCCCCTCCTGTGGGGAATGGAAGAGCCGCCCGGGAAAGGAGACACCTTGTGCTGGTGGGAGGGGAGCTGTGAGAGCCCGAGGAGCAGCAGCAAAGCCCGAGACAGGGGCTCTGGCAGCCGTGTTAGTGGGGGTGCTGTCTGGCAGCCGTGTCAGTGTGGGTGCTGTCTGGCAGCCATGTTAGTGGGGGTGCTGCCTGGCAGCCATGTCAGTGGGGGTGCTGCCTGGCAGCCATGTCAGTGGGGGTGCTGCCTGGCAGCCATGTTAGTGGGGGTGCTGCCTGGCAGCCATGTCAGTGGGGGTGCTGCCTGGCAGCACGGTTTCAGCCACGCAGGCACTGTTACAAGCTGTGAATCTCTTCCAGGCTGCCAATTGCCACTGATTATTATTTCCAGCCTTGAAGAGGTGCACAGCTCCCCCCATTCCCTGGTTTAGATCTCACTGTACTTCAAGTCACTGGAAACAAAGGCTGTGGTGCAAGGTTCAAGCATCACTTTTCTGACAGGGAGAGAAGCACTAAGAAGCATCACTATGAACAGTCTTGGCTCATGTAAAGCCATCCAACACTTGGCTGCAATTTCTACCTTATTTTGTTGGGTATGACAGAAAATACAGAGAGCCACAGAACGATCGAACTGCAGCAAATCTGTGCATTTGCACTACCCACTCAATACATGCCATTCAGAGGAGTCCTGGTGTGGAACATGCTGGGAAATGTTGCTTTTGCAAATTGAATACGTAGCAAATTAAATGGAAAATAACAGGAATTGGTATTAGAGGAAATACAAGCCTCAACTCAGCAGCTGGAGTTACAGGCAGTTGTAAAAGTGTTTGCAAAGTGAAAAGCCATAGTATGTGATCAATTGTATGTGGTAGGAGTAGTGACCCAAATGAAACGAGCATTGTCGAAAGGAAGTTTAGGGAAGAGATTATATAAGGGTTTTTTAAGGAACTGTGGCTGGATTGTACAGTCATGCCTGGACTGTCGACAGTTTGCTAGTGGCCTTGTCCCTGGCGCGAGTCCTCGTGGCACAGGCCCACTAGAAGTCTGGCAAACAGACGTTACACACGTCCCCGAATTTGGTTGCAAAAGTATGTTGAGGTTTGTATAGAGTAGGTGTAAAAGGAAGTTTAAAAGGGGTCAAAGAAAGTCAATGGCAGGTGTTGTTAAAAAAAATGAACTAAAGGTGTTGCATGAGAGAAAAGATCTGTCGAGATTGAAATTGGAGGAACACAAAATTGGGGGGAAAATGAGTGGCCTCCCAAAAGAATAAAGCATTTCAGGCTGGCCACATGGAATCCTAATGAATTGATAACAGGGGCATGGGAACCAATTTACAACCTGAACTGCATAATTCGCTTGCAAGCAGTTTTGGAAATCATTTCCAACAAAACTGCCAATGCTACAGATCTCCTGAATCAACAGTCTCGAGAGACGTGTGCTCGATCCTGCAACGCCGCCTGGTTTCGGATGATGTATTGGCCAAAGAGGGAGGAGGATGTGGCAAATTAAGTATTTCTACCGTGTCTGATCCGATGGATCCAAAACGTGGTGAACCACATGCAAGCAGTTACCATGACAGAATAAAACATCAGGTTCATAAAACCAACAAAACAATAACTGTTAGGATCATATAACCCTATCCCTTCTATGCTTGCTATAAAGTTCTTAGTCACGTGGTGTAGCAACTTTCTCCCCCTTTTCCGTTTTGTCTAATAGAATTTATATATAGAAACTCTTGGTTAACTGAACAAAACTGGACTTTATTGGTGTACACAGGTGTAACAACAATAGAAACCAGCCACAACCAAAACCAAAACCAAAATAACAAGAGCTCCTAACAATGCGTAGAATTCTATCACACGGCATCGTTCACACATCGCCACGGCATCTGCAACCCTGCGAGGAGAGGCAGGGGTCCTCTGCCTAGAAGTAAAGAAATAACGGAACAGGAAAACCTTGATTCTTTCTAAACCAACCATCTGAGTTTGAAGAGACCTCTCAGTCTCAGTAACACCCACCTCTCTGGTTGCTCCGGGACGTGAAACTGCACATGTTGGATAGGCTGTGACGACCTGAAAGTGTAATGGAAGGGGAACAATACACCATTATAGCCATAGCAAGGACATTGTCCCTACTGCCTGGCTATAGTGCTGGAGAAAGGAAACCTTACCACTCCTGGAGTTGAAGGATGAGGTTCGGGGGAGGGATTTGGGGTCTCATCTTCTCCAACGCCAGCCATTTTAAGCTGCTCAGGTGCTTGTTCACCTAACTGTGTGCTCTTGGAACTGCACATGCGCAGTTTTCCCTCACCACCTCCCCACAGAAAGTACTAGAAAAGGAAGCTCACGCATGTGTGAATCCAGTGAACCCAGTAGTTCCGCCATGACGATGGCACATGACAAAAAAGAAGACTCCAGACGGTTTTGACCAGGCCTGGAGACCCACCTAAAGCTTAATTTGCTAAGTAATGGGTGATGGGGTGGGAAAGCTGTGGACTTATGTCTCAACATTGCTGAAATATTACATTAAGATGCTTGTAAAGGGTTAAGGAAGACTTGCTAACAGGATAGCTTGAAGTGCCACAGTGGTGACCTCCCATAAAGAATCCTCGCTCGAAGGACTCTGCCCAAAGGTGTGTCTACTTTGTTAGGTACCAGCTCTTGCAAGAATGTATAATAAATTACTGTTTCACTAACGTCTATACCTCAAGTCCTTTCTTTAGGACCATTGGCATTTCTAACACTCAGACACCCCTCACAACATTTCTCTTCCAGGCCCCTCAGCTGCCTCTTGCCCCTCCTTGCCCAAATGAAGCTTTGGTCCATATTAGAGGGCCTGGGGATCTACAAGGAGGCTTAGAGCTGGAAAAGAGGGCTTTGGGCCCCACACAGGAGAGTCTGGACCCTCAAAAGCAGGGGTTTGGCCTTCAGAACAGGACTTTGGGTGCTGTCAGTGGAGCTCTAGGAATGAAAATACGGCTTTCCACCCCGAAACCAGGTTTGGAGCCCTGAAGAGTTGCTTTGCAGCCTAAACCAGGCTCTTTGGAGTCTGAAAACAGGGCTTTGAGCATGAAACAAATGAGGCCTTTTTCCTGCATGAGGAGTTTGCACCCTAAAACCAGGCTTTGAGACCCCACAACTCTGTGCTGAATCTTCTAAACTGGGCAATGATTCCTAAAAGTGACACTCTGGAGCCAGAGAAGGAGGCTCTGTACTCTCACGTGGAGGTGGTGGGGGGGCCTTCAAAAGCAGGCTCGAGGCCTTCAAAGGGATGGTCTGGGCTCCTAAGGAGGGGAGTCCTGTCACCTTAAAAATGCGGCTTGGAACTTTTCCATGAGGCCTTGGACCCCCAAAATGAGACTTTTAGACCTCAAAGAGAGACCTGGGCAGACCAGAGAGCTGGGCAATCACCAGCCGTGCGGCCATGGGAGCAGGTCCAAGGCTGGGCCTTACTGGGCGACGAGGGCAGAGAGCAGCCCTTGGGAGAGGCCTGCAGAAGGGCCCTGGGTGACAGCCTGCATCCCTCTGGGGTGGTTTTACAGGCAAGAAGGACCTGTGGGCCTCCAAACAAGGGACACAACTCCACGTGCAGCCAAGTGCCTGCGTCCAACAGCACAACAGCACAACCAGCCCTGCAGCACCCAGCACCGCAGCCATGGCAGGGCCTCGGCAGCCTCCTGTCTCCACAGGCACCTGGCTGCAGCTTCAGGAGCCTGGTCCCACACTGCCAGCTGCACCTCGCAGCGGGACAGACGGACAACCGATCCCAGTTCCTCTGAGAGATGGAGACAACTGCAGCAACCATCGTCATCATCCTGAAACGCTGCCTGGCAGCCGCAGAGCACCAGGGGTGGACCTGCTCCCACCAGATCGGGAACCCTGGTACCCTCTGAGGCCCCTTTTCTTGGCTTTGCAGAGATCGTGGCTGCCTGGGAGGCCGTGTCTGTAACTGGACACATAATTGCCCTGTAATCTTGAGGCAGCTGGAGCTGGACAGGGTGGGCTGGCATCCCGGGGACCCTCGCCCTGTGGCGTTCAGTGCTCCTGAGAGCTGGGCCCGAGGAGCGATCGCTCTCTGACAACCATGGCAGCACCCTGGGAGAACCCTGTGTGCCCAGAGCAGCTTCTTGGCCAAGCAGCAGAGAAACAACATCCAGGTCCATTCTGAGAAAGCGCTTGCACCCCCCCAAGTTTCCACCCTTCCCTGTGGTCAGAGTGGGGAGACCAAGCAGAGGGATCAGGGTTACCTTGGGGTCATGCCAAGTAGAATTCCTGGGAGTCAGCCCAGGGGACGATCCCTGTGTTAAAAACCCCAGGATCTCCTCTAGCCAAGGGAGGTGTGATGGTGCTGGAGAAAGACAAACAAGAGAAGTGTGTTTTGCAAAGCTTCCCCCTGTGGCACAGAGGAGATGTTTGTGGTGCACAGACCCATCTTCCAGCTGGCCAGGACTAGTTCTGGCTTGGGGGGCTCGAGTGCCCAACAGAGATTATCCCTGGGAGGAGAAGGCAGCAGCCAGCCTCAACTTCATTGCTCAGCAGCCATTTCCCACTCCTTAGAAAGGGCTGAGAGAAGCAAGGCATTGCCTCCAGACGTCGGGGACACTCTAGAGCCCCAGTCTTGCACCCAAACTTGGCCTTCAGTGGCAGGGATTCTTTTCCTTCTCCATGCAGATGATGTCAAGGTTGAGCTGCTTCAGGAGGGGCCATTAGTCATTGGGATGGTGTGGGACAGGGTGGTGATGTCACCCTGCCGTGGTATGTAGTGCTGTGCAGCAGCAGCAGCAGCAACAGAAGACGAAGCAGCAGCAGAAGCATTATTCAGGCAGGAAGGGCCACAGCCCTCACCTGCCTCTTTATCCTTCTGCTGGTGGCCCTGCGACCCCAGGGGCTCGAGGCTGCTCCATGCCGATCCCGGGAAGTAGGTATGTGGCAGGCGAGGGCAGCAGCCAGTCCTGGCAGCAGAACCCACTGCCCCTCTGGGTGACAGTGGGGCTGAGCTTGTGGCTGCTGCCACAGGTATTTTCCAGGGAACTGATGGGGCCGGGAGCAGTGAGAAACCTTTGTCCCTAGAGCTGTCCCTTTTTCCCCCTGCCCTTGAGCAGCATCCCTCGGGCCTTTGTGCCCAGCCTGGAGCGGCACTGCAGAGGTCAGGAATAGCCCAAGGGAGCACTTCTCCAAGCCCTGGGCTTGTCACAGCCCCATGCCCAGGGCCATGGCTCTGAGGCTGCCTGGCTGAGTGCCGGCTTTCATCCTCAGAGACGGCTGTCCTCAGGAGATGTCCTCTCAGGAAAGCAGGAGCCTTCCACAGCTAGCCCTACTGTGCTCTCCTTGGGTGAACCCCAGTCCCCATGGAACAGGCTGGAACAGCCAACAGCCCTGGGGAGCAGATGGGGCAGCACCAGGGCTGGGAAAATGTGGTGCTCTTTCTTTCCCCTGAGCCGGGAATCCCGCTGAGCCTGAGCGTGACATGGACAAGGAGAGGCTGGTGCTCAGGGCATCTCGAATCCCGACCGCTGCTCCACACCCCACAGTCCTGCGGGCTGTGGGATCTGAGCGGCCAGCTGACTTCATCAGAAAGTGTGTGGTAGGGCTGGGGCTGGGGCTGGGGCTGGGCTGGGGATGGGGCCGGCTGCTGGCAGCACTTGCTGGGAGCTGGAGTGTGAATTAGCTCCTTGTTTTGGCAGGTGAACCACTCTCCCAGCTTCACCACAGACTCTCGCCTGGACCGCGAGGTGAAGGATGCACTTCTCTGCAATACCATCAGCCTGATAAACTTGCCTGCCTGTGACAGAAGGAAGGTGCTGGAGGAAGACAGGCAGCGCGTAAAGCATTGGCTCCTGCACAACCATCAGACTCTCCGTGCATCCAGAGGAGGCTGTGGCACTAAGTTCTTGGAGGAGAAATCTCCCAAGCCGTTGGCATCCTGCAAGGAAGCGCCAGGGCTTGTCTCTGGGCACGGGGAGACTTGAGGCGCTGGGTGCTCTGGGTCCTGTGCATCGAGGTCCATCCCCATCGAGCCCACTGCCCGGGCTTTTCCTGCTACTGGGGACAGCGGGCGGTGGGTGGGCAGGAATCCCTGCAGCTCCTGTTTCAATTAGGACACCCAAGAGAACTCCAGGCTGGAGCTGCTGAGCATGTTAATCCCGTACTCGGCCTGCCCCTGCAGCCTCAGCTGCTCCAAGCTCCCCGCTGGCCTGCGAGGAAAGCTCCTGACAGTGTGCGGGGTGGCAGGAACGCCTCGAGCAGGGGCTTCTAAAGGAATTCTGTTATCATTGGGTTAGCTGGGGGAAAAGGCTGAGGGGCAGGGCGAGAGCCTGGGCAGCAGGGGAGAGAGCTGGAAGTGCTTCCCCAGCCCTCTCTGGGGGTAGGTGGAGTGCAGATCGCTTTGGTTCCCTGCATGCATGTGAAAGGAGGTATCAGACAGGGAAAGAAGCTTGCCAGGCCCTTGTCCCTCACCCAGGCAGCACCTGGAGCCTCCTCTCCCACCTCCCTGCCTCTGCTTTCTCCCGGTTTGCTGACGTCAGGAGCTGGAGAGCAACCAGGCTGCCTGGCTGGAGGAGGCAGAGCAGTACGAGAAGTCCTACCTGGGCGGTTTCCGGCGCGTTTACCCGGCGTGTGGGACAGAGAAGTACGAGCCGTTCTTCAAGCAGAGCATCTCCCTCTTCCAGGCAACGGCCTCATCCACAGCAAGGGAGGAGTGTGTCAGGTACGCTGCCCCTGTGGCAGTGGTGGCCATGAGGACCTCAAAGGCAGTAAGGTGGAACAGGGCTGAGCTGGCCATGGGTGTCTCCCAGGGAAGGGAGCTCCAAGGTTTGACTCCCCTTCCTGATGTCGGGAGAGCTGACAGCTTGTGCTGGGAGGCCCTTGCAAGCACCACACTGTCCCATCCCAGGGCTGTTGGGACTCCCACCAGGATCTTCTTCCTGCTCCAGCCCCAAGTCTGTCATTCTCCTTAGGGCTGGGAGCAGCCTGTGGCTTGGTGTCTCTCGGGCATCACTAGGGCTTCAAGTTTGCTGGAACTTGGGTCTGTCTTTCCAAAGGTCCAGCCCATGCAGTACAACTCTGTGCAGCGCCAGGACATTGTGGAAAAAGAAGAGAAGGAAAGAAGGGAGGCTCTGCTGCAGCGGGAGAACCTTATGCAACACTGGGGCATCGTGGATCACCTCTCTCAGCTGCTCCCCAAAGCCAGTAATGTGAGAAACTCCCCATAAAGCAAAAATCCACTTGTCTTTCTGTGAAATATTGTCTGCTTTCACTTGTCCTGGTGCCCCCAAAATGGAAAATTCCTTTTGGAAGTGTCGATTAACATCCTTTCCAGTTTCCCCTGCGTGGGCCGTATCTACCAGTGCATGAGAGTCCGTATCCACAGTTACATGCACATATTTTAAGCACCCAAATACATTAACATGTGTAACACCCCATTGCCAAAGCTGCAACACTTGCAGTCTCTGGGGGTTGGTCCCATGGAAAACTGGTTCGTGATTCACTGCTCATTCACTACGTTTTGCAGGGTCTGCAATTTTTCCAGAGGCAGGGGCCACTGATCCACCCACACAGGTTTCTCAGTTAACCATGTCAAGGTTAAGGTGGGCTGTTTAATGCCCTGCAACACAGTGGCCCCTGTCAAAAATCCCTGTCCATTCCCCAAACACCCTCTCCAAGAGCAGGGACTGCCCTGAACCCAAGGCCTCCTTAACCTGTAAGAGCATCCCGAATACCAACAGCTACTCCACACCCCCAGTCCTGCAGGCTGTGGGGTCTGAGCAGCCGTCCGACTTCATCGGAAAGTGTGGGGTAGGGCTGGGGCTGGGGCTGGGGCTGGGGCTGGGGCTGAGGCTGGGGCTGGCTGCTGGCAGCACTTGCTGGGAGCTGGGGTGTGAATTAGCTCCTTGTTTTGGCAGGTGAAGAAACACAGGAGCTCCCCACCTCCTCTGCCACCTGTGTGTGGCACAGGCATCCCTTGCACTGTGCCCGCGTGACCTGTAGGGAAGGTGGCCAAGGGTCCCTCCAGCTCAGCCATCCTCCTCTCAGGTGCCCACTGATGACCTACGGCTCCTGGCTGGGGATGGTGGCTGGGTCCAGGCTCAGAGCGTGTCCTAGTGCAGCACAGCTGCCCCCCCACAGGCATTCATAAGCCTGCACCCCAGTCTGGGAGCAAGCACTTCCTTTTATACTATTCCTACCACGGGTCATACTCGACGTATTCTAATTGGCTCTTAACTAAAGGCTACATTTACATACTCCACCCATCTTGCAGCCTGGGAATCAAGTCTCTTTCTCAGTCCCAGGAGCACTGAATACGTATCACAGCTCCTGCTCCCACATCTTGTGGCCTTGCTGCATGATACACAAGAATATGCTGACCAATCGTTGACCCTTCTGTTCTCACCAGGACGGCGTGGGGCCTGGTCTTACTGAGCTACACAGGGGACTGCTTGAACAACTGCTCCACAGGCTCATGGCCTTGCTTCTCAAGCCATTCTGCCACAATTCCCCCTTTTTCTTTTTGTACAATCACCACCTGGTTAGTTGCCTTTTCAATTCCTCTTATAATACATCTATATGCTATGTGTACTATTATAACTACAATTATAATGATTAAAAGCCAACGATAATATACAGCTTAAGCAACAAAGCCTTACTACAATAGCAATAAGTAACAGTATGAATCTCTTTGTGGATGGACTGGGAATGGTCATTCATGCCCTCAAAAGCTTCACAACCGTGGCCGTGTGCGAGCAGCAAAAAATCAATAGCAGCTCTGTTCTGCAAAGCAGCGTGTCTCACACTGTCTACATCAGTAAGCAGGCCTCTGAGAGAAAGAGATGTAGCATTGGTTTGTTTACTCAGCCAACCGCCTGAGTTTGTTAGTTTCTTTAAGGCAGCAGCAGCTGCTACCCCAGGGGCCAGTGCTGATTTGCCAGGGTCAAAGTTTTGCGGACTCAACTCCGATCAATATGGTCAAGTGAGCTCCTTCATTGAAACACACACAGAGCTTCTATAAGTTTCCATATCAGTATACGAGTTCCATTACATTGCTATTGGTTAGATGCTCTGTTCATGTGTCTCACTATTGCTAAGAATTGGTTGAGGCTGCACAGTCACTTTGTTGCCCTTTAAGGTAATGGCTAATGTTCTTGCAGTTTGTTACCTTATGGAGTTTCTGACAAGCTCCTGTTCTCAGACATTTGCTCTCCTGTTGATATGTCTCTGTTGGCTTCCCCAGGTCTGATACATGGGGGTGAGAAATAAATGGGCCAAAACCACCATTCCTCTCAAACTGCATTACTACAATTCCCCCTTCTTGTTTATGGACCAGCCAGATTTTTGTGAAGAGCATTAGCCATCCTGCCAGGGAAACACTGTGACATACACAGCAAAAACAATACTCAGGGAAAAATAACTGACGAACACAGAAGCCCTTGTTTAACTAAATCTAAAAAACCATCCCATAAACAGAAAGCCATACTATAAAACGTGGCAAGCTAAAAACTGCTAATTGGCTACACATACTGCTCACACCAAAGTGATTAATTAGTACTCATAACGAGTTTTGAGAAGCATATCTTATAGTTAATCATTGTTAGTTTACCTTTGATGTCTACAAGTTATCTGCACACCTGCTGTGTTTTGGCCATCTTATTATGGCTGGTTAACGACATGTTCACTTCCAAATACTTTCCTACAACTCCTTCTTGGGTTGAGGCAGTGTGTACCTCTGCCTTCAAGGTCACTATGTTTGAGAATGTAATTACCAAATACCTCTCAGCATGAGTAATTTTCCTGTCTTATGGGAATTCAAGGATATTGTCTTCTGTGAGGAGAGCCAGGCCGCCGGCAGGCCCATTGACCTCCTTGCCAATTTTTCCTTTTTAGCATCTGTGTCACAAAAACTGCTTTTTGAGGTCTCTGCAAGGGCCCTTTGCAGAAAGGTCAATGAACCCGACAGTAAATGTAAGACAAATACCATAATTACCAAATCCAATAATCCAAATTTGACCATCGACAATATCCATCCTGAAATTCTCCAGTCATGAAACCAATTGTAAGTGCCTTGATACCTTTGTTCTTGCATTTGTTTGTTTTGCCAATCAGGAGTGTCAGAAGTGCAGATAACAGCAGAACTCGCCTTTTCCTGCAGGCACCGATTGCAGTCTGTGACCTTAGGCTGTGCAGAAATCACTATTTCCCTAATTTTCATTTAGCACAAACACAGGCATTTTTCAAAGACTGTCAGATCATTCAAAATATCTCGCAGCAAAGTTCATAGTCCACTGTGGCTGCAGTTGGAACACTTGACTTCAGTCACTGGGATCAGGATCTCGTCCTGGTTCATGCAAGCTTGAGTTCTTCTGGATCCACGGCTTTATCCGCTTGGCTCCCGTATCTGTAATGACACAGGCAGATCTCCTTCCCAAGTTAGTACCTGTAACTTCGTTCTTAATAACACCTGACATCGACTTTTCTTTCTCTTTTTTCCTCTCTTTTTTTTTTTTCTTCAAACCTTCTTTTAAACCTACTTCATGGTTCACCATTGGAGGTACCAAACTGTTCTGTGACAGACATAACTAGTTCAAAACATAAAGAGCTTTGTGAGAGTTTGATTCATATGTTCTACCATGGCTTTGCCTGTAGGTAAATGTGGTGTCCCTGTAACACAGGCAATGTTTGTGCTATATATTCTGAGCTGTTGTCCAGTTTGAATTAATGGGGTAGTCTAATGTTGCTATAACAGATCACACTTACTGGATTCCCCCATTTGTGCAGTAGCTCACACTGCCAGAAAACACAGGAATCTAATCCCTTGCACTGTTAACTCATGAATCAAACTTTCAATGTCCAATTTTTTTCTGTAATCAAATTCTCATCCATGTAATGATAAAAGATTAGATCAGGATGTGTTTTTGATACTGGAGCAAGTGTCCGGGCTACATAAGCCTGGCACACAGGTGGTGAACTTTTGTGCCTTGTGGAAGCAAGACCAAATAATACCTTTTGAAAAAAAAAACCCAATGTCTTAAAATTTTTGCATGGTCCACAAACTTGCAGAAGGCTTTATATACCCCGTAGTCAGTTGCTCCTGTATTAAAGGTTGCAAATGGGAATTTTTTTTTTCCAAGTAAGTAGCTAGTAATCAGCCCAAACGGGGATTTTCTGTTTTCCTGGTTAAATTTCTAAAGTAAGCTCCCCAGCTTCAATGCTCGCTATCAAACATCCTTTTGCTCAGTAAGCAGCTGTGCTTTCAGTGGATAAATGCATCTCTGAACCCGCAGCACATACAAACAAACCCTGCAAAGCAAGTCATCAAAGAAACGACATTGCAAGACGCCAGTTGTCACATCCAGTCCGTATGGGGGTGTGGGGGGGGCAGTTCTCCCACCTCTACGGCAATTCTGCCAAGGCACTGGGCTGCGGGGCACTGGGCTGCGGGGCACTGGGCTGCGGGGCATGCTCTCACTGGTCTCGGCTGCTGCCCGCAGTGCCCTGCTCCCCCCGCTGTGAGCCACATGGCTCATGGCCTTGCTTCTCAAGCCATTCTGCAACAGGGAGCTGCTCAGCTCCCGAGCCAGGCCGCCCCACTGCAGCCATGTTCCTGCGTCCCACAGCGCAGCCGGCTGTGGCCAGGAGAGTCTGGACCATGAAAAGGAGGGGTCTGGCCTTCAGAACAGGACTTTGGGTGCTGACAGTGGAACTCTAGAATTGAAAAGGTGGCTTTCCACCCTGAAACTGGGTTTGGAGCCCTGAAGAGATGCATTGCAACCTTGAAAAGTGGCCTGGAAACCCCGAGCACCCGGGGCAGAACTGTCCCCACCCGACCAGGGGCTGCCCAGCCCTCCCCCCTCCACCCCGGCCTCAATTCTAGATGCTCATGTACAGAATTGTTCCTCTGGGTGCGGGTGGCAGGAGAAACACAAACCCTGTGGATCCCAAAGATTTCAATCAGTACTGCATAGAAGGCTCCGTATGGTTTGGGATGGCCTTGTGTTGTGCCACCTGTCTGTGGAGGGAGAGGCACAAGTGGGTTGATGGGGGCAGGTGGGGGGCAAGTGGTGTCCAAACCTCTGTATTCCGTGGGTGCTGTTAGCCATGAAGCACTCAGAGGCAGGGTAGTGTGGGAAATGGAGGAGCGGCCCTGGAACGGAGACACAGTTAGAGTTCTTGGAGGAAAGCCCTGAAAGCAAGAGAAAAAGCAGGAAAGCAGGAGTTGGAGGGTCTTGTAGATATAAATTTGAGTGTTGTTGAGCAGGGAGGTGCCATGGTGTGCTTTGTAATGTTAGATAAGGTGCAGACAGAAAGACCCCTTCGCTGCCACAGGCACTTTCTCCTCTCCTCCAAGACCGTGGCTGTGTCCAAGCCTAGTGAAGAGCCCACCTGCTCAGTGCTTAATAGAAAGCTCTTGTAGGAGCAGCACCCCCCATTCACTAACACATGACATGGGTCTGCTCAGTCGCCTTCAGAGTTCCTCTGCTCCTTTCTCACAGCAACAGTGGGCCGATTCCCTCCTCAGTGCAGGGCAGTTACACTGGTATGTTAGCAGACAGTTTCACTTTTAGCTGCCAACAACAGAAACCATTGTTCCATGCTATTTCTCAGTTTCTCTTAACAGAGTAAAAGGCATAACACATGTAGAGGTGATGTTACTGAGAAAAGGCTGGGCTTTTGTTTGCAAGTAGAACTGCAGAGAAACGGTGTCGATGCTGGTTCCTCTTCTTACTGCCTGATTTTAGAAAAAGTAATCTCAGATTGTCAGCCTTGATTTTTTGCAGCTTGTGTGTTTCTCATTCATTCAGTTTTACCTTCAGCATTTAATAATGTACCTCCAAGCCTCATTGCTGAGTAGGCTGTAAAGGAGAAAAGACATTACAGAAACATCACCTGACTATCTTGTTGCATGCTGTATAAACAAATATTATAGGGTCCCCATTAATTTTTAATCTTTATCTGTTCTTGCTTGTAGTGTTTTGATTGCTGGCTGATGTTATTTTAGTTTTGTGTTTGTGTTGGGGAAGAAAAGTCCCTTGAGAGTGGGATGTTTGTGCTGTGACCTTCTGCCTCAGGGATTCGTAGCGCCGTTAAAGGATGCTGTTAGCACAGCACATGTGTCACTGCAGCTCTGGGAACTTGATTCAGATGCAGCTTCTGTGGTGTGAAAAGCAGTTTCATTGCATGGTGGGTTTGACCTCTGGAGTTGCAGCTGGTACTTTGCATCTGCTGACTGACAGTCCTTTAACTTTGATGCAGTTTTGCTGTACCCACTGTTGCCTGTTTTTTCACTGGTCCTGCACAGGATACAGTCTGAATAGAGAAATGCTGCTCCAGGAGTGGGGACTCATTTGAACCCACTCCCACATTTTGAGGGTATGAACATACTGTTGCTATTAAACATGGGGGGTGGGGGAATGTTTGTTAGCAAGGAGGGATGCAAGGGAGCTGGGGCTTTGCTGTGCTCTTCTCTGAGATCTGCAGGAGCCCTTAGTTTCTAATGAACGGTGCTTCCACTTCCATGTCCTTCCCCCTCTGTGCAAAAACCAGCTGTTACATTCTTCTGCTAAAAGCATAAATTGTGTGTAATTTCATTGGGGATGTGTGGGTGTGGTGTGGGTGTGTTTGGGGGATTCTTTAATTTTAAGAAATGTGATTCCTGTCATGTGCTTCTGTCTTGAAGTGCACACAGAATGTGACCTCACTGAAGTGAACAGGGAAAACGTTTGGAGCTGATAACCTGTGATGTCAGGGAAAGAAAAAATGCAGGAAAGGGTTTTCTTGGAGTTTGTGCAGAAAGCTTTCTTTGGGCAGGTGAAAGCTCAGCTGGTTCCAGCCTTTGTCTCTTGGCAGCCTTGCAGGTTCTTTAACCAGGATTTGTTATTAAGATTACTAAACAACTCCTGGGGTTGTGCAGATAGAGATTTAGATGGTCTTCCTGCTGTTCCCTGTGTTACCAGTGTCTGAGAGACAAGGAAGGGCTTTGCTACTTTCTGGCTAAGGAGGATTTTCAAGGTCACCTCCTACTTGGGTTAATGCAACCTGGGAGCAAAAATAGGTCTGCCCATTTGTGGAAAAGTTCTCCTTAGTTCCTCCCCATTTTCTACCACTGATGGTTAGTTAGTAAAGGTCTGTTCTGAAACCCCAGTAGTGCTGCAGTAGCTTTGAAAGTGTCTGTCCTGGAATGGGCGAGGGGCAGGGACACTTGTTGCAATCCTGTAAATTGAGCACATTTTCCCTTCCTCCTTTTGTCAGCAAATGAAGGAGGTTGAAGTTCAGCTGCAGGGTATTAAGTCCTGAGAGACATTCTGCTCTTCTACAAGAGCACGGGAACCCGTTACCTCCTTATCTCCAAGGTGGTTCCGCTTCTGTGGGTCAACTGTGCAGCTCCTTTTATGAAAATAAGTCTAAGTTTATATAAAATCGCTTAATTTTATGCCAAGTTCTCTATCTCAATTCGCCCCTTTTCAAATTCCTTGCAAATTATTTTGCAATTTCAAACTCTACTGTGATTTTCAAGTGATTTAACAGAACATTTTCCTCTTAATGCCTGCATTACAGTGAGTGGACATCCACCATGCAATGTTAGTGATTTGACAAGAGACTTTACCTTTGCATGGATCAAAACACAAATTCCAATTTCGGGCTCTGTAGTTTACACCAAAGTTTCCTAATTTCAAGGCACCTGTAGAATTTCCAATGATGATTACGGCTTTTCAAACTTGAGACTGGTTCTGTTCTTTAACCCTTTATTCTTGGGACTGTACAATGATGTTGGGATACCTGACACCATTGAAGCTGTTCCCCAGCATAATGTCTCTCTTGTTAGGGAGTAGCACAGATTCCTGACCAGGCAAACACCCAACTCCTTCAATTTCTTTACCAGACCAACAGACTTTCCCAAACTTTCTTCTGGTGGGTATTGAGCAGTGGGTGGTGAAGAATTTCAGTAGACACCAGTGATTACACTGCCATAAATACCCTATCATTAATCCTGTTCCTTCCTAATAGTAATTAACTCTGACATCCTGCTTGTACTCAATTCTGTTCTACTTTACATTCCCTTCCTTAGGTCTCTATTGCATCCCTGCAATACAGCTTACTCCTATCTCCAAACCTCTCCCCTCCACTTGCTCCTTTCCTCTTTTCATTCTTCCCTTCTCTCTTACTCCCTTTTTACTCCTGTTCTTTCCTTTCCCCTTCCCCCCGCCTGTCCCCCTCCCCCCCCTCCCCCCCCCCCCCCGCCTGCTCTGGCCTCTGCTCCTTGGCTGGGTTTGGGTTTTAGGTTTTTCCCTGCTGCCCCCCCCAGCCACCCCTTCTTCCTGCTCTTTATTTACTGGGGTTTCTGCGCTTCCCCCCAGCCCGCCCCTTCCTCCTGCTTCAGTTACTGGAAGAGTCACTTCTAGGAAGCCACTAATCCCTGTGGCTTTTTGGGAGCCCCTTGAGCAGATGGCCGGAGCTGTTGGGGAAGTCTGGGGTCTCTCCAGGTCCTCGGGCTGACTGCTTGAGGGGCTCCCAAGGCTCCCCGACACAGAGCTTCTCCTCACTGTGCAACCAAAGAGCCCTGGCCACCCAGAGCTGCTCAGGGGCCCCCACAAAGCCGTTTGACCCACCCGTAAGCAATCGACCCCCCTCATCCGCCTTCTCTCCTGATCGTTCCTTTTGTCTTTTTTTCTTTACACCCTCCACCTGCCCACCTCTTCCTCTTGATCTTTCTGTTTCTCTTGCTTCTGATTTTTGTTTCCGTCCTGCCACCCCCCCCCCCCATCCCTTCATCCAGCCCCTTCTTCTGGCTCTTTCTTCTTTTCTTTCTCTTGGGATATTTCTTTTTTCCTCTTCATCCTACCTGTCCCTTTCTCCACGTCTTTCCTTGGGGTGGGGGTTTATTTGGTTTGGGATTTTTGTCCCCATTTCCCTGTCCCTTCCTCCATCTCTTTTCTCTATTTTTGTTTGCAGTTCTCCAGCTTCTCCAATGTGAGTCCTTTCCCATGGGGTTTCAGCTCTTCCCAAGCTACCCCAGCGTGGGTCACTGCTATGGGGTGCAGTCATCAATCACAGACTGTTTATCAGGCCCAGACTACTCCAGCCTGGTCCTCCACAGGGTCACAAGCTCCCCCGTCAGCAAACCTGCTCCAGCGTGGATCTGTCTCTCCCTCGCTCATCTCTGTGTCTCTGTCTCTCCCCACGGGCTGCAAGTGCTGCCAGGGGTTTGCTCCAACCTGGGTCACAGCAGCTCCTGTCTGTCTCCCCCTGCTCCAGCGTGGGGCCTCTCCAGGGGCTGCAGGTGGGGTCTGGGCCTTGTCCATGGTCTGTCGGGGGACACCCGCTCCACCATGGGTTTCTCCAGGGGCTGCAGGGGCATCTTTCTCACTGGCTCCTGGGGTGCCTCCTCCCCACCCCTCACTGCCCTTGGTGCCTGCACAGATTCTTACATCTTCACACTCCCTCTCTGGGGGCGCAAAGCAGCTGCTTGTGGGTTTTTTCCTTCCCACTGTGATTCCCAGAGGCGCTGTGAGCGTGGCTGATGGGCTCAGCCTTGGTCAGCTGGCTGGTGTTTTCTCTGTGGGGCCTGCAGAGAGCTTCTGGCTGCTTCTTGCTGCAGCCCCCTCCTGCAGCCCCCCTTCTCCACCTGAACCCAGCCACACAAAACTACAACAGGCACTAATGAACTTTGCTATAAAATGAACGATGCCTCAGTTCACTTGTCTGATATCCAAAGAGCTCCCAGTCAGTGAGCTCAGGTACTTTATTTGATCGGGGAAGAACAAACACCAGATGTGTTTAGAATGTATTTCCTTTCCAGTCTTCACAATTTCCCTTCTTGCCAAGTGTTGTTTCTGCAGGAGGAATGGAGTGGCTTGAACCGTAGGATCTCTGTGGGAGCTGTGGCTGATGCCTCTTCCTGTCACCTCCCCACCATGAGGAATCCTATAGTACCAGTGCCACATCTGCCCCTGGAAAAGGGACACAAGGGCGTCAAGGCGGCGGGAAATGTCATGCACCGAGGGAGACGACTTCGTCCCCTCGCCGTACCAGATGGCCCAGAGCCCCCTCTAAGAAGGGTAAGCGTTTGCCTGATGCTGGAAGGTGCCTGTACGTAGTGTGAGTGCAGGTTCAGGACATTTCTCAAAGACAGACAGCTTGTAGCTACCAAAATAGAGAACTGCCACCCCTGTCTGTATCTGCTGCAGCACTTGTGTGGTAAAAAAGGGGCTTGAAAAACTGCACCAGAGGAACTCTAGCTTAAAGCCTCCCTTTCTATGATTTTAGTCAATGTGTCCCCACCTCTGGCCCTAGCTGGTGCCAGGACTTCAGAGGGGTGTCTGAAACACTTGGAGTGTATGAAAAGGTCACCTGGCACGCTCTTGCTCCAGCCAGTTTTGGCTCCTGTAAAGGTTTTTCCGCTCAAGATATTTCTCTGCCCTTCTGCATGTTAGAAAACATGTTCCAAGTTCAGCAGGTCGAGGTCTGTTTGAAAAGACAACCTCAAGTGCCTGGTGTGGTTACATGGTCATTGTGCTCAGCTTCTCTCAGAGCTGGAAGGTGAATGAATGCACTTTTTGTGTCTCTCCTGCCTCAGAATGCCGGAGGATTCCCCCAGTCCCTGCTCTGCACCAACGCACGAGTTACCATGGTCTTCCTAGGGAAAGGCATCTGTTTATCCCGCAGTGCTGCTGCTGACAGAGGTGAAATCGCAGTCTGTCAGCAGCACTGTGGAGGAGAGAACCTGTGTGTCTACCAAGGCAACCTGGTGTGGGGAGGAGGTGGACTTTTGCCACCCGATTAATAGAGCCGAGAGCCAAAGTACCTGACCTCAGAGGGCTGGCTGCTTTGGTGGGGATGGGATGTGATGATGGCAAGAGGCTGAAAGCAAAGCATAACCTGTTTCTGTAACCCTTTCCTCTCTGTGTTTGCAGAAAGCTCCCAGTTCATCTCCAAGAGGCACCGTGGTTTCCCATTCAGCGTCACCTTCCTCCTCAATGGGATTTGGGTGGACCGGTTGAGCACGTGGTGCGAGTACAGACATCGGAAGCGCTGCAGGGTGGGAGGCAGAAGTGGATCCTTCACGTTCCTTAAGGTGGAGGGAGCATCTCCTTGCTACAGGTACGGAGACAAATGCATGTTGCTTGCTCCCCAGGGCTTCGTGTCCTGCTTCTTAGCGAGTTTATCCCTCATTTCCTCTTCTTGAATGTTCCCACCACCCCAGAGCTCTCTAGAGCCTCATCTGTCCCTTGAAACATGCAGAACTTAGCTGATCATAGAATCATAGGATCATAGAATCATAGAATCATAGACTCATAGAATCATAGAATCACAGGCAGGGACACCAACCTCCAGGCCTGGATCTGCCCTAGGTCCCCATCCAACCTGGCCTTGAACTCCTCCAGGGATGAGGAATCTACCACTTCTCTGAGCAGCCTGTTCCAGCACCTCACCACTCTTTCTGTAAAACACTTCCCCTAATATCTAATCTAAACCTTCCCTCCTTTAGCTTTAGTCCATTCCCCCTTGTCCTGCCATTATCTGCTCTTTTAAGTTGAATCCCCTCCTGCTTATAAGCTCCCTTCAGGTACTGGAAGTCTGCAATGAGGTCCCCCCGCAACCAGTGCCTACAGTGTCTTCCCAGGAAATGGAAGGATTTCTAGAGTGACTGAGGGACAATCAAGGCAATCAAGCCTTCCATAATAACAGAGGGAAAGAAAAGGAGCTCAGTGTAGCTTGACATTAGCAACACTGGAGGAACTGCATCGATGTCTGAGGAGCACTTGCAGATTTTAGGGTGCTTCTCCCAGCCAGTGCTTCTCAGTAATGGTGATGTCTGAGTGGCAGTGCCAAGGCAGACAGGGACATTGTGTTACTGCTGGTGACAAGCTGAATAGCTCTGTGTGCTGGCTGCCCTACCATAGCCCCACATTGTTTTGCCTGTTTTTCCTTGATGTGGTAATTTGTGCCCCATTGTCAATCAACATGGCCAAAGCCTGTTCAGTTGGGCCTGATTTCCTTAAGTTGCAGCCCATGTCCTCAGTCAGGATTTAACCCCTTATCTCATTGTCCAGGATCATCTGTATCTTTTAGCAGAGCTATGTACTCAAATTGAACCCTTATTTGAGAACAGTATTCCCCCTTATTGTATGTGCTATCCTAAATTCCCTACACAGGATCTCTGATGAGGCAGCCTGAGTCCTCTCAGTCAGTAAAGAATACAATAACATTTTTCAGTTTGCAAAAGCAACATTTCTTACCACTTTCCACAATTTCCCCTTCTTTTCTTTATACTCACTGTTGCCTTTTGCATATTTTCAAAGTCCTGTTTCATATGAAGCTTCTAACCTGGCCAGCATTGCTTCACATTCTTTTTCCTGAGATTCTCTATTATCTGTTTCTTATTCCTCTAGAAGAAGCATATTATAAGGCAGTGGTCCCAGGGGCATCTTCTTAGTTATTGCAGTTTCTGTTAATCTCTTTATAAGACCCCTAACACAAGGGATTCTACCAACACCCTATGGCCACTAAAATTCCTGTTACCACTATCAGGGAAGTGAAAACTGGTATCACCATTCCCTTCCATTTTCCAAACCAGGATTCCTACCACCCAGTAAGAGAAGTAGCTATTCCTGTATTTTCTGCTAGATCATCAGCCAAAGTGGTAAGGCCTTGTAAGGCTCTGGTAATCGTTCCATCAGGAGCAGTAGTATTTGGTATAAATGTGCAACACTGTCCCCCTAACATGACACATACTCCTCCTTTCTCTGCTAACATCATATCTATGTCGGAGAAGGAAGACACGGACACCAAGTGGTTCGTCAGGCTGTCTCAAACTTTAATCACACAAGCATAGCTTAAATATAGTAGTTAATTAGCTCATTGAATATTGCAAAGCCGAGCTCATCATTGGTCCAGCTAATCGATTGCAGTCCTGCCCTTGCTTACATTCTATTACACATTTGCTTACATTCTGTTGCATTTTGTTATGAGAAAGACCTCTTTCTAAGACAACAGGACTGCCTGCAGCTGGTCCCAAGGGCACACTGACTTTGAACCAACCTTTACCCTACTTATGCCATCTCGAGCAGGTCTGTGCAGCTGTGTCCCTTCTCCAACAACCAAGTCTGCACTGAATCCTCCACATTTCCCCCGTTTTCTTTTTGGGCTAATAGCGTCTGATTGAAAGCTGCCGATACCATTTTTTGCATCATGTTCTGCAGACACATACAGAGACATGGTAAGAGTAAGGTAAAGGTTAGTAGTATTATTCCTATCAGAATGACTGCCTTTACTATGGATAGCAGCCAGGGTTCCAGTCCCAGTGATCGTAACCATCCATCAAGTCCTAAACCAGAATCCACTTGTAAGTTGTTAGTTAACCTCTGTAGTTCATTAGTTTGGGAATGTATGGATCGCGAATGATCAGAGAGGTTCATCCAACACATGCCTTCAAACTCCTCCTTGGGTTGAGGCAGTGCGTACCTCTGTCTTCAAGGTCACTATGTTTGAGAATGTAATTACCAAATACCTCTCAGCATGAGTAATTTTCCTGTCTTATGGGAATTCAAGGATATTGTCTTCTGTGAGGAGAGCCAGGCCGCCAGCAGGCCCACTGACCTCCTTGCCAATTTTTCCTTTTAGCATCTGTGTCACAAAAACTGCTTTTTGAGGTCTCTGCAAGGGCCCTTTGCAGAAAGGTCAATGAACCCGACAGTAAATGTAAGACAAATACCATAATTACCAAATCCAATAATCCAAATTTGACCATCCACAATATCCATCCTGAAATTCTCCAGTCATGAAACCAACTGTAAGTGCCTTGATACCTTTGTTGTTGCATTTGTTTGTTTTGCCAATCAGGAGTGTCAGGAGTGCAGATAACAGCAGAACTCGCCTTTTCCTGCAGGCACCGATTGCAGTCTGTGACCTTAGGCTGTGCAGAAATCACTATTTCCCTAATTTTCATTTAGCACAAACACATGCATTTTTCAAAGACTGTCAGATCATTCAAAATATCCCACAGCAAAGTTCATCGTCCACTGTGGCTGCAGTTGGAACACTTGACTTCAGTCACTGGGATCAGGATCTCGTCCTGGTTCATGCAAGCTTGAGTTCTTCTGGATCCACGGCTTTATCCGCTTGGCTCCCGTATCTGTAATGACACAGGCAGATCTCCTTCCCAAGTTAGTACCTGTAACTTCGTTCTTAATAACACTTGACATTGACTTTTCTCTCCCCTTTTCCCCCTCTTTTTTTTTTTCTTTTTCTTTTCCTTTTTTTTTTTTTTGTTTTTTTTTGCAAACCTTCTTATAAACCTCCTGCATGGTTCACCATTGGAGGTACCAAACTGTTCTGTGAGAGACAGAACTAGGTCAAAGCATAAAGAGCTTTGTGAGAGTTTGATTCATATATTTTACCATGGTTTTGCCTGAAGGCAAATGTGGTGTCCCTGTAACATAGGCGATGTTTGTGCCATATATTCTGAGCTGTTGTCCAGTTTGATTTCACGGGGTATTCAAGTGCTGCTATAGCAGAGCACACTTACTGGATTCCCCTGTTTGTGTAGTAGTTCACACTGCCAGAAAACACAGTAATCTCTAATCCTTTGCACTGGTAACTCATGAATCAAACTTTCAATGTCCAAACGCATAATGGAAAATAAAACCCAATCCTTGAAAATCTTTGCATGTTCCACAAACTTGCGGAAGGCTTTATACACCTCGTAGTCAGTTACTCCTGTATTAAACGTTGCAATTGGGCAATTTTTTTTGTTTTGTTTTGTTTTGGTTTTTTTTTTTTTTTTGTCCAAGTAAGTAGTTAGTAATCAGCCCAAACAGGGATTTTTTGTTTTCCAGGTTAAATTTATAAAGTAAGCTGCCCAGTTTCAATGATTGGTATCCCAAATCCCTTTGCTAAGTAGGCAGCCTTGCTCTCAGTGGACAAACACATCTCTGAACCCACAGCACATACAAACAAACGCTGCAAAGCAAGTCATCAAACAAACCACATTGCAAGATGCAAGTTGTCACATCCAGTCCGTATGGGTGGGTGGGTGGGGGGTGGCGGGGGCAGTTCTCCCACTTCTACGGCAGTTCTGCCAAAGCACTCGGCTGCGCAGCCTGGTGTCAGGGGTCTGGGCTGCTGCCCGCAGCGCCCTTCTCCTCTCCGTGCTGTGAACCACAGCGCGACCCCGACGGTCACCGGGGCCGAGCCCTGGGTGAGCACTAGGACCTGGCGGAACACCAGGACCTGCCGCACGGTCTCCCTTTTCCGTCCACCTCCCACCTCCCCACTATTCACTCTCTGCACCACCCGCTCATTCCCACGTAAACTTTTCCCCAGTAAGTTCCGCAACTGAGTAGGAATCCAAATACCCTGATGTAACCCTTTATCCCATTCTGACGGCATCTTACGTGCCCAGGCTGGGACGAGCAGCCTCTGCAGAGTGTCTCGGGCGTCAGGAGACAGTGATGGATTGATGAGTTCGTCGGGAGGTGTGGGTGATGTGTCCATCTCCGTAGGGTTCTTGTCCCCGTGCTTAGGTTCCTTGTCCATGGGGGCAACACTGCTCTGTGCCTTAGTTGGTGATTCTTCATGTAGGTAGATCTTATCTCAGTAATTTTCGGGTGGGTGGGTGGGCAGTTCTGCAAACCCTTTTCCAGCAGGGCATGCCATCGCCCGCTCTGCTTTTCTCCAGCTTTTCAAGAACAGGCTGAAGTTGTCGATGCCAGTTAACATTTTCAACTGCGTCATGTGGTGCTTTAGGTGCAGTAAAAGTTAAAGGTAAACAGATATTAAAGGCAGTCAGTTGTACGTTTGTTTCCACATTTTTCCTTCCAAAGGTATAGTAGTGGGGGGGGCGCAGGCCGTGGTGGCAGATTTACACGCACTACTCGCTCCCCTTACCGGTCAGTTCTGACAGATTTATCACTTTGTTCTGATAACACGGCATTCTTACTTGGCATAGTAACTGGGGTAGATGAAAGAGCACCCAGAAACAAAACCACATTCTTTATAGTAGATTTTTCCCTTTTTAAATCGGTTCTGTCGAATCCAGAACTGGTGCTAAAGCTGCAAAGGCTGAAGTAGCAGCTATGTTTTCTGTCTCTATTTTGGTTAAAGTCCTTTTACTTGATTTCCAGAGAGTTATTAAGGATTTAGTTTCTTTCGCCCGAACTGAGGGTTCGTCAAGGATTTGAGCTCCAATAGCTTCCCAAGTAGGTAAATCAAATGTGCTGTCAAGGCTTGTTATCAGTTTTCGTTCTTCGCTGCTAAAAAAGGAGGGGTTTCAAAGACTTCATAATTCTTAATCACTCTCTTAGACAGCAGATTGTAGAGGAATTGCCTCAAAAGCCCCTGATGTTTCAAAGGGTTCAGCTGTTACCGATAGTCCAGTTGGGGTGGTAGGTACATAATCACTTTCCAAGACTGACTTTCCGTCTTATCCCCTTTGATCTTCTAATTGAGCAGCTTTTGCTTGATATTGCTTTATGCAGTTAACTCGTGAACCGTGTGCAAGTTCTGAAAACACCCCTTAGCATACCCATAAGCCAATAACCCCGGTAATTCCTTTTTTAGATCTAACCCCTTAATATCCCATTTTCTTAAAGTATTTGCAAATAAATCATATGCCACTTGCCTATCCACCGTGTAATCCTCAGCGCGCGCCGTTGCAGCTTCCAGGCTTCTGTGGCACGTATGGCCCAAAATTACCTTTGTAATCTTTGGGGGCGCACCCTGATTAAGTCGCCGTCCTGCCTGCTTACAGGACCCAGCTCGACTTCTTCGACCGTGGTGCCGCGTCGCAGTATTCACGTCGGGGGATTGGGAGTTGACGAGAATCACGTCGGGGTCACCATTTTGTCGGAGAAGGAAGACACGGACACCAAGTGGTTCGTCAGGCTGTCTCAAACTTTAATCACACAAGCATAGCTTAAATATAGTAGTTAATTAGCTCATTGAATATTGCAAAGCCGAGCTCATCATTGGTCCAGCTAATCGATTGCAGTCCTGCCCTTGCTTACATTCTATTACACATTTGCTTACATTCTGTTGCATTTTGTTATGAGAAAGACCTCTTTCTAAGACAACAGGACTGCCTGCAGCTGGTCCCAAGGGCACACTGACTTTGAACCAACCTTTACCCTACTTATGCCATCTCGAGCAGGTCTGTGCAGCTGTGTCCCTTCTCCAACAACCAAGTCTGCACTGAATCCTCCACATATCTAGGACCATCCGATTGTCCCATGTCATTCTGCTATTGGCATCCAGCTGTTCTGCTATTCCTTTAACAGCATCCCTCGTATGATTTATGAATCTCTGTTGATTATAATAGATATAATTGATCCAATCTACATTTTTATTCACTGTGACCCACCAAAAAAAAGGAATGATTCAAAACCTGCAGCAATCTGATTCCTAGCCTTAAATTCCTCAGGAACCCCTCGAGGAACTCCAGTTGAGTCTCTATATATTCCTTGAGTCTATATATATTCTGTCATCAAAGGAGGTTCCCAAAATGCTGCTTTTGGCCCTGATCTTTTGTTCTCTAGAAACCTTATCCTCTCTGAATGGCAGGTGGCCCTTGCATTACATTGAACAATGGACATGAAATTACTGGTTCCACATACCTCAGGACCAATCGCTTTCCCCTGTATGGCTTATTCCCATTTCATCTATCTGCCCATGGGTGTCTGGATCAGGGTTGTTTGCCTCTGCATCCCAAAGTCTTATTATCCCAACAAAGGGAACATAAGAACAATTTAGGCTCCAAATGGAGGTTCGATTTAATGTATTATTAAATGGTCATTTCCATTCAAAGTCTCCCCAAAGAATCGACTTATTCTGGTTCCAAAGCCAGTCTAAATTTTTACCCATATCCACAGGCAGAGCTGTTATAGGGATCCCTTGAGCAGGGGTATGTGGTAAAGGCAAACAGGTAATCACATGAGAAAAGTTAAGCATATGAGCAAAACCTCATATCATTTTCTAGATCAGACTGTCTGGTTCAGTGTGATTTATAATTGCAGAACCATCAACATGTTGCAAACAATCACACCTATTGAAATGAACAGAGAGACAGACAAAAGTAAGACCAGAAACTCAAAGCTGCCAGTCTGTGCTTCAGGTTTCAGTATTTCTTCAATTTCCTCCAGGTACGGTTCATATTTCAGACTTATACTCATGAGGTCTGCACCCTGTGTCTTCTCAGCTGTCCCTTTTCTTTTTCTTACTGGAGCAGTCCTGTGATTAAAAGAGAAGAGAACTGCAGGAACATCCATATGCTCGACAGTGAATTGGGTAGAAATCTGGTGTCATTCACCTTTTAGGATATCATTTTTCTTCAATGTTCTTACCAGTGCACTACGGGCAATGGCAGAGGAGCGTTTGCATCCTTGGGGAAGTTGAAGGTATATTGTGCTCCCTCCCAAGTGAACACAGATTGATGTTTGTTTTGTCCTCCTCTCGAAGAGGAATCGTCCTATTCAGCTTGCATTTGGCCGACTGGTTCAGCAGAGCCAGCACCAGCGGCTGAGTGGCACCGTGTCACTGTTGTCTTTGATCCCTTCTGTGATCCCCTGCTTAGCAGCAGATGGTAAAGGATATTGATTATTCTGGAAGGAGGTGACTCAACAGCTTCCCTGGAACCTCACACAGCAGGGATCCAAAGCTCCACACTGTTCCATTAGGCAGTTTCCAGACTTTGCTGGGACATCAAATCTTAGTATATTATTTCCGTATGGACCAGTGACAACCTTTATCTTAGATACTGGGTTTTCCCCTGGAGAGCAAACACACACAGTACTAATTAGTCTGTTTTCAGGGGCTCCAGTTACTCCTCTTATATTTATTTTTGCCTGGGTAGCAGTCAGTCCTAACCTTTTGGCTGATAACACTTATTTGAGTCCCTATATTAATGGTGAAATGCACAGGTCTGCGCCTGGGACCAGCGGTGAACAGAACATGTGGGTCAGGGTGCTGGTCAGGCCATTCTGAGGTGGGGATCATGCGAGTGGTTCGGCCTGAAATTCCCCCTGCCTTTTCTAGTTGAAATCCATCAGGTCCTTCCTTAAGTCTGAGTAAGGACTGACTGACAGGCACAGAGGTTTCAGTTATGTGCCTGTTAATTTTGTAACATTTTTCATTTTGCAAAAGCAACATTTCTTAGCACTTTCCACACAGCCACTCTTGGTTAGTTAGATAGAAAGTTCCCATTATCTTTGGATTCCTGGGAGCTGCTGCCCCATACCTTTCAATTCACTTCCACTTTTAGCTGCCAACAACAGAAACCATTGTTCCATGCTATTTCTCAGTTTCTCTTAACAGAGTCAAAGGCATAAGACATGTAAAGGTGATGTTACTGAGAAAAGGCTGGGCTTTTGTTTGCAAGTAGAACTGCAGAGAAACGGTGTCAATGCTGGTTCCTCTTCTTATTGCCTGATTTTAGAAAAAGTAATCTCAGATTGTCAGCCTTGATTTTTTGCAGCTTGTGTGTTTCTCATTCATTCAGTTTTACCTTCAGCATTTAATAATGTACCTCCAAGCCTCATCTCTCAGTAGGTTGTAAAGTAGAAAAGACATTACAGAAACATCACCTGACTATCTTGTTGCATGCTGTATAACCAAATATTATAGGTTCCCCATTGATTTTTAGTCTTTATCTGTTCTTGCTTGTAGTGTTTTGGTTGCTGGCTGATGTTATGTTTTTGTGTTTGTGTTGGGGAAGAAAAGTCCCTTGAGAGTGGGATGTTTGTGCTGTGACCTTCTGCCTCAGGGATTCGTAGCGCCGTTAAAGGATGCTGTTAGCACAGCACATGTGTCACTGCAGCTCTGGGAACTTGATTCAGATGCAGCTTCTGCGGTGTGAAAAGCAGTTTCATTGCATGGTGGGTTTGACTTTTGGAGTTGCAGCAGATACTTTGCATCTGCTAACTGACAGTCCTTTAACTTTGATGCAGTTTTGCTTTACCCACTGTTGCCTGTTTTTTCACTGGTCCTGCACAGGATACAGTCTGAATAGAGAAATGCTGCTCCAGGAGTGGGGACTCATTTGAACCTACTCCCACATTTTGAGGGTATGAACATACTGTTGCTGTTAAGCATGGGGGGGGGGGGTGGAATTATTTAGCAAGGAGGGATGCAAGGGAGCTGGGGCTTTGCTGTGCTCTTCTCTGAGATCTGCAGGAGCCCTTAGTTTCTAATGAACGGTGCTTCCACTTCCATGTCCTTCCCTGTGATCTGCTGGGGAGGGCAGGCATCAGGGCTTAGAGGGAAGGAGCAGATCAGTCCTGCTGCTGAAGTTCAGCTGAAGCTGCTGGAGAATAATCCCTTAGCAGGCAGTCAAGGTCACTGCTTCAGAGCCCAGCTTCCCATTCTGCCCGCTGGTTTCCGTGTGCGCCGGCTTTCCTCAGCTCTGGGGGAGGATCCCTGCTGTCCCTTTGCTGACTGTCTTTTCCCTCTACTCATCTTTCAGAAAATCAACCACTTCCCAGGCATGATGGAGATCTGCCGGAAGGACTTGTTAGCGCGCAACCTGAACCGCATGCTCAAGCTCTTCCCCGAGGAGTACAAGATATTCCCCTGCACTTGGTGCCTGCCAGCTGAGTGAGTGATGGGCATTAAAGCAGCTGAGAGCAGGGATAGGAAATGAGGCAGCGGGAACCTCTCTGTGGTTTGCTGGGGGGGGGTCTGTCACACTTG
This sequence comes from Gallinula chloropus, assembly GCF_964237585.1. NCBI lineage: Eukaryota > Metazoa > Chordata > Aves > Gruiformes > Rallidae > Gallinula > Gallinula chloropus. Next base: position 1,549,433 of record NC_140106.1, read on the forward strand.
GGATCCCTCCCTGTGACTGAGCAGTGTGTCGGCAGATGTCTCTGGCTTCAGGCCATGTGCCTTGCAGGCAGAGTGCATCTTTGCTGCAAGAGCATCTTATTCAGCTGCTCCTCATAGGGGAGATGCTGCAGGCCCTTAATCATCTTCGTAGCCCTACCAGCCTCAGCAGCTGCCTGCACCAAGAGACACAGCAGTGGCATTTAAGAGAGGTGCTCCTGGCTCTGCCGGCCAACCCAGTGCTGGGCAGAGCCAGCCATGATGCCCAGGAAAGGTCCATGAGATGAGGGGCAGTATGGGGAAGCCTCAGTCTCCCTCCCCTCAGGAGCACTGGCATACTGGGGCGGTGCTTTGGTGGTTTCCTCAATGACTGTGACCATGGTGATTTTCTGGACTGGTTTAGGCACTGGAATTTGCCACCCTGGGCAAGGAGCTTGCCGAGGAGCTGTGTGTCTGATGGCTCTTTCCCTGGCTTTGCAGAGATCGTGGCTGCCTGGGAGGCCGTGTCTGTAACTGGACACATAATTGCCCTGCTGGAACATAATCTGGTCCCTCAGAAGGCGGTCAAGGGCACCGCTTTACAGCCCAGCTTCCCGTTCTGCCCACTGGTTTGCATGAGCACCGACTGCTCTCTTGTCTCTTTCCATTCCAGTGTTCCCTCCATCAACCTGACCAGCTGCAAGTATGAGAGTGGTAAGCCCGAGGTGTCGCAGCGTGTCCTTTTCAGCCAGGGATGAGCGCTGGTGCCCAATGCCCGCGGCACGCTCGCTGTCGCTTCGTGCCTTTATTGCTCACAAGCCCCGTGGAGCCCTGTGCAAAGGAAGGAGCGACACCGCAATGGCGGTGCAAGCCCCCCGCCCCCCGTCTGCCTGTCTTTGCCATCCAGCTGCTAAAGTGGGTGAGAGGGGTTTAGTGAGGGGCAGTTCGGATGCCAGACTGGAATGATGGGACGGCTCTGGCCTGCACATGGTGCTCTGGGACCCTGAGGCATGTGGACTCAGGGGGCTGAGAGGTCCCGGAATACCTGCAGCCAAGGTCTGGGCTGTGTTTCGCTGCGTAAAGCTTTTCTGTCACCTCTCAGTTTGCGCGGCAGTTCGCGCAGGCAGGTCAAGCAGGCAGGGTATCTTGCCCTGACACCAGCATCTCAAACATGGTCCTCACTAGGAAACGGGCTTCCCATGCAAAGGCTGTGGCAACCCAGACAGAGGGTCTGCTCCATAATGTGGCAGTTCAGGTTTCTGACTGCCAGGAGTGCCTCAGCCTGCTGCTGCCAGGGAAGGATGAGAAGGATGCGACTTGCGTGCAGTGTGAGCAGCTGCTCAGCCTTCTTGTGGAGCTTAGGAAGGAGGTAGATAGACTGCGGACCATCAGAGAATGCGAGCGGGAGATAGACTGGTGGAGCAACTCTCTGCGAAAAAGGCGCAGAGATTGCACTTCCCAGACTGAGGGAGTATTGGGAGAAACGGCCCCTCTCTCTCACCATAGTCAAGCAGGGAGAGACAGCTTGAGAGGAGAGGAGGAATGGCAGCAGGTCTCAGCCCGGCGTTGCAGGCGACCCCCATCCCGACCTACCTCGGTTCCGCTGGTCCCTCTCTGTAACAGGTATGAAGCCCTGAAACCAGAGGGAGACGTGAGTGATGATGACATAGGAGCGCTGCCGCCAAGCTTGCCCAAGGTAAGGCGGACGGCTCCACGTTTGAAGACTGCTTCCTCCAGGAAAGAAAGGAGGGTGATAGTTGTGGGCGACTCTCTTCTGAGAGGAACAGAGGGCCCAATATGTCGGCCTGACCCTACCCATAGGGAGGTGTGCTGCCTTCCCGGGGCACGGGTCAGGGATATTTCTAGAAAACTCCCCAGCCTTATCCGCCCCTCCGATTATTACCCTTTATTGGTAGTTCAGACTGGCAGTGATGGGATTGCTGACAGAAGCATGAGGATTATAAAAAATGATTTTAGGAGGCTGGGGAAGTTAGTCGATGGAGCAGGCATGCAAGTTGTGTTTACCAGTATTCCTTTGGTGGCAGGGGCAAACACTGAGATAAGCAGAAAAGGCCATCTTATAAATGCATGGCTGAGAGGCTGGTGCAAACGCAACAATTTTGGATTCTTTGCTCACGAGGCGGCCTACTCGGCACCTGGCCTGAGGACAGCTGATGGGAATTGCCTGTCTCCGAAAGGGAAACGGATACTTGCCCAGGAGCTGGCAGGACTTGTAGAAAGGGCTTTAAACTAGATAGGAAGGGGGAAGGGGATAAAGCCAGGTCTGATAGAGATCGGCCTGGGGAAGTGGTATTGGGATTAGGAGAGAGGCAAGGGGCTCAGCTGAGGTGCGTCTACACTAACGCACGTAGCATGGGCAACAAGCAAGAAGAGTTGGAAGCCGTAGTGCGGCAGGCAAACTATGACCTGGTTGCCGTAACAGAAACATGGTGGGATTGCTCCCATGACTGGAGTGCTGCAATGGATGGCTACAAACTCTTCAGGAGAGACAGGCAAGGAAGGAGGGGTGGTGGTGTGGCTCTATACGTTAGGGAATCCTTTTCTGCTACTGAGATTGTGACTGGGGATGATAACATTGAATCCCTATGGGTAAAGATCAGAGGAAGGGCTGACAAGGCAGACATCCTGGTGGGCGTCTGTTATAGACCGCCAAACCAGGATGAAGAGACAGATGAGGTGTTCTACAAGCAGCTGGCACGAGCTGCACGGTCATCAGCCCTTGTCCTCATGGGGGACTTCAACTTCCCTGACATATGCTGGGAGTACAGCACAGCACAGAAGAAGCAGTCTAGGAGGTTTTTGGAGTGCATAGAGGATGCCTTCCTGATGCAGCTGGTCAGAGAGCCCACAAGAGGAACTGCCCCGCTAGACCTGCTGTTCATGAACAGGGAAGGTCTGGTAGGAGATGTGAAGGTTGGGGACTGCCTTGGACAGAGTGACCATGAAATGATACATTTCTCAATTCATGGTGGAGCTTGGAGGGGGAATAGTAAAACTGCTACCTTGGACTTCCGGAGGGCGGACTTTGATTTGTTCAAGAGACTGGTAGGGGGAGTCCCTTGGCATTTAGTCCTAGCGAACAAAGGGGTACAAGAGAGCTGGTTGCTCTTCAAGAAGGAAGTCTTAAGGGCGCAGGAGCAGGAGGTCCCCCTGAGCCGCAAAATGAGCCGGCGGGGAAGAAGACCGGCGTGGATGAATAGGGAGTTATTCTTGAGGCTCCGGGAGAAAAAGAGAATCTACCGCCTGTGGAAGGAGGGACGGGCAACTGAGAATGAATTCAAGGAAGTCGTCAGGATGTGTAGAGGTGAAATCAGAAAGGCAAAAGCCCAGCTTGAATTTAACCTGGCCGCTGGGGTGAAAAGGAATAACAAACTCTTTTATAAGTACATTAACAGTAAGAGGAGGACAAAGGAGAATATCCACTCTTTACTGGATGAGGCTGGGAATATGATCACTGAGGATAAGGAAAAGGCGGAGGTTCTGAATGCCTTCTTTACGTCTGTCTTTAAAGGTCAGACCAGTTATGCTCAGGGTACTCCTCTCTCTGACCTGGTAGTCTCGGCTGGGGAGCATGCGAACTCCCCTGTGATTCTGGAAGAAACGGTCAGAGACTTCCTACTCCAACTGGACTGCCACAAGTCCATGGGGCCTGATGAGATCCTCCCGAGAGTGCTGAGGGAACTGGCAGAGGTGGTAGCCGAGCCGCTTTCCATTATCTATCAGCTCTCCTTGTTGACTGGTGAGGTCCCAGAAGACTGGAGGCTCGCCAATGTGACTCCCATTTACAAGAAAGGTTGTAAGGAGGATCTGGGGAACTACAGGCCTGTTAGCCTGACCTCGGTTCCAGGGAAGGTTATGGAACAGATAGTCTTGAGGGAGATCATGCGGCATCTGCGGGATGGCCGGGGGATTAGGCCTAGCCAGCATGGGTTCATGAAGGGCAGGTCCTGTTTGACCAACCTGATCTCCTTCTATGATCTAGTGACCCATCTGCTGGATGAGGGAAAGGCTGTTGATGTGGTCTACCTAGACTTCAGCAAAGCCTTTGACACTGTCTCCCACGGTATTCTCCTGCAGAAGCTGGCAGCCCGTGGCTTGGATGGGTACACCCTCGGCTGGGTAAGGAGCTGGCTGGAGGGCCGGGCTCAGAGAGTGGTAGTAAATGGAGTTAAATCCAGCTGGCGACCGGTCACGAGTGGTGTTCCCCAGGGGTCGGTGCTGGGGCCTGTCCTCTTCAATATCTTTATTGATGACCTAGATGAGGGCATTGAGTGCACCCTCAGTAAGTTTGCAGATGACACTAAATTGGCTGGGAGTGTGGATCTGCCTGGGGGTAGCGAGGCCCTACAGAGGGATCTGGACAGGCTGGAGAGCTGGGCTGAAGCCAATGGCATGAGGTTCAACAAGAGCAAATGCCGAGTCCTGCACTTTGGCCACAACAAGCCCAGGCAGCGCTATAGGCTTGGGGTGGAGTGGCTGGAGGACTGTGTGGAGGAAATGGACCTGGGGGTACTGATTGATGCCCGGCTGAACATGAGCCGACAGTGTGCGCGGGTGGCCAAGAGGGCCAACGGCACCCTGGCTTGCATCAAAAATAGTGTTACTAGTAGGAACAGGGAGGTGGTTGTCCCCCTGTACTCAGCACTTGTGAGGCCGCATCTCGAGTACTGTGTTCAGTTTTGGGCCCCTCACTACAGGAAAGACATTGAGGCCCTGGAACGCGTTCAGAGGAGGGCTACTCAGCTGGTGAGGGGTCTGGAACACAGGCCTTACGAGGAGCGGCTGAGGGAGCTGGGATTGTTCAGCCTGGAGAAGAGGAGGCTCAGAGGAGACCTTATGGCTCTCTATAGCTTCCTTAAGGGGGGTTGTAGTGAGCTAGGGGTCGGCCTCTTCTCCCGTGTAGACAGCGACAGAACTAGAGGGAATGGTATCAAGCTGCGGCAGGGGAGGTTCAGGCTGAACATTAGGAAGCACTACTGCTCTGAAAGGGTAGTCAGGCACTGGAATGCACTGCCCAGGGAGGTGGTGGAGTCACCGACCCTGGGGGTGTTCAAGGAAAGACTGGACGTTGTATTGAGGGACATGGTTTAGTGGGAGCTAGTAGTAATAGGTGAATGGTTGGACTGGATGATCTTTTAGGTCTTTTCCAACCTTGATAATTCTGTGATTTCTGTGATTTCTGTGAAAAAATGTACAGTAAGAACTACTTCAGCTACCCTCCTCTACTTTTCAGGGAAGACAGTGAAACAAACCTCAAAAAAAAAAACCTTAGGGAAATCGTGCTATCTCTTTCAATCAAAGCTTTAGATTTAAAAGGTAGATACTATGTCAGAGGTTAATTGCTGCTCTCTGAACCAGGATTGGAAAAAACTAAATGCATGTTGAGCTAACATTAGGAATAAACTGTGGGGGGTTTTTTTCTTATGCTAAATACGTAATGTATGCTTTCATGTATGTATTTTCTCTGTTTTCAGAGAAAATATTTAAACATATATTTAATATTTAGAATATAACTCACATCTAGTATCTCTTCTGTTCTACCAGCGATAGTGAAAATATTAATATATTTAATTTGGAAAGGATATTATTCTCCGTGGAACTTGTATTTGCATAATACAATAGAGATGAATATTCTTCAGTTTAACTTAAAAAATTAAGTATTTATGATTTATTTTAAGTATTAATAATTTATAATTTATTTTGTTTACCTCCTCCTCCCACTCCCCGACACAACACACAAAAATTTACTGAAAGTTTGGGCGTTTTAATATCTTTCTGCTAACCACTTTTCATTTAGGAGCTTATGCACTTTATATAGAGACTAGTTATGAAAATTCTTATGTGTGTCAAATAGTATCACCTCTATAAAACCTGTAACATTATATATATAGTTTAGATATAAGTATGTGCGAGCATTCCTATTAATTTCCACTGAATTTTTTGTTATTGTTGTTTTCAGTGGCAGTCCTATCAGTAAACCTTCAGGAATATAATAAATTAACATCCTTGTTGCCTGGTGGTTGTAACTAATCCTGACAGAATAATTTTGTATGAGAAAATTTTGAGTACTAATTATTTGTAGGTGCAAGCAGTTCTTTTGAAACTGAACAGTGCTTAGTGCTTAACACCAGTTTTTATCCCTTTTTCAAAAAGCAAAATAATTCTTTTGATGATACATGACAGTTTGTGGGAAAAATAATGTGGTGGCTGCTGTTAATTGGAAATAATAGCCCATAATTGACAGAAGTAAAACAACAAATTACTAGCAGTGACTTGACTCTGGTGTTATGTGGGGTTCTAAAATCAAGGAAAAAAAATGTTTTCCAGAAAGGTGAGAGTATGAGCTGGAAGGGTAGTGTTACTGTGCAATAAAATTAAGATGCAAAATAATACTATAGGTACATTTAGCTTGTATTACTTTGTTCTGTGAAAATCATGCTAGCATATTACTTGGACAGGGCACAGAGTTCTAGTGTGTCTCCAACCTGTGGGCAGTAAAACTACTATCCAGTGATGTCATGAGAAGATTGATTTACAGTGCCCATGGAGGGGCAGCATGAGGGCTGACCAGCCAGTTTTAATTAAGGGACTTAATCGTGCCCAGTTGTTCAGCTTTTGAATAGGTAGGTAAGCGATTGTCTCTATTTTAGATTTTGGTATAGAATTTGCTTCTGTACTTGTGGTGGTTTGGCCCTGGCTGGAGGCCAGACACCCACCAAAGTCGCTCTGTCACTCCCCTTCTCAGCCAGGCAGGGGAGAGGAGATCTAATGAGAGTCTCAGGAGTGAGATGAGGACAGGGAGAGACCATTCCACAATCAGCACCAAGGGCACAACAGACTCAACATGGAATAAAATGCACCTATTTATTACCCAACTGAAACAGGGCAGGGTAATGAGAAATCAAACCAAATCTTAAAACCCCACCCCTCCCATCTTCCCAGGCTCAACTCCACCCCCCATTTCTCTCCCTCTTCCCCCAGCAACACAAGAGGATGGGGGCTGGGGTCAGCCCATCAGATGTGGGTAACCTGCTGCCTCTGAGACCAGCTTACACCATGTGATGTTTGACGCTTTCTCTTCTCCCTTTAAGGACAGTGAGCTACACAGGGGGTGAGGGACAAGGGACATCCAAGGCACATCCGTTGGTAATTCATCAGATTTGACCTGTAGCAGGTTATTCCTTCCCTGGAGACCTTTTGCACACACTTCGTAGGGAACTTCATGCAGCTGTATAAACCTGGAGCTCAAGTCAATGACAAAGGAAAAAAAAATCCCAACAAACAACTATTATGTCCAATGACTTCAAAGAGTATAAATGATTGTATTAATTTTTCCAGTTCTCCCGTGTAGGTCATTATAGAAATACTTGCTTTTGTATATTCCTGTTTATTTTCCCTTATGACCATGATGTCATCTAAATGCCAGAGTATTTTCCTATACCTTCTCCTCAAAAGAGGCATTAACAAATTCAGAATTTGGCATGACATATCAGTGGTAGGAAATAAAAATGATCATGAACTTGGGAATAAAACTCAGACCTCTTCGTAGCAGTATACTTGTGGTGTAACAATACCCACAGGCTAGCTGTCTTGTCTCAGTTTTGAAAACACATTCATTTTATTTAAGAAAATCCACTGTGTAATTCCATCCAGTCTTGACATCTTTGTCATCAGGAATGTATGAACCTATTTTAAACATCCTGTTGTTATTTGTGTCAGCTCTTTTTAAATCAAAAAGTATTAAAAAAAGAACACAGAAGGATGTGTCTACTCATTGATATTGAAAATATCTCTTTATGGTTCTACTAATGCACATTTGTTGGAATTGAATGCTGAAAATTAAACAGTGCAAACTACAATGCTGTTTGTTGCCTTTGCTCTTGCTCAGTGTTCTATTTCATCTCATCAGTGTTTCTAGTGCTCTGAAGTTGGCTATAAAATTAAATTGTTGACTGACAGAGCTGGAATAAATATGTTTGGAAATGTTAACTAATTGTTTAAAGATCACATAACATTTTAAACTGTGCAAACTGCTGGTTTTGACTGTGTATAAAATTTTGCATAAGACTATAGGGCTTTCAAGGTTTGATGTGTTTAATTTAAAAATACTTCCACATTCTGACTGATATTTGTTTGCCCCCCACCCCCCTTTTTTCCAGGAAAAGGCTAAAGTGCTTTGCTGAAGTATGGCAGAGAAATGATTCTCAGGAACTACAGAAATGGAAAAGTATGTGTGAACCTGAAGATGAAAGAAAGGACAGTTTTTAGTCTTCAAATCATGCTTAAAGATTGAAAATATTGGGGATGCAAAATACAGATCTGAAGACAAACAGATTATAGGTGCATTAAGCTGACTTTTCTGCCTTTTGAGAGATAAGAGATGATGCATTGTGATATGATGCTCCACACCCACTTCCTGATTGTATCTTTCTCACTCCACATTTCCTCCCTGAAGTGTTTTCACCCTTTTCCTTTAATGCAAAATGTCTAGTGGCATTGGATTTGGTTTCTAATATGTTTAGAAAACAAGAGGAAAATTACGTTGATAAATAATTTGGCAAATATTTTTAAATAAAATAATGTCTTTTAAATTTATCACATTTCAATGTCTATAAAAATCCCTCTGTGTTGCAAAAATGTAGCTGAGTCTTGACTATGCTATACTGCTGTGCAACTGGTAAATGACTGCCATAAAGAGACTTTTTTGGTTGGTTTGTTCTAGTATTAATGCATTTAAAAATCACTGGTTTTGCAGATCACCCTCTAACATGCACCATGAATTACGAACAGTGTGTGGCTGGATAGGAGAGAGGGTGCAACTAGTAGTTCTCAAAGCAGCAGCACAAAACACACATTGACTGGTTTTCCTCTTCATTCTTATGCATACCTGCTTCTTTTTCAGGTCAGCTTCTGATACTGGCATGGTCTGAAGACTGACATACCCTAAATAATGTTGGAGTACCATAAGATGAGATGAAAAAGGCAATTCAGACTATGCAACTGACATCCCCTGTGCTCTGTCAAATGCAGAGTAAAGCTGGGAAAGATGTTGAAAAACAGAAATGATGTTTTTTAAATTTTGAGTGTGATATCCAATTGATTTTCCTTTATAAACATAACCACTTGCTATGAAAGTGGACAGTGATGTCCAGACACTTAAAACTTGGTAAATACTTTGTTGTGTTTAAAAAAAAAAAAAAAAGTGGAAAGAAATTAAATAAAATATAGTCTTTATTTTAGTCTTTTTTATAGTCTTGATGAAATGAGGTTTTGTGATCTTGGAGACAGCTGAACCTTTCTAATTTTTTTCAGTTTATATTTTTTTTTTCTGAATAATGCATGTCAGATGGAGATGAAGTAGTGATATCACATGGGATTGAATTAGCCTTTCCAATAGAGAGAACTTCATGCAGAAAAGCTTGTAATTTTTTTTACCTGTGAAAAACAATTGCTAACCTGCACCAAAGATTTTTTCCTGATAGTTCAGATGACAAAGCATAATTAAAAAAAATATATAGTTTGTCTGCTTCAAATAGCAGCATCTATTTAATACAAGCATCTGCTTCTGCTGTGTGTGGTGTATTGATGTAAATCAGAAGAGCTGAAGAAGGAAGCAGTTTTTTAAGGTGTTGTTGCCCAAGTGTTTTTAGCTTTGCCACGTGTTGTGAAGCACAATGAGTGTAATACTCCATTATTAATGCACACAGCTGTGGTGCATTGGAACTCAGGACTTGTGACCACAGTCTTCAAAGAGAATAAATAAGCCACTACTGAATTCCCATATGTGCTAAATGTGCCTTTAGTGAGACTCTCTTTACCCTCAGGGGAGCATTCAGACTGTGCCTCTGACAAGGAAAAAAATACCCACTACACCTGTATGAAGTCTGAAAAGAATTGAGAAATACAATTAAGGATGGAGAAATGGACATGTTATTACTGGCCCCTTCATACTATCAAGAGCAAAGCAATTACAGCAGGCTTTTCTCTTAATGCCTGCGATCGTCTTAGAAATAACTTCTGAATTTAGCCCTGCTCAGTTCAAGAACAGAGTTTATCTTGCTATCCCAGTAAGGTTTATTTCTAGATGTGCAGGCTAATTATTAAAGCCACTGTTTTATTCTCTGCTGATTCCTAGCAGATAGGTAAAAAGTTACAACCATTTGAGGATGCACTATGAAGAGATGGCGTACTATTGTTACATGTGTTTGCTGCTGATTTTAGGATACATCTGTAAGGAATCACACAGTACAGTGCCACTTCATCTAGAGCTGCTTCTGATGACGTGGAGCAGCCACCCTCATTAGCAGGGTGAGTGCCACGTGAGTGTGATGACTCTGGGATGTGACGAGTTCAGACCTCACTTGGGTACATTTGCAGAGCATGAGATTAGGTGTAGTCTAGACAGGCAGCCAGACAGACATTCCTTGGCCTTTGTTAGCACAGAACACTAGAGGGATATAAAGAAACAAAGGCTTGCTGGAAAACCTGCAAAGGCATTAATTTTGTAGGAGGTTTGGGGTTTTTTTCCATGTTTTTTTGCTGTTGTAAGCTGGGACTTGCGTGTCTGTCATAGCAGGAGTTCTAAGAGATGGAAAGATGAGAAGCCTCTTTTGTGTTTTCCTTTTTTTCTCCTTTCTTCTTTTCTTTTCAATTCCAGCGCACTAAGTTTCATCATAAAGACAGTTTGAAGTACGGTTTTTGGTAGGTGGTACAATCCTAAACATGTGCCCAGTTTTTAAACCAGAGAAATAAACCTTTTGTCCCAGTGCTGAGTCAGCAAGTTTGGATCTTTCATGCTGACAGCTGCAAGACTAAAGAAGAGTGATCCATCCACAGAACATGCTTGGTTGTAGTGGGAATTCGTGCTCTTCTGGAGGTCGCCTTCAAGAAAAGAATGTCTAAATATCTTTGTCAAAACATGAATATTTTTGGGAACCTGCACAGTGTTGGCTCCTCCTGCCTGTGCCAGCATGTTACTGACAATAGTAAGATGTAATACTGATGTGAAAAATACAGATTTGTACTATACATAAAGGTATGGTCTCCCTGAAAGACTTTAGCACTTGATGGCTTTTACCTGGTTTCCTGAAGTATTTATCACTTCCTTAGGCTTTCCCACTGTTTCCTCTCCCCTGCTCTTGAAATATAAATTTTAATGCCTTTGTGCATCTTGTCTGGAATGTTATTGCCTTTAGAAACCGCAGTGCCACAGGTTAGCAACAAAAACTGGTAGATGGTTTTGATGGAAGAGAAGGCGAGAGAGGGCTGGGTACACTTGTCACTGCCTTTTTGTGTTTGGTTATGTAAGAACGTAATTCTAGAATACCCAAAGTAAAACACATTACCAGTAGCAATTACCTTTCTTACTGGCATACAGTGCCTTTCACTGAAGTAACTCTCAAGAGGATTTTCCCATGTATCACAAAGTTTTCCAGAAGTATTTATAGAAATTACATTAATTTACCTACCACATCAGTTTACAACCCGTATAAATGACTTTAAAGATCACTGAAATGTCATCTGAGTCAGGTATTGCAGTTCAGTCTGTTCACTGCAATGAAAGTATTATTTATTCAAATCTGTGGGAAAGCAAAGCATCCAAATATTTCTACTATATGTAAAATTCAGTGAGAATTTAACTCAGTTATTTGAATTTCTTGCAGGTCTGACATAAGTGCATGTTTCATAGGGAGATAAGAGTTTGGTAGATTGCATTGCACTGAGAGAAGTAGGACGCTGCTCCAGAATCTGGATCACACTGCTAGAATGGCTGTTGGAGGGCCTCCTCCCCACTCTCACCCCAGGTGGCCACTGCAGTCTCCTTCCAAATCTTAGCACCAGCACTGCCAGTCTTGGACAGCAATCTGAAATGGAAGTCTGAGCCCTCTGCCTCTTCCCCCTCTCCAGTTTTACAGCCCATGAATGGACTGGATGCTTCTCATCACCTTTTAATTGTTCCTAAACGCAAAGGCCACAGCAAGCGGAAATTTACCATCACAGCATCATGTTCCCATCTGTTTTCAAAGCCTCCCTCACACCTCCCTGCAAAATCCTTGACACTTGAACCCAAATCAAATGTTTGTTAAATCCCAATTCAGTTCTGGGGGACCTACCAGTCCAGCTGGTAGGTAAGCATAAGATTCAGCTGTGAGACCACTTATTTGGGTCTTAGAACCACATCAGTCCAGTGCTGTTGACGGTCCTTGTTTTGTAGCTCTGCTTAGGAGAAGCTCTGGATTTACCCAGCTTGGTACAGTCCTGTACTAAAAATTCTCTTACCAAAATTATAGAACTCTGCTCACTTGGACAATGCTTCATTTGTCACTGTACATGGCTAAGCACACTTGGTGTGGAAATCCTTCCCTTGAACCGTATATTAGTTTCTTCCTCAGCTACTGATGCACAAGCTTGATGACTTCCTTAATTACATTCTAGATTTTTCTCCTTGCCTAGCCGTAAAGACAAGTAGGAAGCAAAGGATGTTCTCTTAATTAAAAAAAAAGAAGAATTTCTGAAACATCTTGTTTTGTAAGATGTGAGTCCTTGCAGGTCATGCTATTAATTGTGAAATAATCTATTTGTCCGAGACTAAACTGGATTAAGTCATAAATGAGCTGTAAAGAAAAGGATGACAAGGCCTAAGATACTATTCAGGGGAAATAAAGGGTGAGCAAGATAAAGACAAATACAGAAATCTAGGAATAATTCACTGTTCTAAGAACAGCAATAGGAAACGGAGTGAGCAGGCACTGGTTTGATGCTTTGGCTATAGGTAGAAGACATAAGGTGAAGAGAGCTTGCCCAAGGCTGAGTGCTGCAGTGAGCTCTTGTGCTGTTGCTGTGGATGGCCAGCACTCAGACTGCAAGCAGTATCTTTCCTTCAGAGGTGTGATCAAGAGCATCTTGCCCAAAGTAGTCACAGGGAGATGGAGGTGGTGCCTGGTCATAGGATTCATGTCATTGACATCGCAGCTTGTGGAGGATGAACTAAGCCATCAAGGGAGGGCAGGGAGAGAAGTTTGATGGCCCCTCTCCTCTCTGTGGGTCACACACAGAGGTGTTCTCATCACTCATGATGGAGAAGGCGTTTTTATTCCATCCTCAGCCCTGCACAGGTTCATCACAGAATAAAGTTCAGCCCTGAAATACAGGGCTTTGCCTGTCTTTTAAATATATATTTATAGAATGTTCATTAGAAGGCAGAGTTTTCAAATATATTTTTTGAACTTGCAAGGAATTTTTAAAATTTTGACTGCCTTCCTTCCAGATGTTTCCTTCTAAGTAACAATATTTTGGGGGGTATTATAAAATGAGGTAATTTTTATTTAAAATACTGGTAGATGCCCCTAGTAACAAAACTGAAAAATACTTCTGATTTAAATGTATTTTTCATGTTTGGGTCTTTGTTTGTGGCAATCGGTGATTCCTGGGAAAGAAGGGATTGGAAAACACAGCAAAATTTAAATAAACAATCTGCAGTGAAGAAGTAGAAATCAACATTGCTTTTTACTTACAATAATCCAAATATCCAGGGTGACTTAAAACTCGGTGTCCTGAATACCAGGAAGATTACTAGATATAATTATCTCACTCTTATGTAACACAAAATACAAAGTTTCAGTCAAGTGCTGAGCTTTTCCTTCTGCCTCCATACTGAAATATTTCTCTTTGCATATTCCCCTCTGCGTAAAGCATTAGAAATTGACTGTCACCTTAGAGCATTTCAGAGGGACTCGTGTCTTGTGTGAGCACATGTTTTTAGTTCTCAGTTTGGGGAAGGGGAAATGACAGCACCGTGATGCTCACGGCTAGAGGCAGGTACCACTGAATTTGCCATACGGGACCTCCTTTTGCTGGTAGGTCTGTCAGGGTGGGGGACTGGCGTTTGCCTTTACATGGCTGAGTAGGACCCTCAACCTCCCCCAGGGCCCTGGTCCTCTGGCTGGACAACATCACTTGGGAGTAGGGGGGCTGTGGGTGGGGGAATGCCAATGTCCCTTCCCTGCGGGATCCAGCGGGACAGGAGGACCAGGCTTGTGCCCTCGGAGGACTGGGTTGTTTAGTCAGCTGAGGTTCCCACTGCTGTAGAGGAAAGGAGAAGGGAAAAGGTCTGTTCTCTAGTTGATCCACCACAGGGGACAACACCACACAGGGCAAATATTTATTTAGCAGTGAAAAGGCTAAAGATCGTTCCTTAGATCTCTACTTGGATGTGCTAAGAGGCAGCTTGTCAGCCCCCCTGTGTGCCTCAAACTTCTCTATTGCAATCACTGGAAAAACAAGTGCTTCAGTGAGAGCAAGCAAAGAGGGAAGTGGGGGGGATGTTTAAGGAGAAGACCTTGAAACAGCGTTTTTGTCAGAGTTTAAGTCAGCCTATTCAAAAAGCATATCTCCAGGGAGTGATAAGGCTTGTCATTTGGGATTTTTTTTCAAAACTCCAAAGTAACTAAGTTTTAAGAAAGCCAAGTACACAACACCAAGGTACGTTGAGCTGGCTTTTCCAGCTGGAATAGCTGGAATGCTCCCAGCTATTAAGATTGTCACATTGCAAGAAGCATAGTGTCCAGGGAGACTTCCCCTCTTCCCAGCTGGTTGGTATCTGTGGTGTTTATGTTCTCCTTAGTTATGTCTTGTGCATACTTTGAGTTAATGTCATTTAATTTTGGCTCACTGAAGGCATCTCCGTATACTGCGCTCTATTTGCAGTACTTTACTTAAGCAAAGACTGCATTAATGCAATAATTAGCTATATTAAACCAGCTGATCATCTATGCAAATTCATATTTTTAATAGCTTCCACCTAGAAAAATAAAGCCCTGCTAATCCTTTAATTAATTTGCAATCTAAAACTGTGTAAGCCTTTGACACTCTGTTTTCAGGAGCAATTAAGTTCAAGCCTGTGGCCAATGGTAAGTTCAGCTTGAGCCTGTGTTATGTCCCACAAGCCATCAGGATGAGCAGCTGTAGTTTTCCTTCCCCTCTGTACCCAACAGCTGGGAAAAAATCTCCACCTGTTTCCCAAGTGATGTGTGGCACACAGGCAGCAGGTATGCTCACATTTTATCCACTCCCACAGAGTTTTCATTCTTGACCTCAAAGATCTTTCCCAGCCAAAATGATTCTGTGAGTCTATGATCCTAAACAGGACTGTTTTAATTCCTCTTTGGGTCTCTCCAAGGCACCTTTGCATACTAACATCCTCACCACCATTGCTGCCCAATTTCCTTTAATCACAGTCTTACTCCATGTAACAGTTCTAACAGGCTTTGCAGTATGTTCTTCATGTTCACCGGTTGTTTCTCAGCTGGGATGTGCTACAACAATCTCATCCATCATTGCCAATAATTTTCCTTCCTCCTGATGAAGACAGAGGGTGTTCAACAAAAATAAAATAGCCCCTTGTCCCTGAATTTAAACTTTCCTCTGTACAGCAGCACCTTACAGCTAATTCCTCCTCCCTCTGATAACCAGGCATTTCAGCGGAGGCTACGACATTGCTCTGGATTTTATATTCCCAATGCTTTAATGTAAGAATGCTTCCATACATTCCTTCATTGTGCTGTTCTTCAGGCCAGCGTGTCCTGCAGTCTCTCCTCTCTACCCCAATTTCTGTGAAGACCTGTCCACATGCCTCATAATCAGATGCAGGCTTGATGAGACCAGGCACACAGTAAACAAGATGCTTGCCTGCAAGGATCTCTTCCTACAGACTGGGAAATGCTGGGCCACACATCTCCTTGCATCTTGCCAGGGTGAGTGGGTTTAGTGCTACCTGCAGTTTCTCAGCACATCCTCAGTTCTAAAAGCTTTATCTTCAGGGCCCTTTAAAAATGTTCCCAGACACTCTAGTGAGGGTCGATTTAGATTCTAGGGTAGGAATTGTTTTATTTCCCCTGTGTTTTACAAAATCCCAGCTAGCATTGTCTGCATAGCTTTGTTTTCAGTTTACACATTTAATAATTTCTTCCTTCTGCATTTTTGGAATGTAGGAAAGAGAATGATAGGGAGAGGCATTTTGACTCCTCCTCCACCTTTATATGGGAATCCTTTAATACTTCATTTCAACACCATGGTGAGAAAGCAAGGGAATTGTAGCCTTCCAGTACCTGAAGGGGCTACAGGAAAGCTGGAGAGGGACTGGTTATGAGGGACTGTAGTAGAGAGGACAATGGAGAACGGCCTTAAGCTGAAGGAGGGAGCATTTCTATTAGATATGAGGCAGAAATAACTCCCTGTGAGGGGAGGCCCTGGCGCAGGCTGCCCAGAGAAGCTGTGGATGGATGTCTCCTCCCAGGCAGTATTCAAGACCAGGTTGGATGGGGCTTTGGGGCAACCTGGGCTAGTGGAGGATCTCCCTGCCTGTGACAGGAGGTTGGGACTAGATAGGCTTTGGAGTCCTTCCAACCAGAACTCTTCTAGGATTCTGTGAAGATCTGAAATTAGATTTTTCAAGTCTCGACTTCACTTGGTGTTTCAGTTTTATATCCACTAAGCCTCGAGGCACGTTGATAGTGAGTGGCCCAGTGCTGCACATCAGTTTCCCTCAGCTTGTTTGACAGATCTCTGTGATCACTACTAATAATTTTAAAAATTTCCCTTCCATTTCCTGTCCATTGTCTTTTGGCACCACAGATAGCTGCTTTGTCAAGCACTTACTGAAAGTACATTTTCTTTTTTTTTTTTTTTAAACCCCACTCACTTCCTCACTTTCCTAACAGACCTCACAGTGAAACTGTCTGCTAACATACCAGTGTAACTGCCCTGCACTGAGGAGGGAATCGGCCCACTGTTGCTGTGAGAAAGGAGCAGAGGAACTCTGAAGGCGACTGAGCAGACCCATGTCATGTGTTAGTGAATGGGGGGTGCTGCTCCTACAAGAGCTTTCTATTAAGCACTGAGCAGGTGGGCTCTTCTCTAGGCTTGGACACAGCCACGGTCTTGGAGGAGAGGAGAAAGTGCCTGTGGCAGCGATGTGTAATGCAAATTCCTGAGGCTGCTCAAACCCCGAGGAGACAATCTCAGTGTGAACGCTAAACTGTGTTCCCTCAGAGCTGTGCTTGAAGAGGAAACATGCAACATCTCCTTCCTTCACGCCTCCAGCCTCCTACCATGCATTTAGCAGAGCAGGAATTGTCTTGGCTGATAGGTACAGGAGAGCTTAACTATCTTGCATGGTCCTGTCTCCTTAGAGGCTTGTACAGCTTCTCAGTGGTGCTCATGAAAGCCAGCAGCAGGCCAGAAATCACTAAGAGGTGCTGTCTTGGTTTTGCCCCAGCTGAGAGCTGAGCCCCACGCAGACGATTGTTCTTTAGGAGGGAGTGTGGTGGGCACTACCAGGACAAGGTAGATACAAGTTGGAAATTAGGAAAATGTTCTTTAGAATGAGGGTGTTACATCACTGGATCAGGTTGCCCAGGGAGGTAGTGAAGGCTCAGTCCCAGGAGATACTCAAGGTCTCTGAGCAACCTGATCTAGGCAAGATGTCCCTGCTTCCTGCAGGGCGGGTGGACTAGAGGACCTTTAAAGGTCCCTTCCAACCCAGTATGAGCATCAGCTTCAGGCAGGGAAAAATGCCAAACCCAAGACTTTTTCCAGTGCACAGTCTGCCTTCTGTTTGAGTTTCCCCCCAACGCGGCTTCTTAGGCAGCAAAGATTGCTGATGGCTTCTTCTCATCTGTCTGGCCTCAGCTAGGTCAGCCCTGGACTATTTGTGCTTCTGATCAAACGTGTTGCCATATTCCAAGTTCCAGGAGCATGGAAATGACATTTTCAATCCGCACAGGGGCCAGTGCCACCCTGTGCAAGATCGCCAGGAGCAGGAGGCCCACTGTGATGCCAGCAAGCAGTGGGATGTGACGTCACGTCGCTGGGTGGTTCTCTTGGGGCACCGGCAGAGCCTGGCTCAGTCTGGCTCGTGCCTGGACTCCCACTGAGCGTGCCTGCGAGGTGTGGAGGCTCGAGCCAGGCTTCTCTGGGTGTTTTGGTGTCTGCCATTGGCAGCTTTGGTGCCCGTTCAAGAGCCGTGCGGTGTGTTTCCCCAGCCCTGCCTGGCTGAGGCAGCTGGACACTGTGTGGTGTGCTTTTGGCATTGGAGGTGAGCCGTGTGAGGAATCGTGGCTATGGGGTGGCCATGGGGTGGGCTGTGGGGCTTGGGGAGCTGGGAGGGTGTCCTTCTGGAGCCAGGGGCCAGGGACCTGCTTCCTCCTCTCCCCTTCCCGGGACAGCCAGTGACTGTGGCCCCTCTCCCTTCTGCGGTGCAGGTCTCCCCAGCCCGCTGCAACAAGTCAACATGGCAACAGAGGAGGAACAGTGGAGCTGCCCCATCTGCCAGGGTGCTCCAGGTGACATGGCTTACGTGACACCCTGTGGCCACAAGTTCTGCCTGGGCTGCGTCCTGCGGTGGGCAAAACACAAATCATCGTGCGCCCTGTGCCGGCAGCAGGTCAACACCGTCCGCTTCTCCCTGCGGTCTGAGGACGATTTCTTGGAGTTGGATCTGCCACCACCATCAGATCCACTGGAGGACCATGATGACCAAGAAGAGCAGGAGATTGAGGAGCCGGCACCCAGCAGAGATGTGGCTGGCTTTACACCTGAGGACTGGGCAGACTATTTCCGCCAGTCTGAGGAGACACTGGAGCCCCTGCTCCCCTGGCTGAACCAGCATCTGCCATCTGGGGCTGAGTGGTGGGACGCAGATCTTCTGAAGAACACCGTCATCTTCGTTCTGTGCAGCCAAGGACTGGACGAGGTGTCCATGGTCCGTACCCTGCAGCCCTTTCTGCACGACCGGACAGCCAACTTTGTCAATGAACTCATTGAGGTCGCTGCAGAGAGCTGCAGGGAGCAGATGCTCCTGCACATGGGCTTCCCATTCTACGAGGCTGCTGAAGATCAGGAGTACAGCCCTGCCACCAGCCCTGTGCCTGCCCTCATCCCTGGGGGGACTCCTGCATCATCACCGGAGGGAAGTCCTGTTCCTTCACCGCAGGAGACTCCTACCACCTCCTCACAGCCCACTCCTGCCCCCTCGCCGGTGGTGACTCCGTCTTCCAACACCAGCGCAGAGGAGGAGTCCTTGGAGGAGTTGGGACAGGAGGTGGCAGCTTCCTCCAGGGCTGCCCAGGGCAGGGAGTCATCACCCGGCAGGAGTTCCACCTCTTCACCACGGCGGCCCCCGAAGAGGAGAGCGAGTGGGTCCTCAGACGACGCTTCAGACCCCAAGAGGCCACACCACCGGCAAGACTAGGGAGACCCCGGAGCCATCGAAGCCGGGCCTGGACCAGCAGCTGGGGCAAACACCAGCCCCCACGGGCACTCCACAGCACCTGTTCTTTTTCTCAGTCTTTTCGTTTACTAAATACTCTTTAGGATAGTTATTTTATTGTAAGAATAGAGCCCCCGTAGTTAAGTCTCATTTCTTTATGAATCCCCATTTCACCTTCCTGATACTTTGAACTTGTTTGTTGTTTTATTGGTTTATTGTTTTGGTTTCCATTTTCTGTTCACCTCATAAGGAATAAAGCATTTACCACATTTACTTGATTTTGAAAAGGACAATGTGTTCTCATTGACTGTCGTGGTTTTGCCCCAGCTGAGAACTGGGCAACACGCAGCCACTTGTTAGTTAGGAGGGAGTGTGGGGGGTGGGAATTCAGGGAGGGGGAAAGGGAGGGAGAAGCAAAACCCAAGAAACCAAAACCTTGTGGGTTGGGAGAAGGATAGTTTACTGGCATAACAGAAAGATAAACATAATAATAATGACAGGACTTCAGAGCAAAACACATGAAACTGGTGGTGCACAAGGCAGTGTCTCAGCAAACTGCACAACTCAGCCGCACAGCTCAGAGCTGCACTGAAACTGGATGGTCCCCAAAAATGTGTGTCCTGGAGATGCCTGCTCCTCCCCCCACCTGCCCCTCTTTTTTGCTGAGCATGACATCATTGGTATGGAATACCCCCTTTGGGCAGCTTGGGTCACCTGTCCTGGCTGTGTCCCCTCCCTTCCCGCTAGCAGTGACCTATCAACAACTGAAAAGTCCTTGACTGCTTGGCAACAGCTAGAACATCAGTGTGTGACCAGCACTGCTCTCAGCCTAACTCACTCCCAAACATAGTATTCCATCAGCTCCACTTACTGAAAGTAGATTTTCTTTTTTTTTTTTAACTGTTGTGTTTAAAACCCCACTCACTTCCTCACTTTCCTAACAGACCTCACAGTGAAACTGTCTGCTAACATACCAGTGTAACTGCCCTGCACTGAGGAGGGAATCGGCCCACTGTTGCTGTGAGAAAGGAGCAGAGGAACTCTGAAGGCGACTGAGCAGACCCATGTCATGTGTTAGTGAATAGGGGATGCTGCTCCTACAAGAGCTTTCTGTTAAGCACTGAGCTGGTGGGCTCTTCACTCGGAGGAGAGGAGAAAGTGCCTGTGGCAGCGATGTGTAATGCAAATTCCTGAGGCTGCTCAAACCCCGAGGAGACAATCTCAGTGTGAACGCTAAACTGTGTTCCCTCAGAGCTGTGCTTGAAGAGGAAACATGCAACATCTCCTTCCTTCACGCCTCCAGCCTCCTACCATGCATTTAGCAGAGCAGGAATTGTCTTGGCTGATAGGTACAGGAGAGCTTAACTATCTTGCATGGTCCTGTCTCCTTAGAGGCTTGTACAGCTTCTCAGTGGTGCTCATGAAAGCCAGCAGCAGGCCAGAAATCACTAAGAGGTGCTGTCTTGGTTTTGCCCCAGCTGAGAGCTGAGCCCCACGCAGACGATTGTTCTTTAGGAGGGAGTGTGGTGGGCACTACCAGGACAAGGTAGATACAAGTTGGAAATTAGGAAAATGTTCTTTAGAATGAGGGTGTTACATCACTGGATCAGGTTGCCCAGGGAGGTAGTGAAGGCTCAGTCCCAGGAGATACTCAAGGTCTCTGAGCAACCTGATCTAGGCAAGATGTCCCTGCTTCCTGCAGGGCGGGTGGACTAGAGGACCTTTAAAGGTCCCTTCCAACCCAGTATGAGCATCAGCTTCAGGCAGGGAAAAATGCCAAACCCAAGACTTTTTCCAGTGCACAGTCTGCCTTCTGTTTGAGTTTCCCCCCAACGCGGCTTCTTAGGCAGCAAAGATTGCTGATGGCTTCTTCTCATCTGTCTGGCCTCAGCTAGGTCAGCCCTGGACTATTTGTGCTTCTGATCAAACGTGTTGCCATATTCCAAGTTCCAGGAGCATGGAAATGACATTTTCAATCCGCACAGGGGCCAGTGCCACCCTGTGCAAGATCGCCAGGAGCAGGAGGCCCACTGTGATGCCAGCAAGCAGTGGGATGTGACGTCACGTCGCTGGGTGGTTCTCTTGGGGCACCGGCAGAGCCTGGCTCAGTCTGGCTCGTGCCTGGACTCCCACTGAGCGTGCCTGCGAGGTGTGGAGGCTCGAGCCAGGCTTCTCTGGGTGTTTTGGTGTCTGCCATTGGCAGCTTTGGTGCCCGTTCAAGAGCCGTGCGGTGTGTTTCCCCAGCCCTGCCTGGCTGAGGCAGCTGGACACTGTGTGGTGTGCTTTTGGCATTGGAGGTGAGCCGTGTGAGGAATCGTGGCTATGGGGTGGCCATGGGGTGGGCTGTGGGGCTTGGGGAGCTGGGAGGGTGTCCTTCTGGAGCCAGGGGCCAGGGACCTGCTTCCTCCTCTCCCCTTCCCGGGACAGCCAGTGACTGTGGCCCCTCTCCCTTCTGCGGTGCAGGTCTCCCCAGCCCGCTGCAACAAGTCAACATGGCAACAGAGGAGGAACAGTGGAGCTGCCCCATCTGCCAGGGTGCTCCAGGTGACATGGCTTACGTGACACCCTGTGGCCACAAGTTCTGCCTGGGCTGCGTCCTGCGGTGGGCAAAACACAAATCATCGTGCGCCCTGTGCCGGCAGCAGGTCAACACCGTCCGCTTCTCCCTGCGGTCTGAGGACGATTTCTTGGAGTTGGATCTGCCACCACCATCAGATCCACTGGAGGACCATGATGACCAAGAAGAGCAGGAGATTGAGGAGCCGGCACCCAGCAGAGATGTGGCTGGCTTTACACCTGAGGACTGGGCAGACTATTTCCGCCAGTCTGAGGAGACACTGGAGCCCCTGCTCCCCTGGCTGAACCAGCATCTGCCATCTGGGGCTGAGTGGTGGGACGCAGATCTTCTGAAGAACACCGTCATCTTCGTTCTGTGCGGCCAAGGACTGGACGAGGTGTCCATGGTCCGTACCCTGCAGCCCTTTCTGCACGACCGGACAGCCAACTTTGTCAATGAACTCATTGAGGTCGCTGCAGAGAGCTGCAGGGAGCAGATGCTCCTGCACATGGGCTTCCCATTCTACGAGGCTGCTGAAGATCAGGAGTACAGCCCTGCCACCAGCCCTGTGCCTGCCCTCATCCCTGGGGGGACTCCTGCATCATCACCGGAGGGAAGTCCTGTTCCTTCACCGCAGGAGACTCCTACCACCTCCTCACAGCCCACTCCTGCCCCCTCGCCGGTGGTGACTCCGTCTTCCAACACCAGCGCAGAGGAGGAGTCCTTGGAGGAGTTGGGACAGGAGGTGGCAGCTTCCTCCAGGGCTGCCCAGGGCAGGGAGTCATCACCCGGCAGGAGTTCCACCTCTTCACCACGGCGGCCCCCGAAGAGGAGAGCGAGTGGGTCCTCAGACGACGCTTCAGACCCCAAGAGGCCACACCACCGGCAAGACTAGGGAGACCCCGGAGCCATCGAAGCCGGGCCTGGACCAGCAGCTGGGGCAAACACCAGCCCCCACGGGCACTCCACAGCACCTGCTCTTTTTCTCAGTCTTTTCGTTTACTAAATACTCTTTAGGATAGTTATTTTATTGTAAGAATAGAGCCCCCGTAGTTAAGTCTCATTTCTTTATGAATCCCCATTGCACCTTCCTGATACTTTGAACTTGTTTGTTGTTTTATTGGTTTATTGTTTTGGTTTCCATTTTCTGTTCACCTCATAAGGAATAAAGCATTTACCACATTTACTTGATTTTGAAAAGGACAATGTGTTCTCATTGACTGTCGTGGTTTTGCCCCAGCTGAGAACTGGGCAACACGCAGCCACTTGTTAGTTAGGAGGGAGTGTGGGGGGTGGGAATTCAGGGAGGGGGAAAGGGAGGGAGAAGCAAAACCCAAGAAACCAAAACCTTGTGGGTTGGGAGAAGGATAGTTTACTGGCATAACAGAAAGATAAACATAATAATAATGACAGGACTTCAGAGCAAAACACATGAAACTGGTGGTGCACAAGGCAGTGTCTCAGCAAACTGCACAACTCAGCCGCACAGCTCAGAGCTGCACTGAAACTGGATGGTCCCCAAAAATGTGTGTCCTGGAGATGCCTGCTCCTCCCCCCACCTGCCCCTCTTTTTTGCTGAGCATGACATCATTGGTATGGAATACCCCCTTTGGGCAGCTTGGGTCACCTGTCCTGGCTGTGTCCCCTCCCTTCCCGCTAGCAGTGACCTATCAACAACTGAAAAGTCCTTGACTGCTTGGCAACAGCTAGAACATCAGTGTGTGACCAGCACTGCTCTCAGCCTAACTCACTCCCAAACATAGTATTCCATCAGCTCCACTTACTGAAAGTAGATTTTCTTTTTTTTTTTTAACTGTTGTGTTTAAAACCCCACTCACTTCCTCACTTTCCTAACAGACCTCACAGTGAAACTGTCTGCTAACATACCAGTGTAACTGCCCTGCACTGAGGAGGGAATCGGCCCACTGTTGCTGTGAGAAAGGAGCAGAGGAACTCTGAAGGCGACTGAGCAGACCCATGTCATGTGTTAGTGAATAGGGGATGCTGCTCCTACAAGAGCTTTCTGTTAAGCACTGAGCTGGTGGGCTCTTCACTCGGAGGAGAGGAGAAAGTGCCTGTGGCAGCAATGTGTAATGCAAATTCCTGAGGCTGCTCAAACCCCGAGGAGACAATCTCAGTGTGAACGCTAAACTGTGTTCCCTCAGAGCTGTGCTTGAAGAGGAAACATGCAACATCTCCTTCCTTCACGCCTCCAGCCTCCTACCATGCATTTAGCAGAGCAGGAATTGTCTTGGCTGATAGGTACAGGAGAGCTTAACTATCTTGCATGGTCCTGTCTCCTTAGAGGCTTGTACAGCTTCTCAGTGGTGCTCATGAAAGCCAGCAGCAGGCCAGAAATCACTAAGAGGTGCTGTCTTGGTTTTGCCCCAGCTGAGAGCTGAGCCCCACGCAGACGATTGTTCTTTAGGAGGGAGTGTGGTGGGCACTACCAGGACAAGGTAGATACAAGTTGGAAATTAGGAAAATGTTCTTTAGAATGAGGGTGTTACATCACTGGATCAGGTTGCCCAGGGAGGGAGTGAAGGCTCAGTCCCAGGAGATACTCAAGGTCTCTGAGCAACCTGATCTAGGCAAGATGTCCCTGCTTCCTGCAGGGCGGGTGGACTAGAGGACCTTTAAAGGTCCCTTCCAACCCAGTATGAGCATCAGCTTCAGGCAGGGAAAAATGCCAAACCCAAGACTTTTTCCAGTGCACAGTCTGCCTTCTGTTTGAGTTTCCCCCCAACGCGGCTTCTTAGGCAGCAAAGATTGCTGATGGCTTCTTCTCATCTGTCTGGCCTCAGCTAGGTCAGCCCTGGACTATTTGTGCTTCTGATCAAACGTGTTGCCATATTCCAAGTTCCAGGAGCATGGAAATGACATTTTCAATCCGCACAGGGGCCAGTGCCACCCTGTGCAAGATCGCCAGGAGCAGGAGGCCCACTGTGATGCCAGCAAGCAGTGGGATGTGACGTCACGTCGCTGGGTGGTTCTCTTGGGGCACCGGCAGAGCCTGGCTCAGTCTGGCTCGTGCCTGGACTCCCACTGAGCGTGCCTGCGAGGTGTGGAGGCTCGAGCCAGGCTTCTCTGGGTGTTTTGGTGTCTGCCATTGGCAGCTTTGGTGCCCGTTCAAGAGCCGTGCGGTGTGTTTCCCCAGCCCTGCCTGGCTGAGGCAGCTGGACACTGTGTGGTGTGCTTTTGGCATTGGAGGTGAGCCGTGTGAGGAATCGTGGCTATGGGGTGGCCATGGGGTGGGCTGTGGGGCTTGGGGAGCTGGGAGGGTGTCCTTCTGGAGCCAGGGGCCAGGGACCTGCTTCCTCCTCTCCCCTTCCCGGGACAGCCAGTGACTGTGGCCCCTCTCCCTTCTGCGGTGCAGGTCTCCCCAGCCCGCTGCAACAAGTCAACATGGCAACAGAGGAGGAACAGTGGAGCTGCCCCATCTGCCAGGGTGCTCCAGGTGACATGGCTTACGTGACACCCTGTGGCCACAAGTTCTGCCTGGGCTGCGTCCTGCGGTGGGCAAAACACAAATCATCGTGCGCCCTGTGCCGGCAGCAGGTCAACACCGTCCGCTTCTCCCTGCGGTCTGAGGACGATTTCTTGGAGTTGGATCTGCCACCACCATCAGATCCACTGGAGGACCATGATGACCAAGAAGAGCAGGAGATTGAGGAGCCGGCACCCAGCAGAGATGTGGCTGGCTTTACACCTGAGGACTGGGCAGACTATTTCCGCCAGTCTGAGGAGACACTGGAGCCCCTGCTCCCCTGGCTGAACCAGCATCTGCCATCTGGGGCTGAGTGGTGGGACGCAGATCTTCTGAAGAACACCGTCATCTTCGTTCTGTGCGGCCAAGGACTGGACGAGGTGTCCATGGTCCGTACCCTGCAGCCCTTTCTGCACGACCGGACAGCCAACTTTGTCAATGAACTCATTGAGGTCGCTGCAGAGAGCTGCAGGGAGCAGATGCTCCTGCACATGGGCTTCCCATTCTACGAGGCTGCTGAAGATCAGGAGTACAGCCCTGCCACCAGCCCTGTGCCTGCCCTCATCCCTGGGGGGACTCCTGCATCATCACCGGAGGGAAGTCCTGTTCCTTCACCGCAGGAGACTCCTACCACCTCCTCACAGCCCACTCCTGCCCCCTCGCCGGTGGTGACTCCGTCTTCCAACACCAGCGCAGAGGAGGAGTCCTTGGAGGAGTTGGGACAGGAGGTGGCAGCTTCCTCCAGGGCTGCCCAGGGCAGGGAGTCATCACCCGGCAGGAGTTCCACCTCTTCACCACGGCGGCCCCCGAAGAGGAGAGCGAGTGGGTCCTCAGACGACGCTTCAGACCCCAAGAGGCCACACCACCGGCAAGACTAGGGAGACCCCGGAGCCATCGAAGCCGGGCCTGGACCAGCAGCTGGGGCAAACACCAGCCCCCACGGGCACTCCACAGCACCTGCTCTTTTTCTCAGTCTTTTCGTTTACTAAATACTCTTTAGGATAGTTATTTTATTGTAAGAATAGAGCCCCCGTAGTTAAGTCTCATTTCTTTATGAATCCCCATTGCACCTTCCTGATACTTTGAACTTGTTTGTTGTTTTATTGGTTTATTGTTTTGGTTTCCATTTTCTGTTCACCTCATAAGGAATAAAGCATTTACCACATTTACTTGATTTTGAAAAGGACAATGTGTTCTCATTGACTGTCGTGGTTTTGCCCCAGCTGAGAACTGGGCAACACGCAGCCACTTGTTAGTTAGGAGGGAGTGTGGGGGGTGGGAATTCAGGGAGGGGGAGAGGGAGGGAGAAGCAAAACCCAAGAAACCAAAACCTTGTGGGTTGGGAGAAGGATAGTTTACTGGCATAACAGAAAGATAAACATAATAATAATGACAGGACTTCAGAGCAAAACACATGAAACTGGTGGTGCACAAGGCAGTGTCTCAGCAAACTGCACAACTCAGCCGCACAGCTCAGAGCTGCACTGAAACTGGATGGTCCCCAAAAATGTGTGTCCTGGAGATGCCTGCTCCTCCCCCCACCTGCCCCTCTTTTTTGCTGAGCATGACATCATTGGTATGGAATACCCCCTTTGGGCAGCTTGGGTCACCTGTCCTGGCTGTGTCCCCTCCCTTCCCGCTAGCAGTGACCTATCAACAACTGAAAAGTCCTTGACTGCTTGGCAACAGCTAGAACATCAGTGTGTGACCAGCACTGCTCTCAGCCTAACTCACTCCCAAACATAGTATTCCATCAGCTCCACTTACTGAAAGTAGATTTTCTTTTTTTTTTTTAACTGTTGTGTTTAAAACCCCACTCACTTCCTCACTTTCCTAACAGACCTCACAGTGAAACTGTCTGCTAACATACCAGTGTAACTGCCCTGCACTGAGGAGGGAATCGGCCCACTGTTGCTGTGAGAAAGGAGCAGAGGAACTCTGAAGGCGACTGAGCAGACCCATGTCATGTGTTAGTGAATAGGGGATGCTGCTCCTACAAGAGCTTTCTGTTAAGCACTGAGCTGGTGGGCTCTTCACTCGGAGGAGAGGAGAAAGTGCCTGTGGCAGCGATGTGTAATGCAAATTCCTGAGGCTGCTCAAACCCCGAGGAGACAATCTCAGTGTGAACGCTAAACTGTGTTCCCTCAGAGCTGTGCTTGAAGAGGAAACATGCAACATCTCCTTCCTTCACGCCTCCAGCCTCCTACCATGCATTTAGCAGAGCAGGACTTGTCTTGGCTGATAGGTACAGGAGAGCTTAACTATCTTGCATGGTCCTGTCTCCTTAGAGGCTTGTACAGCTTCTCAGTGGTGCTCATGAAAGCCAGCAGCAGGCGAGAAATCACTAAGAGGTGCTGTCTTGGTTTTGCCCCAGCTGAGAGCTGAGCCCCACGCAGACGATTGTTCTTTAGGAGGGAGTGTGGTGGGCACTACCAGGACAAGGTAGATACAAGTTGGAAATTAGGAAAATGTTCTTTAGAATGAGGGTGTTACATCACTGGATCAGGTTGCCCAGGGAGGGAGTGAAGGCTCAGTCCCAGGAGATACTCAAGGTCTCTGAGCAACCTGATCTAGGCAAGATGTCCCTGCTTCCTGCAGGGCGGGTGGACTAGAGGACCTTTAAAGGTCCCTTCCAACCCAGTATGAGCATCAGCTTCAGGCAGGGAAAAATGCCAAACCCAAGACTTTTTCCAGTGCACAGTCTGCCTTCTGTTTGAGTTTCCCCCCAACGCGGCTTCTTAGGCAGCAAAGATTGCTGATGGCTTCTTCTCATCTGTCTGGCCTCAGCTAGGTCAGCCCTGGACTATTTGTGCTTCTGATCAAACGTGTTGCCATATTCCAAGTTCCAGGAGCATGGAAATGACATTTTCAATCCGCACAGGGGCCAGTGCCACCCTGTGCAAGATCGCCAGGAGCAGGAGGCCCACTGTGATGCCAGCAAGCAGTGGGATGTGACGTCACGTCGCTGGGTGGTTCTCTTGGGGCACCGGCAGAGCCTGGCTCAGTCTGGCTCGTGCCTGGACTCCCACTGAGCGTGCCTGCGAGGTGTGGAGGCTCGAGCCAGGCTTCTCTGGGTGTTTTGGTGTCTGCCATTGGCAGCTTTGGTGCCCGTTCAAGAGCCGTGCGGTGTGTTTCCCCAGCCCTGCCTGGCTGAGGCAGCTGGACACTGTGTGGTGTGCTTTTGGCATTGGAGGTGAGCCGTGTGAGGAATCGTGGCTATGGGGTGGCCATGGGGTGGGCTGTGGGGCTTGGGGAGCTGGGAGGGTGTCCTTCTGGAGCCAGGGGCCAGGGACCTGCTTCCTCCTCTCCCCTTCCCGGGACAGCCAGTGACTGTGGCCCCTCTCCCTTCTGCGGTGCAGGTCTCCCCAGCCCGCTGCAACAAGTCAACATGGCAACAGAGGAGGAACAGTGGAGCTGCCCCATCTGCCAGGGTGCTCCAGGTGACATGGCTTACGTGACACCCTGTGGCCACAAGTTCTGCCTGGGCTGCGTCCTGCGGTGGGCAAAACACAAATCATCGTGCGCCCTGTGCCGGCAGCAGGTCAACACCGTCCGCTTCTCCCTGCGGTCTGAGGACGATTTCTTGGAGTTGGATCTGCCACCACCATCAGATCCACTGGAGGACCATGATGACCAAGAAGAGCAGGAGATTGAGGAGCCGGCACCCAGCAGAGATGTGGCTGGCTTTACACCTGAGGACTGGGCAGACTATTTCCGCCAGTCTGAGGAGACACTGGAGCCCCTGCTCCCCTGGCTGAACCAGCATCTGCCATCTGGGGCTGAGTGGTGGGACGCAGATCTTCTGAAGAACACCGTCATCTTCGTTCTGTGCGGCCAAGGACTGGACGAGGTGTCCATGGTCCGTACCCTGCAGCCCTTTCTGCACGACCGGACAGCCAACTTTGTCAATGAACTCATTGAGGTCGCTGCAGAGAGCTGCAGGGAGCAGATGCTCCTGCACATGGGCTTCCCATTCTACGAGGCTGCTGAAGATCAGGAGTACAGCCCTGCCACCAGCCCTGTGCCTGCCCTCATCCCTGGGGGGACTCCTGCATCATCACCGGAGGGAAGTCCTGTTCCTTCACCGCAGGAGACTCCTACCACCTCCTCACAGCCCACTCCTGCCCCCTCGCCGGTGGTGACTCCGTCTTCCAACACCAGCGCAGAGGAGGAGTCCTTGGAGGAGTTGGGACAGGAGGTGGCAGCTTCCTCCAGGGCTGCCCAGGGCAGGGAGTCATCACCCGGCAGGAGTTCCACCTCTTCACCACGGCGGCCCCCGAAGAGGAGAGCGAGTGGGTCCTCAGACGACGCTTCAGACCCCAAGAGGCCACACCACCGGCAAGACTAGGGAGACCCCGGAGCCATCGAAGCCGGGCCTGGACCAGCAGCTGGGGCAAACACCAGCCCCCATGGGCACTCCACAGCACCTGTTCTTTTTCTCAGTCTTTTCGTTTACTAAATACTCTTTAGGATAGTTATTTTATTGTAAGAATAGAGCCCCCGTAGTTAAGTCTCATTTCTTTATGAATCCCCATTTCACCTTCCTGATACTTTGAACTTGTTTGTTGTTTTATTGGTTTATTGTTTTGGTTTCCATTTTCTGTTCACCTCATAAGGAATAAAGCATTTACCACATTTACTTGATTTTGAAAAGGACAATGTGTTCTCATTGACTGTCGTGGTTTTGCCCCAGCTGAGAACTGGGCAACACGCAGCCACTTGTTAGTTAGGAGGGAGTGTGGGGGGTGGGAATTCAGGGAGGGGGAAAGGGAGGGAGAAGCAAAACCCAAGAAACCAAAACCTTGTGGGTTGGGAGAAGGATAGTTTACTGGCATAACAGAAAGATAAACATAATAATAATGACAGGACTTCAGAGCAAAACACATGAAACTGGTGGTGCACAAGGCAGTGTCTCAGCAAACTGCACAACTCAGCCGCACAGCTCAGAGCTGCACTGAAACTGGATGGTCCCCAAAAATGTGTGTCCTGGAGCTGCCTGCTCCTCCCCCCACCTGCCCCTCTTTTTTGCTGAGCATGACATCATTGGTATGGAATACCCCCTTTGGGCAGCTTGGGTCACCTGTCCTGGCTGTGTCCCCTCCCTTCCCGCTAGCAGTGACCTATCAACAACTGAAAAGTCCTTGACTGCTTGGCAACAGCTAGAACATCAGTGTGTGACCAGCACTGCTCTCAGCCTAACTCACTCCCAAACATAGTATTCCATCAGCTCCACTTACTGAAAGTAGATTTTCTTTTTTTTTTTTAACTGTTGTGTTTAAAACCCCACTCACTTCCTCACTTTCCTAACAGACCTCACAGTGAAACTGTCTGCTAACATACCAGTGTAACTGCCCTGCACTGAGGAGGGAATCGGCCCACTGTTGCTGTGAGAAAGGAGCAGAGGAACTCTGAAGGCGACTGAGCAGACCCATGTCATGTGTTAGTGAATGGGGGGTGCTGCTCCTACAAGAGCTTTCTGTTAAGCACTGAGCTGGTGGGCTCTTCACTCGGAGGAGAGGAGAAAGTGCCTGTGGCAGCGATGTGTAATGCAAATTCCTGAGGCTGCTAAAACCCCGAGGAGATTTGCAGTGGCTTTACATGTAATTCATTCCACAGAGAAGATGATAGGTTTTCCCCAGTTAAGTCCACAAACCCTGACAAAAGATTTACGCCTTGTGTTTGGACTGGTTTTGCAAGTGAGGAAATGATTGCCCATTAAAGGACCCAAGGCAATACAACCTCTTCTTTGCTGGCAGCACGCGGCGGAAGCGTCAGGAGAGTTTCTAATGTCTCAGGCACGTAGGGGAGAGGAATTATTTGCAAGAACAAATACTGGTTCAGCACTAGTGTCCAAGCGATTTGGGCACAGCTTATGAGGTATGCACTGGTGAGTACTAGAGGTTTACAAGCCATTGCAAAGCTATTGGTGTACATCAGCTTCATGGGAAAGTGCACTTTTTCTTGCCTGACTCTATTCTATATTCTATAGAATATTCTGTATTCTATACAGAACTGAGTGCTGTACCTTTTGCACAACTCTTCTGACTGTCCCAAGACAAGTACTGTAACTAACGTCAACTATGGTCCATGTTACCCTTACTAAGAAACTGATAGTCAGGTGAGACTTTGTGCTGCTTTTGAGATTTCAGCTTCGTGACTCTGAAGAAAGAAAAGAGGAAAGGAGCAAGTGGAGAGGAAAGGTTTGGAGATAGGAGTAAGCCGTATTGCAGGGATGCAATAAAAACCTAAGGAAGGGAATGTAAAGTAGAACAGAATTGAGTACAAGCAGGATGTCAGAGTTAGTTAATTACTATTAGGAAGGAACAGGATTAATGATAGGGTATTTATGGCAGTGTAATCACTGGTGTCTACTGAAATTCTTCACCACCCACTGCTCAATACCCACCAGAAGAAAGTTTGGGAAAGTCTGTTGGTCTGGTAAAGAAATTGAAGGAGTTGGGTGTTTGCCTGGTCAGGAATCTGTGCTACTCCCTAACAAGAGAGACATTATGCTGGGGAACAGCTTCAATGGTGTCAGGTATCCCAACATCATTGTACAGTCCCAAGAATAAAGGGTTAAAGAACAGAACCAGTCTCAAGTTTGAAAAGCCGGAAAACCGGAAAAGTTTGAAAACCGGGAGAAAGCAGAGGCAGGGAGGTGGGAGAGGAGGCTCCAGGTGCTGCCTGGGTGAGGGACAAGGGCCTGGCAAGCTTCTTTCCCTGTCTGATACCTCCTTTCACATGCATGCAGGGAACCAAAGCGATCTGCACTCCACCTACCCCCAGAGAGGGCTGGGGAAGCACTTCCAGCTCTCTCCCCTGCTGCCCAGGCTCTCACCCTTCCCCTCAGCCTTTTCCCCCAGCTAACCCAATGATAACAGAATTCCTTTAGAAGCCCCTGCTCGAGGCGTTCCTGCCACCCCGCACACTGTCAGGAGCTTTCCTCGCAGGCCAGCGGGGAGCTTGGAGCAGCTGAGGCTGCAGGGGCAGGCCGAGTACGGGCTTAACGTGCTCAGCAGCTCCAGCCTGGAGTTCTCTTGGGTGTCCTAATTGAAACAGGAGCTGGGGGGATTCCTGCCCACCCACCACAAGCTGTCCCCCCGCAGCAGGAAAAGCCCGGGCAGTGGGCTCGATGGGGATGGACCTTGATGCACAGGACCCAGAGCAGCCAGCGCCTCAAGTCTCCTCGTGCCCAGAGACAAGCCCTGGTGCTCCCTTGCAGGATGCCAATGGCTTGGGAGATTTCTCCTCCAAGGCCTTAGACTGTCACAGCCTCCGGGAGCTTACGTTTGAAGCCTTGGGGAGATCTTTTCTCACTGGGACCTGTGGCACGATGGGGAAGAGCGGTACCTGGATGCACAGAGAGTCTGATGGTTGTGCAGGAGCCGTTCTTTAAGGGGTGCTTGCCTTCCTGCAGCACCTTCCTTCTGTCACAGGCAGGCACGTTTATCAGGCTGATGGTATCACGGAGAAGTGCATCCTTCACCTCGCGGTCCAGGCGAGAGTCTGTGGTGAAGCTGGGAGAGTGGTTCACCTGCCAAAACAAGGAGCTAATTCACACCCCCGCTCCCAGCAAGCACTGCCAGCAGCCAGCCCCAGCCCCAGCCATACCCCACACTTTCTGATGAAGTCGGACGGCCGCTCAGACCCCACAGCCCGCAGGACTGGGGGTGTGGAGAAGCTGTTGGTATTCGGGGAACTCTTACAGGTCAAGGAGGCCTTGGGTTCAGGGCACTCCCTGCTCTTGGAGAGGGTGTTAGGGAAATGGACATGGACACCCTCCAGTCCTGCTTAGCGTACAGCAGCTTGCCTGGCTACTGGACTTCACAGCACAATGGTTTTGGGACCCAGGTGACCCTTCTAAAGCAGATCAGCTCTGTTCAGCCCACTGCCCCTTGCTGTGCAGCCTCCCCCAGTCCAGCCAAGTCTCGGCTCTCCACTGCTTCCAGACCTGCTTCAGCCCAGCAGGAGATTCCCCCCTCACCTCCAGCAGCCATGGCTTCAACTCTCTGTCCAGTAAAATGTCGAAGCCCAGGATCTCAAAGCAGGCACTGCCAGTCACGTGCTGGGGAAAGCAACTGTGGTACTGGTGCTTCACAATGGGCTGAGCTGAGATCAGCGTCTTGATAACAAGATCTTCAATATATTCTCAGAGGTTGGCCATGTTGAAGTTGTTTTCTCTCATCCAGGGAAACAGGGTGGACAGTTTCCTGTGTGCAGGACAGAAGACACTAAGAACTGCCCTGTGATACCACATTCGACCTGAGAAAGGCCCTGGCAAACAGGGCTCCCAAAGGCAGCCTTCCTGCAGGTCGTGCCCCAGGTATTGCAGCATCCACACCAGACCGTACCTCTTGCTGCCTTTCACGTCATCCCAGACAGTTTTCACTGCGTCTGTTGATGGCATAATTGGTCAAATGCATGCAGGTGTCATCCTGAGAGAGGATACGTGAGAGGCTTTCATTTACAATTAGCTACAGGACACCAACACAAACATCTCATAGACACACCTGAAATACTTTCTGGGAGGAGGTGGAAAAGGTACAGAGGGTGAAAAGAATGAGAAAGAAGCAAGCTGCATGCTATGAAAGCCACCAGATGTGCCTTTTCTACTGGGTTCCTGGTGCTGCTGGGGTCGATGTACCTCTTGGTGGCAAAGCGGGCCAGACCCTCCTTGTAGATAAAAATCCTCAGTGGGTCACAAGAGGTGACCAGCACATAAAAACGAAGGTCAAATTTGAAGCCATCAATGAGGAAAGGCTGTGAGAAAAAAAGGCAGGAGGGACGTGAGAAAAGCCAAGGCTGCGAGGCGGCTGCTGGCTGCCCTGCACGAGGCTGGCTGCTCTGTCTCACTGCTTGTGCCGCTCCCCGGCCCCTCAGCAGTGAGGAGAAAGGCAAGCTTTCGCCAGGCCTTTGCTGAGCTGCGGCCACCTCTGTGCCCCTGGCAGGTCCAGGAAGGTGCAGGGAGAGGACACAAGGAGGATGTGGGGTGCTGGAGGAGCTGCGAGGTTGCACACCCCCAGCTCTAGTTTGAGATCGTCCCCGTTACCTTAGAGATGTACTGCTGACAGATCATACGCTTGTCGTGTTTGATCTCCTTTGGGTTACGTGTTATGAAGATGCCTTTTCCCTGGCAGCCACTGGGAGGCTTGCAGATGAACATTCTGGTTTTCCTCTTGTCTCTGTAGGCCTGGAAATCTCCATAGCTGTGGGAGGAAGCAGGGGCTGTTAAGACCTTCCACCCAAAAGCCGATTCACACTCCTCCCACACTGAACCCCCTCATCTACAGCATGAGGAACCAGGAGCTCAAGGATGCCTTGAGCCAACTGACGAGACATTGCTCAGCAGTTACACGCTGCCGGCCTTCCTAGGCAAGTGCCTCCCCGTGTGGGGTTGAATATACCCAGTCTGTCTTTCCTTCTTCTTTTGATGTTCCCTTTTCCAGGCTGTGGTAATGGAAAGAAATGGATCATCTCCTCCTACGTCAGGAGCCACCCGTCTTGTTCTTCCCGGTGAATTTGTGTGGGAGAGGAGCCAGGCCTCTCTGAATTGAAGCAAAAGAAATGAGCACGCAGCAACTTCTTTGCCTGGGCCAGGCAGGTCAGGAAAGAATGGGAACTGGGAGCAGCTGGGCTGCAGCAGCTCAAGGCCAGCTACTCTGTCCCTTGGGAAGCAGAAGCAGCCAGAGGACTGCCAGGGTTGGGGATCTTGTGCTGGCCGGGGGGAGCGGGGCATGGCACAGAAGGACTTGCAGACCCCTCCCCATCCTCTGGGGAGGACAACAGGGAACACAGAGTGCCACTGACCTGATTTTCCTTGGTCCATGGATGCCCCAGTCTCTGTGGCTGAATGCCCCTGTCTGCCACCCAGGAGCTTCTGTGCCCTTCAGAGGCTCTCTGGGGAGGGACCAGAGCTCTGCCTTGGGCACTGCCCAGACTGCCCTCTGCTGGGGAGAGAGAAGAGGAAGGTGAAGAGTTTGGTGGGAGGTGGATTGGGCTGGAAAGTACCCAGGGAAAAAAAAAACCCGTCCATATGTCATGGATTTGGTGTCATGGTTTTAAACTCAGCTGGCAACTAAGCACCAGGCAGCAGCTCACTAACTCTCCCCTGCTGTGATATGGGGAGGATTCAAAGGGTAAAAAAGAGAAAGAACCTCATGGGATGAGAGAAAAACAGTTTCATAAGCAAAAAGCAATTTTTAAAAGGGAAGAGTAAAAAAGTCCAAACAACCCCCAGCAAAGAGGGAGGAAAATGAATCCCATGAAAAACAAGCAATGTGAAAGAAAACAATTGTTCTGCACCATCCAGACCCTGGACATGGCAGGAGCAATCCCTCGTGCATCTGGCACTGCAATAAGGAATGCCTGCTGCTCAGCCCTCCCATGGGAGCGAGAGGTTTTATACCCATTTCAGTGACATCAGGACCATTCCACATCTGTCCCGTGCAGGCGCTTGGGAGACGAGGGGATGGGAGCAACCACGGTGGGCAGAGAGCGGGGCAGCGTCTAGGGAGAGGGGGTGCTTCCTGCCCGGGGGTGCAGGCAGAGTGCAGGCAGGGTGCAGGCAGGGTGTAGGCAAGGTGCAGGCAGCAGCCCCCTGCCTGGAGAGCCTATGAATTCCTGTGGGGGGGCGGCTGTGCTGCACTAGGACCCTGATTGGGCTCAGCCACAGCCGCCATCCCCAGCCAGGAGCTTTGGGTGGTCAGTGAGCACCTGAGGGGAAAAAGGCTGAATCGGGGGGCCCTTGGCCACCTTCCCTACCGATCAGGCTGGCACAGTGCAAGGGACTCCTGTTCCCCACACGGGTGGCAGAGGAGGTGGGGAGCTCCTGGACTTCAGTGTAGCTGGAGATGTCGTTGTCTGAGACCGTGCTGGCTGGGGATACCGGGGGACATCTGCCCATGTGTGAGGACACACTGCGGGCTTCACCTGCAAGAGCAGAGTTATTTGTTGGGGGGACAGGCAGAACCCAGCAGCTCTCCTGCTCAACTCGTGGAACCTCCTCGATGGGGTCGCTCAGGGCCAGCAGCAGGGAGCGTGGTACTCACAGTCTGCAGCCTTGATTCCCCAGCCAGGGAGCCGCTGGCCTCTCGCCTGCTGCAATTTGCTGCGCTCATGGCAGGGGATGTGATGTCCCTGAATGGAGAGGCAGCCTGTGGCAGCAGGATCCAAGCCCGGTGTGGCTGGCAGCTCAGCGTTGGCTCTGGGCTTGGGCATGCACTGCTTTGCTGAAGTCTGGATGTGAGCTCGTGGGAGCAAGGGCAGGCTGAGTGTCAGCGCCTGGTGGGTGCTGTGACCCTTATGTTCATCACACGGAAACTCCACCTCGGAGGTGAGAAAGCAGCAGCAGCTCAGTTCCACAGGCCTTGGCACGAGGCGGGAAGGAAAAGTCATCTCTGGTCGCCCACAGGTGCTCGCTAAAGCCTGGCCCTGCGCCTTCCCCTGGGTGCAAACCACAGTCAGCACCCTCCACTCAAATGCTCTGAGGGGTCACAGCAGCTGCCCGCCTCATCTGCCTGCAGCACTGGGCTGAGCCAGAGCAGCAGTGCCAGGCTCAGCAAGGAAGGCTCTGTCACAGCCAAAGATAAACATTCGCTCTGAAAAAATATCCCCTGGAGTTTAGGCAGAGCTTGGGCACATGCACTGCCTTTGCCTCAGGATGTCTGTGGTGGGCTCATCCCCACCCCTGTTGCATCCTGGTGCAAGACAGAAGGCAAGACATGTGGGGAGAGCCATTGTTTGCAGCCCAGACTTCACCAAGAGCCTTTGTTTGCCCAGGCTTCCCTTCAGTCCCCCAAAGTCCAGGAACTGGAACAAAACCCACAGATCCAGACACTATGTGGGATCTCGTTGAACTGGGCCAAGCCAGGGCTGCTCGATGCCTGCGCGTCATTGCTCACGACCCACCCACGAATGGCTCTCCTGTGCCGGCCTCGCAGTGTCGGCCTTCCCTTACCTGGCCTTTGGGGACAATGGTGCTGAATCTCTGGGTGTCGGCTGGTCCCTTGGCTGTGGGGAGCAGCTGAGAGAGCTGATCCACAATGCCCCGGCATTGGATAAGGTTCTCTCGCTGCAGAAGAGCCTCCCTTCTTTCATTCTCTTCCTTTTCCACAAGGTCCTGGGGCTGCACAGAGTTGTACTGCATGGGCTGGACCTTTGGAAAGACAGACACGAGTTCCAGCAAACTGGAAGCCCTTGTGATGCCTGAGACACCAAGCCACTGGCTGCTCCCAGCCCTAAGGAGAATGACAGACTTGGGGCTGGAGCTGGGACAAGATCCCGGTGGGAGTCCCAACAGCCACGGGATGGGACAGCCTGGTGCTTGCAAGGGCCTCCCAGCACAAGCTGTCAGCTCTCCCGACATCAGGAAGGGGAGTCAAACCTTGGAGCTCCCTTCCCTGGTAGTCACCCATGGCCAGCACAGCCCTGTTCCACCTTACTGCCTTTGAGGGCCTCATGACCACCACTGCCAAGAGCAAGGTACCTTTATGTTCCCTGCGCTGCTGCGCCTCTTGGTGAGGAGGGTGGTGTGAGCTGTGGGCTTGGGATGGATCTGGGATTTGTCCCCAGCTGACACTCCTTGTAGGTGCTCTTTCCTCTCCATTTTCTTCTTACTGGTGAGAGCCTCCAGCTTTTCTTTTCTCAGTCGAATTTCCTCCAGCTGCTGCCTGCCGGAGAGCAGGAGTCTCAGTCACCAGGTCAAGAGGAGCTGTAAGAACAAAAGGCGATTACGAGTCTGGACTGAACAGACCCGAAGAGAAGGGTGCAGGGAGATGGGCCAGGAGGACGTGGAAAAGAGACTCGCACGGTGTGAGAAACCCCCTTGAATTCGGCCATGGCCACCAGAAGGGTCGAGGATGCCTGTGCCACAGCACAGGCCCAGAAGTCAATGGAATAGGGCATCTGCCTCTCCAGAGGACGCACTCCTGCAGACTCCTTCCCTTCCAGCGCTCACCAGCTTAGGTGCATCTGTTGAGCAGCAGAGCTGCTCCCAAGAAGGGCTCAGAAGCCAGGGGTCTCTGTGCCAGCCCTGTGAGGAGTGGGTTCTCCACAGGGGCAGCGTACCTGGCACACTCCTCCCTTGCTGTGGATGAGGCCGTTTCCCGGAAGAGGGAGATGCTCTGCTTGAAGAACGGCTCGTACTTCTCTGTCCCACACGCCGGGTAAATGCGCCGGAAACCGCACAGGTGCGAGTTCTTATACTGCTCTGCCTCCTCCAGCCAGGCAGCCTGGTTGCTCTCCAGCTCCTCACGTCTGCAAACCGGGAGAAAGCAGAGGCAGGGAGGTGGGAGAGGAGGCTCCAGGTGCTGGCTGGGTGAGGGACAAGGGCCTGGCAAGCTTCTTTCCCCATCTGATACCTCCTTTCACATGCATGCAGGGAAACAACGCGATATGTGCTCCACCTACCCCCAGAGAGGGCTGGGGAAGCACTTCCAGCTCTCTCCCCTGCTGCCCAGGCTCTCGCCCTGCCCCTCAGCCTTTTCCCCCAGCTAACCCAATGATAACAGAATTCCTTTAGAAGCCCCTGCTCGAGGCGTTCCTGCCACCCCGCACGCTGTCAGGAGCTTTCCTCGCAGGCCAGCGGGGACCTTGCAGCAGCTGAGGCTGCAGGGGCAGGCCGAGTACGGGGTGAACATGCTCAGCAGCTCCAGCCTGGAGTTCTCTTGGGTGTCCTAATTGAAACAGGAGCTGGAGGGGTTCCTGCCCACCCACCGCCCCCTGCCCCCCCGTAGCAGGAAAAGCCCGGGCAGTGGGCTCGATGGGGATGGACCTCGATGCACAGGACCCAGAGCACCCAGCGCCTCAAGTCTCCTCCTGCCCAGAGACAAGCCCTGGCGCTTCCTTGCAGGATGCCAATGGCTTGGGAGATTTCTCCTCTGAGGCCTTAGAGTGCCACAGCCTCCTCTGGATTCATGGAGAGTCTGATGGTTGTGCAGGAGCCAATGCTATACGTGCTGCTTGTCTTCCTCCAGCACCTTCCTTCTGTCACAGGCAGGCACGTTTATCAGGCTGATGTTATTGCGGAGAAGTGCATCCTTCACCTCCCGTTCCAGGTGAGAGTCTGTGGCGAAGCTGGGAGAGTGGTTCACCTGACAAAGCAAGGAGCTAATTCACACCCCAGCTCCCAGCAAGTTCTGCCAGCTGCCAGCCCCAGCCCCAGCCCCAGTCCCAGCCCTACCACACACTTTCCGATGAAGTCGGTCGGCCGCTCAGACCCCACAGCCCGCAGGACTGGGGGTGTGGAGCAGCTCTCGGGATTCGGGATGCTCTTACAGGTCAAGGAGGCCTTGGGCTCAGGGCTCTCCCTGCTATTGGAGAGGGTGTCCAGGGAATGGACAGGGACACCCTCCTGTCCCTCTTAGCCTACAGCAGGGCTAGATGCGGAAGGCTCCTGCTTTCCTGACAGGACATCTCTGAGGCTGAAAGCCGGCACTCAGCTGGGCAGCCTGAGAGCCATGGCCCTGTGCATGGGGCTGTGAGAAGCCCAGGGCTTGGAGAAGTGCTCCCCTGGGCTATTCCTGGGCCCTGAAGTGCCACTCCAGCCCAGGCACACAGGCCCGAAGGAAGCTGCCCCAGGGCAGGGGGACACAGGGACAGCTCTAAGGACAAAGGTTTCTCACGGCTCCCGGCCCCATCAGTTGCCTGGAAAATACCCGTGGCAGCAGCTGCAAACATCACCACCCTGTCCCACACCATGTCAGTGACCAATGGCCCCTCCTGAAGCAGCTCAACCTTGATATCATTTGCAGGGAGGAGCAACAGCATCCCTGCTTGCCCATCGCAAGGCAAGCTCCTTGCCCAGGGTAACAGCAGCCACGAAACTTGTGCCTCCCCACGGGGCGTCTGCCACCTCCTGCCTGTGGAGTTGACCATGGCTCACCCAGCCTGACCCAGCCCCACGGCTCTCCCAGCCCGACCCCACCACGAGCTCAGTCCCACTGTCACCCAGAGGGGCAGTGGGTTCTGCTGCCAGGACTGGCTGCTGCCCTCACCTGCCACATCCCTACTTCCCGGGATCGGCATGGAGCAGCCCCGAGCCCCTGGGGTCGCAGGGCCACCAGCTGAAGGATAAAGAGGCAGGTGGGGGCTGTGGCCCTTCCTGCCTGAATAATGTTTCTGCTGCTGCTGCTGCACAGCACTACATACCATGGCAGGGTGACATCACCACCCTGTCCCGCACCATCCCAATGACTAATGGCCCCTCCTGAAGCAGCTCAACCTTGACATCATCTGCATGGAGAAGGAAAAGAATCCCTGCAAATGAAGGCCAAATTTGGGTGCAAGATTGGGGCTCTAGAGTGTCCCCGACGTCTGGAGGCAATGCCTTGCTTCTCTCAGCCCTTTCCAAGGAGTGGGAAATGGCTGCTGAGCAATGAAGTTGGGTCTGGCTGCTGCCTTCTCCTCCCAGGGATAATCTCTGTTGGGCACTCGAGCCCCCCAAGCCAGAACTAGTCCTGGCCAGCTGGAAGATGGGTCTGTGCACCACAAACATCTCCTCTGTGCCGCAGGGCGAAGCTTTGCAAAAGACACTTCTCTTTCTTCAGCACCCTCACACCTCCCTTGGCTAGAGGAGATCCTGGGGTTTTTAACACAGGGATCGTCCCCTGGGCTGACTCCCAGGAACTGTCCTTGGCATGACCCCAGGGTAACCCTGATCCCTCTGCTTGTTCTCCCCACTCTGACCATAGGGAAGGGTGGAAACTGGTGGGGTGTGAGCCCTTTCTCAGAATGGACCTGGACATTGTTTCTCTGCTGCTTGGCCAAGAAGCTGCTCTGGGCACACAGGGTTCTCCCAGGGAGCTGCCATGGTTGTCAGAGAGTGATCGCTCCTTGGGCCAAGCTCTCAGGAGCACTGAACCCCACAGGGAGAGGGTCCCCGGGATACCAGCCCACCCTGTCCAGCTCCAGCTGCCTCAAGATTACAGGGCAATTATGTGTCCAGTTACAGACACGGCCTCCCAGGCAGCCACGATCTCTGCAAAGCCAAGAAAAGGGGCCTCAGAGGGTACCAGGGTTCCCGATCTGGTGGGAGCAGGTCCACCCCTGGTGCTCTGTGGCTGCCAGGCAGCGTTTCAGGATGATGACGATGGTTGCTGCAGTTGGCTCCATCTCTCAGAGGAGCTGGGGTCGGTTGTCCCTCTGTCCAGCTGCGAGGTGCAGCTGGCAGTGTGGGACCAGGCTCCTGAAGCTGCAGCCAGGTGCCTGTGGAGACAGGAGGCTGCCGAGGCCCTGCCATGGCTGCGGTGCTGGGTGCTGCAGGGTGCCGTTCAGCGCTGGTTGTGCTGTGGGACGCAGGCACTTGGCTGTACGTGGAGTTGTGTCCCCTGTTTGGAGGCCCACAGGTCCTTCTTGCCTGTCAAACCACCCCAGAGGGATGCAGGCTGTCACCCAGGGCCCTTCTGCAGGCCTCTCCCAAGGGCTGCTCTCTGCCCTCGTCACCCAGAAAGGCCCAGCCTTGGACCTGCTCCCATGGCCGCATGGCTAGTGATTGCCCAGCTCTCTGGTCTGCCCAGGTCTCTCTTTGAGGTATAAAAACCTCATTTTGGGGGTCCAAGGGCTCACAGAGACGTTCCAAGCCGCAATTTAAGGTGACAGGACTCCCCT
Source organism: Gallinula chloropus (assembly GCF_964237585.1). Lineage (NCBI taxonomy): Eukaryota > Metazoa > Chordata > Aves > Gruiformes > Rallidae > Gallinula > Gallinula chloropus. The sequence continues at coordinate 1,591,346 of NC_140106.1, forward strand.
CCTTAGGAGCCCAGACCATCCCTTTGAAGGCCTCGAGCCTGCCCACCCACCACCTCCACGTGAGAGTACAGAGCCTCCTTCTCTGGCTCCAACATGTCGCTTTTAGCAATCATTGCCCAGTTTTGAAGATTCAGCACAGAGTTTTGTGTGCCCAAAGCCTGGTTTTAGGGTGCAAATTCCTCACGCAGGGAAAATGGCCTCATTTGTTTCATGCTCAAAGCCTTGTTTTCAGACTCCAAAAGCCTGGTTTAGGCTGCAAAGCATCTCTTCGGGGCTCCAAACCTGGTTTCGGGATGGAAAGCCATATTTTCATTCCTAGAGCTCCACTGTTAGCACCTAAAGTCCTGTTCTGAAGGCCAAACCCCTGCTTTTGAGGGTCCAGACTCTCCTGTGTGGGGCCCAAAGCCCTCTTTTCCAGCTCTAAGCCTCCTTGTAGATCCCCAGGCCCTCTAATATGGACCAAAGCTTCATTTGGGCAAGGAGGGGCAAGAGGCAGCTGAGGGGCCTGGAAGAGAAATGTTGTGAGGGGTGTCTGAGTGTTAGAAATGCCAATGGTCCTAAAGAAAGGACTTGAGGTACACACGTTAGTGAAACAGTAATTTATTATACATTCTTGCAAGAGCTGGTACCTAACAAAGTAGGCACACCTTTGGGCAGAGTTTGTAGCACTTTTATACCATATCCTCATTCAAAAATCATTAGGTTACCTCATACCCCTGTACATATTCGTAACCTGTCCCGCTTCATATTAAAATGAGTTCCAATAAGTGATTTCCATCAACTCCTCCCCACTGCGCCTGCGCACTGCCATTTGGTGGTGGTCATTGAGGGTCGTGGGGATGAAGTCAGATGGCTCCTCTTCCTCACCGTAAGTAACCTTCTGTCTTGCGCAGACTCAGTTACCCCTTGACTCCGATCCAGACTAGAAGTTTGGTTTCAGCAGGTTTTGTATACCTGCAAGGACAAGGGGGAGCTTGAACTAGTTACAATGAAATGCTTTGCCTGCATTTGTGACCAGTTAGTGACAAGCAAGGAATTCATCGAACAGAAAAGGAGGAGGGGGGTACTGGCACTTGTCAAAGAAGTCATTTGATAGCCACAGAGCACATAGTCCTTGAGTGTGTAATTTACTTAAAATATCGTGTTAGACTCAAACTTATGTCCCAATTGGTGTTTCTTCTTTATCAGCGAGGCAGAGTCCTTCAAGCGAGGCATTGTTTATGGGAGGTCACCACTGTGGCACTTTAAGCTATCCTTTAAGTGTTGGATGGCTTTACACGAGTCAAGACTGTTCATAGTGATCCTGCTTCCTGCTTCTCTCCCTGTCAGAAAAATGATGCTTGAACCTTGCACCACAGCCTTTGTTTCCAGTGACTTGAAGTACAGTGAGATCTAAACCAGGGAATGGGGGGAGCTGTGCACCTCTTCAAGGCTGGAAATAGTAATCAGTGGCAATTGGCAGCCTGGAAGAGATGCAGAGCTTGTAACAGTGCCTGCGTGGCTGAAACCGTGCTGCCAGACAGCACCCACACTGACATGGCTGCCAGGCAGCACCCCCACTGACATGGCTGCCAGACAGCACCCCCACTGACATGGCTGCCAGGCAGCACCCCCACTGACATGGCTGCCAGGCAGCACCCCCACTGACATGGCTGCCAGGCAGCACCCCCACTAACATGGCTGCCAGGCAGCACCCCCACTGACATGGCTGCCAGGCAGCACCCCCACTGACATGGCTGCCAGGCAGCACCCCCACTAACATGGCTGCCAGGCAGCACCCCCACTGACACGGCTGCCAGGCAGCACCCCCACTAACATGGCTGCCAGGCAGCACCCCCACTGACATGGCTGCCAGGCAGCACCCCCACTGACACGGCTGCCAGGCAGCACCCCCACTGACACGGCTGCCAGGCAGCACCCCCACTAAAATGGCTGCCAGGCAGCACCCCCACTGACATGGCTGCCAGGCAGCACCCCCACTAACATGGCTGCCAGAGCCCCTGTCTCGGGCTTTGCTGCTGCTCCTCGGGCTCTCACAGCTCCCCTCCCACCAGCACAAGGTGTCTCCTTTCCCGGGCGGCTCTTCCATTCCCCACAGGAGGGGGGAGTTCCTCCCCCACCAGCCTCTCCTCACCCCCGGCACCCCCTCTCCCTGCAGCCCCGCTCCCCCGCCCAGCCGGGGCTTTTGGTATCTGCCACAGCCTGGGCAGCAAGTCCCTGCCGGAGCCATCTGGCCTCGTGTGGAGTTGGCAGCCCCAGAGCTTCAGGCCCTCAGTCCCCGGTAAGTCCACCCCTCTTTTCCACCCCCTTTTCTTTGTGCTGGTCAATTCTGGTGCAGATTGGGCAGTGTGCCACCTGTCTGGAGGGTCTGAGCAAAGCATTTCCCTGCTCCCAGCCGATGGTGAGTTTGTTTCCCCAGTGCAGCTCTGAGCTGAGCTCTGACAGAGCAGCAGGCGCTTTCCTTACAGCCTGGTCACCCTGGAGTAAGATTGGAATCCTTTGTTAGAGTAAGGCTGGCATGGGTGGGAGTGGGACAGGGATGCCCTCTGTTTTGGAGAGGAAGCATGGGAAATGCCTTTGTCACTTGCACTTTACTTTGTGCTGCTTTGGGATGCGATGAGACAACATTGATTAGTGCTCGTTGCAGTAGCAATTGTCTCCTGCCCAGCAGGACAGACACAGCCTCTCTTAGCAGTCCTGCCTTATACCAGCTGATCAGCTGGCAGCCAAATGTGATTGGAACTTCATGTTTTGTCCCACCACTGAACACCGTCCGTCTGCCCTGTGATTCTGTGAGGGCTCAGGCTTTATTCCTGGGATGGTGCCCATGTGTGCCCGGCAGCCCTGTTTCAGAGGGAAGGAGAAGATGCAGGCAAGGGCAGCTCTGTACCCTTTTCTTTTGGTAGGGTAATATTTTTCATGAACGTAATTAATTAAAGTGAATAAGGGATTTCTAATTAATAAATAACTGTATAATTTATAATGAATATATTTGTAATTAAACAGTCCATTTTTAAATGCAAAGAGAAAGTAGCCACTCTTGGTTAGTTAGATAGAAAGTTCCCATTACCTATGGATACGTGGGAGCTGCTGCCCCATACCTTTCAATTCACTTCCACTTTTAGCTGCCAACAACAGAAACCATTGTTCCATGCTATTTCTCAGTTTCTCTTAACAGAGTCAAAGGCATAAGACATGTAAAGGTGATGTTACTGAGAAAAGGCTGGGCTTTTGTTTGCAAGTAGAACTGCAGAGAAACGCTGTCGATGCTGGTTCCTCTTCTTATTGCCTGATTTTAGAAAAAGTCATCTCAGATTGTCAGCCTTGATTTTTTGCAGCTTGTGTGTTTCTCATTCATTCAGTTTTACCTTCAGCATTTAAGAATGTACCTCCAAGCCTCATTGCTGAGTAGGCTGTAAAGGAGAAAAGACATTACAGAAACATCACCTGAATATCTTGTTGCATGCTGGGTAACCAAATATTATAGGGTCCCCATTGATTTTTAGTCTTTATCTGTTCTTGCTTGTAGTGTTTTGGTTGCTGGCTGATGTTATGTTTTTGTGTTTATTTTGGGGAAAAAAAGTCCCTTGAGAGTGGGATGTTTGTGCTGTGACCTTCTGCCTCAGGGATTCGTAGCGCTGTTAAAGGATGCTGTTAGCACAGCACATGTGTCACTGCAGCTCTGGGAACTTGATTCAGATGCAGCTTCTGCGGTGTGAAAAGCAGTTTCATTGCATGGTGGGTTTGACTTTTGGAGTTGCAGCTGGTACTTTGCATCTGCTAACTGACAGTCCTTTAACTTTGATGCAGTTTTGCTGTACCCACTGTTGCCTCTTTTTTCACTGGTCCTGCACAGGATACAGTCTGAATAGAGAAATGCTGCTCCAGGAGTGGGGACTCATTTGAACCCACTCCCACATTTTGAGGGTATGAACATACTGTTGCTATTAAACATGGGGGGGGGGGGGGGAATGTTTGTTAGCAAGGAGGGATGCAAGGGAGCTGGGGCTTTGCTGTGCTGTTCTCTGAGATCTGCAGGAGCCCTTAGTTTCTAATGAACGGTGCTTCCACTTCCATGTCCTTCCCCCTCTTTGAAAAGAATAAATTGTGTGTCATTTCATTGGGGGGGTGTGGGTGTGGTGTGGGTGTGTTTGGGGATTTCTTTAATTTTAAGAAATGTGATTCCTGTCATGTTCTTCTGTCTTGAAGTGCACACAGAATGTGACCTCACTGAAGTGAACAGGGAAAACGTTTGGAGCTGATAACCTGTGATGTCAGGGAAAGAAAAAATGCAGGAAAGGGTTTTCTTGAAGTTTCTGCAGAAAGCTTTCTTTGGGCAGGTGAAAGCTCAGCTGGTTCCCACCTATGTCTCTTGGCAGCCTTGCAGGTTCTTTAACCAGGATTTGTTATTAAGATTACTAAACAACTCCTGGGGTTGTGCAGCTAGAGATTTAGATGGTCTGAGAGACAAGGAAGGGCTTTGCTACTTTCTGGCTAAGGAGGATTTTCAAGGTCACCTCCTACTTGGGTTAATGCAACCTGGGAGCAAAAATAGGTCTGCCCATTTGTGGAAAAGTTCTCCTTAGTTCCTCCCCATTTTCTACCACTGATGGTTAGTTAGTAAAGGTCTGTTCTGAAACCCCAGTAGTGCTGCAGTAGCTTTGAAAGTCTCTGTCCTGGAATGGGCGAGGGGCAGGGACACTTGTTACAATCCTGTAAATTGAGCACATTTTCCCTTCCTCCTTTTGTCAGCAAATGAAGGAGGTTGAAGTTCAGCTGCAGGGTAGTAATTTAGGGTAGTGGGCAAGATCCCAAAAGGACTACAAAAGTACTTAAAGTTGTTTTATTCTTTCAAGTTGGCACTAGGCTAAGGGGAAATTTGATGAAGGGAATTTGAAGCCTTGAACAATAGAGCTGCAGCCTACCAAATAGGAAGTTAGGAAGAAAGGGGGGAATAAAAGGAGATCTAGACTAGACTGACATGGCAGCCAGTGCCCAGAACTCCACAGTGAGATCATGATTTTAGATTTCTTTCTCACTAATTGACAGCATTTGATTTGACCTCAGGTTCCTTATGTTCCAAAGCCTGCCTTGCAGTGTGCATTTGAGGGTTTGCATTTTGTTTGGTGCTTTTGGTCTGCTTACCCATCTTTGTGGAATGATTAGATAGTGTTTAAAACAAGTACTGTAGTTGTCACTCAAAATACTTAACTAACACCCAACCCCACAGAAGTACAGCTCTTCTTTACAAACATCTTCAAGCAAAGCTGTAAAACAGTTGCCTGTGCAGCTAAAATAGATCTGAACGTTTAGAATCAAGGGTCATTTGGAAGCAGTTGTGTTGCAGTAGAGAACTGCTCATCAAAACCTTCCTGTCTTTGGTGTCATCTCCTCAGAGACAGTCAGGTGACCCCAGTTCCCTTGTGAGTGGTGAATGAATTCTTATTTGTTGAAGAGAAGAAAGACTAAAATGAGTGTCATCAACACTTTATTAGAATGAATTGCCATGCTAATCATCTTTCTGTTTACCCTGCTTATGGGGTACTTAAATGCTTGGTTTGAACTTCATGTTTTGATCCTGAATTAGTTTTTACTGCTACCTGTTGAACTCAGAGAAAAGTCAGATGAGGTGGATGGTGTGTGTGGGTGTGGGTGTTGTGTGCAATAGCATCTCTGTAGAAGAGCAAAGAGGGGTGTAGACATCTGAGTGGCTGGAAATAAAGACAAGCACTGTTTGAAATCACATCGTGCCAGCCCGGTGAGGTTTCCATCAGGAACTGAAATGATGGTTTGTGGAATTGATCAGGTCAAGGGTTCTGGCAAGTGCATATGGCACTTGAATTTGTAGGAAATACACTTACATCCATGCCAAAGTATTTCTTACAAAAACAATAATAGTGTATTATCCCACGTGTTCATTCTTGACCTTGGTATCGATGCCATGCAGAGGTGTTTTGCTGTCTGACACCACGTGCACATTTCCTCCTCTTTTTTATTTTCTTTTTTTGCTGTTTCTGATGGTGTCAGGTAGAAGTGGCCCTAAAGATGAAGGCAGAAGCATTTAGGTAGCAAAATGTCCCTTTGGCTGCTGTGCTGAGAAGCCTTGCTTCTGTTCTGGCAGCTTCTGCTCATTGGAGAGTATTCGATCCCTCTTCTGAAAGAAAGTGGTAAATAGTCACAGCTTGTGTGGGGTTTCCTTCTCCTGCCCCCCGTGCTTTCCCATCAGCACAGGCACAAGGACTGTGCAGCGTCCTTGCCTGCAGAGTTAGTGTTAGACACTTGTGCAGCACTGCTTGCAGTAAGTCCTGCTGTAGCTCAAGGCACAGTACTCCTGTCACTGAACTTCCAGCCTCCCTGTGACCTTTCAGAGAGAGAGCTGTGACAGTGTGTGCAAGGAGGAGAGTGCAGACATGCCCTTGAATTGGGACAGTGTGTTTAAGCTCCAGACATTCTGCCTTGGGCTTTAGGATAAACTTAGTTTGGGTTCTTCTGATTCCCTGTGAGTGGAAATCCTGACACTCTTGTTTGGAGTGTCAGGATTTCCACTGAAACAGGCACTACTGAACTTTGCTATAAAATGTACGATGCCTCAGTTCACTTGTCTGATATCCAAACAGCTCCCAGTCAGTGAGCTCAGGTACTTTATTCGGTGGGGGAAGAACAAACACCAGATGTGTTTAGAATGTATTTCCTTTCCAGTCTTCACATTTCCCTTCTTGCCAAGTGTTGTTTCTGCAGGAGGAATGGAGTGGCTTGAACCGTAGGATCTCTGTGGGAGCTGTGGCTGATGCCTCATCCTGTCACCTCCCCACCATGAGGAATCCTATAGTACCAGTGCCACATCTGCCCCTGGAAAAGGGACACAAGGGCGTCAAGGCGGCGGGAAATGTCATGCACCGAGGGAGACGACTTCGTCCCCTCGCCGTACCAGATGGCCCAGAGCCCCCTCTAAGAAGGGTAAGCGTTTGCCTGATGCTGGAAGGTGCCTGTACGTAGTGTGAGTGCAGGTTCAGGGCATTTCTCAAAGACAGACAGCTTGTAGCTACCAAAAGAGAGAACTGCCACCCCTGTCTGTATCTGCTGCAGCACTTGTGTGGTAAAAAAGGGGCTTGAAAAACTGCACCAGAGGAACTCTAGCTTAAAGCCTCCCTTTCTATGATTTTAGTCAGCCTGCCCACACCTCTGGCCCTAGCTGGTGCCAGGACTTCAGAGGGGTGTCTGAAACACTTGGAGTGTATGAAAAGGTCACCTGGTACGCTGTCGCTCCAGCCAGTTTTGGCTCCTGTAAAGGTTTTTCTGCTCAAGATATTTCTCTGCCCTTGTGCATGTTAGAAAACATGTTCCAAGTTCAGCAGGTCAAGGTCTGTTTGAAAAGACAACCTCAAGTGCCTGGTGTGGTTACATGGTCATTGTGTTCAGCTTCTCTCAGAGCTGGAAGGTGAATGAATGCACTTTCTGTGTCTCTCCTGCCTCAGAATGCCGGAGGATTCCCCCAGTCCCTGCTCTGCAGCAACGCACGTGTTACCATGGTCTTCCTAGGGAAAGGCATCTGTTTATCCCGCAGTGCTGCTGGTGACAGAGGTGAAATCGCAGTCTGTCAGCAGCACTGTGGAGGAGAGAACCTGTGTGTCTACCAAGGCAACCTGGTGTGGGGAGGAGGTGGACTTTTGCCACCTGATTAATAGAGCCGAGAGCCAAAGTACCTGACCTCAGAGGGCTGGCTGCTTTGGTGGGGATGGGATGTGATGATGGCAGGAGGCTGAAAGCACAGCATAACCTGTTTCTGTAACCCTTTCCTCTCTGTGTTTGCAGAAAGCTCCCAGTTCATCTCCAAGAGGCACCGTGGTTTCCCATTCAGCGTCACCTTCCTCCTCAATGGGATTTGGGTGGACCGGTTGAGCACGTGCTGCGAGTACAGACATCGGAAGCGCTGCAGAGTGGGAGGCAGAAGTGGATCCTTCACGTTCCTTAAGGTGGAGGGAGCATCTCCTTGCTACAGGTACTGAGACAAATGCATGTTGCTTGCTCCCCAAGGCTTCGTGTCCTGCTTCTTAGCGAGTTTATCTCTCATTTCCTCTTCTTGAATGTTCCCAGCACCCCAGAGCTCTCTAGAGCCTCATCTGTCCCTTGAAACATGCAGAACTGAGCTGATCATAGAATCATAGGATCATAGAATCATAGAATCACAGGCAGGGACACCAACCTCCAGGCCTGGATCTGCCCTAGATCCCCATCCAACCTGGCCTTGAACTCCTCCAGGGATGGGGAATCTACTGCTTCTCTGAGCAGCCTGTTCCAGCACCTCACCACTCTTTCTGTAAAACACTTCCCCTAATATCTAATCTAAACCTTCCCTCCTTTAGCTTTAGTCCATTCCCCCTTGTCCTGCCATTATCTGCTCTTTTAAGTTGAATCCCCTCCTGCTTATAAGCTCCCTTCAGGTACTGGAAGGCTGCAATGAGGTCCCCCCGCAGCCAGTGCCTACAGTGTCTGCCCAGGAAATGGAAGGATTTCTAGAGTGACTGAGGGACAATCAAGGCAATCAAGCCTTCCATAATAACAGAGGGAAAGAAAAGGAGCTCAGTGTAGCTTGACATTAGCAACACTGGAGGAACTGCATCGATGTCTGAGGAGCACTTGCAGATTTTAGGGTGCTTCTCCCAGCCAGTGCTTCTCAGTAATGGTGATGTCTTAGTGGCAGTGCCAAGGCAGACAGGGACATGGTGTTACTGCTGGTGACAAGCTGAACAGCTCTGTGTGCTGGCTTCCCTACCATTGCTCCACATTGTTTTGCCTGTTTTTCCTTGATGTAGTAATTTGTGCCCCATTGTCAATCAACATGGTCAAAGCCTGTTCAGTTGGGCCTGACTTGCTTAAGTTCCAGCCCATGTCCTCAGTCAGGATTTAACCCCTTATCTCATTGTCCAGGGTCATCTGTATCTTTTAGCAGAGCTATGTACTCAAATTGAACCCTTATTTGAGAACAGTATTCCCCCTTCTTTTATGTGCTATCCTAAATTCCCTACACAGGATCTCTGATGAGGCAGCCTGAGTCCTCTCAGTCAGTAAAGAATACAATAACATTTTTCAGTTTGCAAAAGCAACATTTCTTACCATTTTCCACAATTTCCCCTTCTTTTCTTTATACTCACTGTTGTCTTTTGCCTATTTTCAAAGTCCTGTTTCATATGAAGCTTCTAACCTGGCCAGCATTGCTTCACATTCTTTTTCCTGAGATTCTCAATTATCTGTTTCTTGTTCCTCTAGGAGAAGCATATTATAAGGCAGTGGTCCCAGGGGCATCTTCTTAGTTATTGCAGTTTCTGTTAATCTCTTTATAAGACCCCTAACACAAGGGATTCTACCAACACCCTATGGCCACTAAAATTCCTGTTACCACTATCAGGGAAGTGAAAACTGGTATCACCATTCCCTTCCATTTTCCAAACCAGGATTCCTACCACCCAGGAAGAGAAGTAGCTATTCCTGTATTTTCTGCTAGTTCATCAGCCAAAGTGGTAAGGCCTTGTAAGGCTCTGGTAATCGTTCCATCAGGAGCAGTAGCATTTGGTATAAATGTGCAACACTGTCCCCCTAACATGACACATACTCCTCCTTTCTCTGCTAACATCATATCTATGTCGGAGAAGGAAGACACAGACACCAAGTGGTTCGTCAGGCTGTCTCAAACTTTAATCACACAAGCATAGCTTAAATATAGTAGTTAATTAGCTCATTGAATATTGCAAAGCCGAGCTCATCATTGGTCCAGCTAATCGATTGCAGTCCTGCCCTTGCTTACATTCTATTCCACATTTGCTTACATTCTGTTGCATTTTGTTATGAGAAAGACCTCTTTCTAAGACAACAGGACTGCCTGCAGCTGGTCCCAAGGGCACACTGACTTTGAACCAACCTTTACCCTACTTATGCCATCTCGAGCAGGTCTGTGCAGCTGTGTCCCTTCTCCAACAACCAAGTCTGCACTGAATCCTCCACATTTCCCCCGTTTTCTTTTTGGTCTAATAGCGTCTGATTGAAAGCTGCCGATACCATTTTTTGCATCATGTTCTGCAGACACATACAGAGACATGGTAAGAGTAAGGTAAAGGTTAGTAGTATTATTCCTATCAGAATGGCTGCCTTTACTATGGATAGCAGCCAGGGTTCCAGTCCCAGTGATCGTAACCATCCATCAAGTCCTAAACCAGAATCCACTTGTAAGTTGTTAGTTAACCTCTGTAGTTCATTAGTTTGGGAATGTATGGATCGCGAATGATCAGAGAGGTTCATACAACACATGCCTTCAAACTCCTCCTTGGGTTGAGGCAGTGTGTACCTCTGTCTTCAAGGTCACTATGTTTGAGAATGTAATTACCAAATACCTCTCAGCATGAGTAATTTTCCTGTCATATGGGAATTCAAGGATATTCTGTGAGGAGAGCCAGGCCGCCGGCAGGCCCACTGTCCTCCTTGCCAATTTTTCCTTTTTAGCATCTGTGTTACAAAAACTGCTTTTTGAGGTCTCTGCAAGGGCCCTTTGCAGAAAGGTCAATGAACCCGACAGTAAATGTAAGACAAGTACCATAATTACCAAATCCAGTAATCCAAATTTGACCATCGACAATATCCATCCTGAAATTCTCCAGTCATGACACCAACTGTAAGTGCCTTGATACCTTTGCTGTTGCATTTGTTTGTTTTGCCAATCAGGAGTGTCAGAAGTGCAGATAACAGCAGAACTCGCCTTTTCCTGCAGGCACCGATTGCAGTCTGTGACCTTAGGCTGTGCAGAAATCACTATTTCCCTAATTTTCATTTAGCACAAATACATGTATTTTTTCAAAGACTGTCAGATCATTCAAAATATCCCACAGCAAAGTTCATAGTCCACTGTGGTTGCACTTGGAACACTTGACTTCAGTCACTGGGATCAGGATCTCGTCCTGGTTCATGCAAGCTTGAGTTCTTCTGGATCCACGGCTTTATCCGCTTGGCTCCCGTATCTGTAATGACACAGGCAGATCTCCTTCCCAAGTTAGTACCTGTAACTTCCTTCTTAATAACACTTGACATTGACTTTTCTCTCCCCTTTTCCCCCTCTTTTTTTTTTTTTTCTTTTCCTTTTTTTTTTTTTTGCAAACCTTCTTTTAAACCTCCTGCATGGTTCACCATTGGAGGTACCAAACTGTTCTGTGAGAGACATAACTAGGTCAAAACATAAAGAGCTTTGTGAGAGTTTGATTCATATATTTTACCATGGTTTTGCCTGAAGGCAAATGTGGTGTCCCTGTAACACAGGCAATGTTTGTGCCATATATTCTGAGCTGTTGTCCAGTTTGATTTCACGGGGTATTCAAGTGCTGCTATAGCAGAGCACACTTACTGGATTCCCCTGTTTGTGTAGTAGTTCACACTGCCAGAAAACACAGTAATCTCTAATCCTTTGCACTGGTAACTCATGAATCAAACTTTCAATGTCCAAACGCATAATGGAAAATAAAACCCAATCCTTGAAAATCTTTGCATGTTCCACAAACTTGCGGAAGGCTTTATACACCTCGTAGTCAGTTACTCCTGTATTAAACGTTGCAATTGGGCAAATTTTTTTGTGTTGTTTTGTTTTGTTTTTTTTTTTTTTGTCCAAGTAAGTAGTTAGTAATCAGCCCAAACGGGGATTTTTTGTTTTCCAGGTTAAATTTATAAAGTAAGCTGCCCAGTTTCAATGATTGCTATCCCAAATCCCTTTGCTAAGTAGGCAGCCTTGCTCTCAGTGGACAAACGCATCTCTGAACCCATAGCACATACAAACAAACGCTGCAAAGCAAGTCATCAAACAAACCACATTGCAAGATGCAAGTTGTCACATCCAGTCCGTATGGGTGGGTGGGTGGGGGGTGGCGGGGGCAGTTCTCCCACTTCTACGGCAGTTCTGCCAAAGCACTCGGCTGCGCAGCCTGGTGTCAGGGGTCTGGGCTGCTGCCCGCAGCGCCCTTCTCCTCTCCGTGCTGTGAACCACAGCGCGACCCCGACGGTCACCGGGGCCGAGCCCTGGGTGAGCACTAGGACCTGGCGGAACACCAGGACCTGCCGCACGGTCTCCCTTTTCCGTCCACCTCCCACCTCCCCACTATTCACTCTCTGCACCACCCGCTCATTCCCACGTAAACTTCTCCCCAGTAAGTTCCGCAACTGAGTATGAATCCAAATACCCTGATGTAACCCTTTGTCCCATTCTGACGGCATCTTACGTGCCCAGGCTGGGACGAGCAGCCTCTGCAGAGTGTCTCGGGCGTCAGGAGACAGTGATGGATTGATGAGTTCGTCGGGAGGTGTGGGTGATGTGTCCATCTCCGTAGGGTTCTTGTCCCCGTGCTTAGGTTCTTTGTCCATGGGGGCAACACTGCTCTGTGCCTTAGTTGGTGATTCTTCATGTAGGTAGATCTTATCTCAGTAATTTTCAGGTGGGTGGGTGGGCAGTTCTGCAAACCCTTTCCCAGCAGGACATGCCATCGCCCGCTCTGCTTTTCTCCAGCTTTTCAAGAACAGGCTGAAGTTGTTGATGCCAGTTAACATTTTCAACTGCGTCATGTGGTGCTTTAGGTGCAGTAAAAGTTAAAGGTAAACAGATATTAAAGGCAGTCAGTTGTACGTTTGTTTCCACATTTTTCCTTCCAAAGGTATAGTAGTGGGGGGGGCGCAGGCCGTGGTGGCAGATTTACGCGCACTACTCGCTCCCCTTCCCGGTCAGTTCTGACAGATTTACCACTTTGTTCTGATAACACGGCATTCCTACTTGGCATAATAACTGGGGTAGATGAAAGAGCACCCAGAAACAAAACCACATTCTTTATAGTAGATTTTTCCCTTTTTAAATCGGTTCTGTCGAATCCAGAACTGGTGCTAAAGCTGCAAAGGCTGAAGTAGCAGCTATGTTTTCTGTCTCTATTTTGGTTAAAGTCCTTTTACTTGATTTCCAGAGAGTTATTAAGGATTTAGTTTCTTTCGCCCGAACTGAGGGTTCGTCAAGGATTTGAGCTCCAATAGCTTCCCAAGTAGGTAAATCAAATGTGCTGTCAAGGCTTGTTACCAGTTTTCTTTCTTCGCTGCTCAAAAAGGAGGGGTTTCAAAGACTTCATAATTCTTAATCACTCTCTTAGACAGCAGATTGTAGAGGAATTGCCTCAAAAGCCCCTGATGTTTTAAAGGGTTCAGCTGTTACCGATAGTCCAGTTGGGGTGGTAGGTACATAATCACTGTCCAAGACTGAGTTTCCGTCTTATCCCCTTTGATCTTCTAATTGAGCAGCTTTTGCTTGATATTGCTTTATGCAGTTAACTCGTGAACTGTGTGCAAGTTCTGAAAACACCCCTTAGCATACCCATAAGCCAATAACCCCGGTAATTCCTTTTTTAGATCTAACCCCTTAATATCCCATTTTCTTAAAGTATTTGCAAATAAATCATATGCCACTTGCCTACCCACCGTGTAATCCTCAGCGCGCGCCGTTGCAGCTTCCAGGCTTCTGTGGCACGTATGGCCCAAAATTACCTTTGTAATCTTTGGGGGCGCACCCTGATTAAGTCGCCGTCCTGCCTGCTTACAGGACCCAGCTCGACTTCTTCGACCGTGGTGCCGCGTCGCAGTATTCACGTCGGGGGATTGGGAGTTGACGAGAATCACGTCGGGGTCACCATTTTGTCGGAGAAGGAAGACACGGACACCAAGTGGTTCGTCAGGCTGTCTCAAACTTTAATCACACAAGCATAGCTTAAATATAGTAGTTAATTAGCTCATTGAATATTGCAAAGCCGAGCTCATCATTGGTCCAGCTAATCGATTGCAGTCCTGCCCTTGCTTACATTCTATTCCACATTTGCTTACATTCTGTTGCATTTTGTTATGAGAAAGACCTCTTTCTAAGACAACAGGACTGCCTGCAGCTGGTCCCAAGGGCACACTGACTTTGAACCAACCTTTACCCTACTTATGCCATCTCGAGCAGGTCTGTGCAGCTGTGTCCCTTCTCCAACAACCAAGTCTGCACTGAATCCTCCACATATCTAGGACCATCCGATTGTCCCATGTCATTCTGCTATTGGCATCCAGCTGTTCTGCTATTCCTTTAACAGCATCCCTCGTATGATTTATGAATCTCTGTTGATTATAATAGATATAATTGATCCAATCTACATTTTTATTTACTGTGACCCACCAAAAAAAAGAATGATTCAAAACCTGCAGCAATCTGATTCCCAGCCTTAAATTCATCAGGAACCCCTCGAGGAACTCCAATTGAGTCTCTATATATTCATTGAGTCTACATATATTCTGTCATCAAAGGAGGTTCCCAATATGATCCTCTTGGCATTGGTCTCTTTTTCTCTAGAAACCTTATCCTGTCTGAATGCCAGGTGGCCCTTGCATTACACTGAACCATGGACATGAAATTACTGGTTCCACATAGCTCAGGACCAAGCACTTTCACCAGTATGGCTTATTCCCATTTCATCTATCTGCCCATGGGTGTCTGGATCAGGGTTGTTTGCCTCTGCATCCCAAAATCTTATTGTCCCAACAAAGGGAACATAAGAACAATTTAGGCTCCAAATGGAGGTTCGATTTAATGTATTATTAAATGGCCACTTCCATTCAAAGTCTCTCCAAAGAATCGACTTATTCTGGTTCCAAAGCCAGTCTAAATTTTTACCCATGTCCACAGGGAGAGCTGTTATAGGGATCCCTTGAGCAGTGGTATGTGGTAAAGGCAAACAGGTAATCACATGAGAAAAGTTAAGCATATGAGCAAAACCTCGTATCATTTTATAGATCAGACTGTCTGGTTCAGTGTGATTTATAATTGCAGAACCATCAACATGTTGCAAACAATCACACCTATTGAAATGAACAGACAGACAAAACTAAGACCAGAAAACCAAAACTCCCAGTCTGTGCTTCAGGTTTCAGTATTTCTTCAATTTCCTCCAGGTACGGTTCATATTTCAGACTTATACCCATGAGGTCTGCACCCTGTGTCTTCTCAGCTGTCCCTTTTCTTTTTCTTACTGGAGCAGTCCTGTGATTAAAAGAGAAGAGAACTGCAGGAACATACATATGCTCGACAGTGAATTGGGTAGAAATCTGGTGTCATTCACCTTTTAGGATATCATTTTTCTTCAATGTTCTTACCAGTGCACTACGGGCAATGGCAGAGGAGCGTTTGCATCCTTGGGGAAGTTGAAGGTATATTGTGCTCCCTCCCAAGTGAACACAGATTGATGTTTGTTTTGTCCTCCTCTCGAAGAGGAATCGTCCTATTCAGCTTGCATTTGGCCGACTGGTTCAGCAGAGCCAGCACCAGCGGCTGAGTGGCTCCGTGTCACTGTTGTCTTTGATCCCTTCTGTGATCCCCTGCTTAGCAGCAGATGGTAAAGGATATTGATTATTCTGGAAGGAGGTGACTCAACAGCTTCCCTGGAACCTCACACAGCAGGGATCCAAAGCTCCACACTGTTCCATTAGGTAGTTTCCAGACTTTGCTGGGACATCAAATCTTAGTATATTATTTCAGTATGGACCAATGGCAACCTTTATCTTAGATACTGGGTTTTCCCCTGCAGAGCAAACACACACAGTACTAATTAGTCTGTTTTCAGGGGCTCCAGTTACTCCTCTTATATTTATTTTTGCCTGGGTAGCAGTCAGTCCTAACCTTTTGGCTGATAACACTTATTTGAGTTCCTATATTAATGGTGAAATGCACAGGTCTGCGCCTGGGGCCAGCGGTGAACAGAACATGTGGGTCAGGGTGCTGGTCAGGCCATTCTGAGGTGGGGATCATGCGAGTGGTTCGGCCTGAAATTCCCCCTGCCTTTTCTAGTTGAAATCCATCAGGTCCTTCCTTAAGTCTGAGTAAGGACTGACTGACAGGCACAGAGGTTTCAGTTATGTGCCTGTTAATTTTGTAACATTTTTCATTTTGCAAAAGCAACATTTCTTAGCACTTTCCACACAGCCACTCTTGGTTAGTTAGATAGAAAGTTCCCATTATCTTTGGATTCCTGGGAGCTGCTGCCCCATACCTTTCAATTCACTTCCACTTTTAGCTGCCAACAACAGAAACCATTGTTCCATGCTATTTCTCAGTTTCTCTTAATAGAGTAAAAGGCATAAGACATGTAAAGGTGATGTTACTGAGAAAAGGCTGGGGTTTTGTTTGCAAGTAGAACTGCAGAGAAACGGTGTCGATGCTGGTTCCTCTTCTTATTGCCTGATTTTAGAAAAAGTAATCTCACATTGTCAGCCTTGATTTTTTGCAGCTTGTGTGTTTCTCATTCATTCAGTTTTACCTTCAGCATTTAATAATGTACCTCCAAGCCTCATCTCTCAGTAGGTTGTAAAGTAGAAAAGACATTACAGAAACATCACCTGAATATCTTGTTGCATGCTGTATAACCAAATATTATAGGTTCCCCATTGATTTTTAGTCTTTATCTGTTCTTGCTTGTAGTGTTTTGGTTGCTGGCTGATGTTATGTTTTTGTGTTTGTGTTGGGGAAGAAAAGTCCCTTGAGAGTGGGATGTTTGTGCTATGACCTTCTGCCTCAGGGATTCGTAGCACCGTTAAAGGATGCTGTTAGCACAGCACATGTGTCACTGCAGCTCTGGGAACCTGATTCAGATGCAGCTTCTGCTGTGTGAAAAGCAGTTTCATTGCATGGTGGGTTTGACTTTTGGAGTTGCAGCAGGTACTTTGCATCTGCTAACTGACAGTCCTTTAACTTTGATGCAGTTTTGCTTTACCCACTGTTGCCTGTTTTTTCACTGGTCCTGCACAGGATACAGTCTGAATAGAGAAATGCTGCTCCAGGAGTGGGGACTCATTTGAACCCACTCCCACATTTTGAGGGTATGAACATACTGTTGCTGTTAAGCATGAGTAGGGGGGGAATGTTTGTTAGCAAGGAGGGATGCAAGGGAGCTGGGGCTTTGCTGTGCTCTTCTCTGAGATCTGCAGGAGCCCTTAGTTTCTAATGAACGGTGCTTCCACTTCCATGTCCTTCCCTGTGATCTGCTGGGGAGGGCAGGCATCAGGGCTTAGAGGGAAGGAGCAGATCAGTCCTGCTGCTGAAGTTCAGCTGAAGCTGCTGGAGAATAATCCCTCAGCAGGCAGTCAAGGTCACTGCTTCAGAGCCCAGCTTCCCATTCTGCCCGCTGGTTTCCGTGTGCGCCGGCTTTCCTCGGCTCTGGGGGAGGATCCCTGCTGTCCCTTTGCTGACTGTCTTTTCCCTCTACTCCTCTTTCAGAAAATCAACCACTTCCCAGGCATGATGGAGATCTGCCAGAAGGACTTGTTAGCGCGCAACCTGAACCGCATGCTCAAGCTCTTCCCCGAGGAGTACAAGATATTCCCCCGCACTTGGTGCCTGCCAGCTGAGTGAGTGATGGGCATTAAAGCAGCTGAGAGCAGGGATAGGAAATGAGGCAGCGGGAACCTCTCTGTGGTTTGCTGGGGGGGGTCTCTCACACTTGGGATCCCTCCCTGTGACTGAGCAGTGTGTCGGCACATGTCTCTGGCTTCAGGCCGTGTGCCTTGCAGGCAGAGTGCATCTTTGCTGCAAGAGCATCTTATTCAGCTGCTCCTCATAGGGGAGATGCTGCAGGCCCTTAATCATCTTCGTAGCCCTACCAGCCTCAGCAGCTGCCTGCACCAAGAGACACAGCAGTGGCATTTAAGAGAGGTGCTCCTGGGTCTGCCGGCCAACCCGGTGCTGGGGAGAGCCAGCCATGATGCCCAGGAAAGGTCCATGAGATGAGGGGCAGTATGGGGAAGCCTCAGTCTCCCTCCCCTCAGGAGCACTGGGATACTGGGGCGGTGCTTTGGTGGTTTCCTCAATGACTGTGACCATGGTGATTTTCTGGACTGGTTTAGGCACTGGAATTTGCCACCCTGGGCAAGGAGCTTGCCGAGGAGCTGTGTGTCTGATGGCTCTTTCCCTGGCTTTGCAGAGATCGTGGCTGCCTGGGAGGCCGTGTCTGTAACTGGACACATAATTGCCCTGCTGGAACATAATCTGGTCCCTCAGAAGGCGGTCAAGGGCACCGCTTTACAGCCCAGCTTCCCGTTCTGCCCACTGGTTTGCATGAGCACCGACTGCTCTCTTGTCTCTTTCCATTCCAGTGTTCCCTCCATCAACCTGACCAGCTGCAAGTATGAGAGTGGTAAGCCCGAGGTGTCGCAGCGTGTCCTTTTCAGCCAGGGATGAGCGCTGGTGCCCAATGCCCGCGGCACGCTCGCTGTCGCTTCGTGCCTTTATTGCTCACAAGCCCCGTGGAGCCCTGTGCAAAGGAAGGAGCGACACCGCAATGGCGGTGCAAGCCCCCCGCCCCCCGCCTGCCTGTCTTTGCCATCCAGCTGCTAAAGTGGGTGAGAGGGGTTTAGTGAGGGGCAGTTCGGATGCCAGACTGGAATGATGGGACAGCTCTGGCCTGCACATGGTGCTCTGGGACCCTGAGGCATGTGGACTCAGGGGGCTGAGAGGTCCCGGAATACCTGCAGCCAAGGTCTGGGCTGTGTTTCGCTGCGTAAAGCTTTTCTGTCACCTCTCAAAGGGTTCAGTGGGTACCTTGCATCTCTGCGGGTGTAAGCACAGGCTGGAGCATTTTGTCCCCCACCATGTCCCCAGTTACACTGGGGGTTTAGCAGTCCCGGGGCCCCTCTGCCTGGCCCCTTTGTCACCTGCTCTCTTTGGTCCAGTGCGGCGGGCAGCACAGTGCTGCGGGCTTAGAGAAGCGGGAGAAACGGCCGTGTCTGTAACTGGACACGTAATTGCCCTGCTGGAAACTAATCTGGTCCCTTAACAGGCAGTCAAGGGCACCACTTTACAGCCCAGCTTCCCATTCTGCCCGCTGGTTTCCGTGTGCTCTGGCTTTCCTCGGCTCTGGGGGAGGATCCCTGCTGTCCCTTTGCCGACTCTCTTTTATTTCTTTTGAATGTGGCCCAAGAGGACATTTTACCCAATGTTCTAATTTATACAGCTGCCACCACTGATTGCAATATTTGTCAGTGTGTTTCTGTCTTCTGTTTCTGCTGACCCTACAATCTCTTTCCATTGGGCCAAAATACACCCCAGGGCGCTCTTTTTCAATATCCCTCCCCCCTGTTTTTGCCCGCTTTGGGCGAGTGCTAAAGGAGTGTTTTCCCTGCAATGGATGTACTTAAACTGAATGTAAATTCAAATAAGTTCAAATAAAATGTCTGTATAAACCTGTATAAACCTGTATAAATGGGCAAAGACTTATTCTTGCACCTGATTGAGAGATTCAAAGTTCTCTAAAGTCCTCCTCCCATATATTACTGATTTTTTACACTCTTCAGATTTCCACAAATCAGTTGCTTCAGCTGACATGAGCTAAAAACCTTCTACCACTGACACCAGTTGTCAACAATCAGTCGGATATTTATTACACCCAGTCACACATATACATAAGAATTCTGAGAAGGGGCTGGGTTATTCAAAGCAGTGCTGAGAAATCATCATCATCAGTCTCCTCGCTCTGGGGCGGGCACACTGCTATGTGGTGGTGGCCTTTTGGGGTCTTCTGGAGAAAGGCTCATAGTCTTCCTTGCAGTCTGTTCTGCACCTTCGGTTCAGA